>NC_044311.2:1019283-1359044 GCF_007474595.2 Lynx canadensis | reverse complement strand
GTCTCAGTGAGCAGGCTTTTTTTTTTTTTATTACCGCATTACCTTGGCATCCTTCTAAAGACGCTTCTGCTTCTCCCGTTGAAGTATGTACACTTCGTAATGTTCTGTTAAGCACAGCTAATTTTTAATTACTTTTTTATAAGCAATAAATGAATATAAATGAATGTTCTTGTAAGAGAATTCAAATAGTACAGAAGTATATTGAATAAAAAATATAAAATTCCTTTCGCTTTTCCCTACCAGTCTCACTCCTTCACTTCGAGGCAAGGATTTTTATCAATCCTTCCATGTCCTGCGGGGATCCGTGTGGCACTTTTTGCCTGGACACCCTCACGGAAATCGCCAGCTGAGCGGTGGTGTCCACCTTTTGTAGGAGAGAAAACTCAGAGGCACAGAAGGCAGGTATAACTTGGCCAAGAATACAGAGCTAATTAAATGGCCAAGGTAGGATTTGAACCCAGGTCTCTCGGATGCTTTAGCCCAGGCATGCTTTTTCATTAGGCCGCACTGAAGGAAATCACTATCTTTCGCTCTCCATCTACCGAGGTTGCTAAAATCAGATTTGTGAGGTGATTTATGAAAGAATGCGGAGTTGGAAGGGTGTCTGCTGCTTGTCGGGTTTGCACTTGCGTGAACGTGTGCCGTCCCACACGTTTGATAACCTTCGGACTTCGTGAACTTTTTCCTATTTTCTTTCGACTTGAAAAGACAGGTTTGCGCCAGGCGTTAAACCCCTCACTAAAAGAAACTGCAGCTTGTTTTCACTGATACCCCTCTGTCCCCACTCCAGATACTCCCTCTCCTTTCCCTCCTAGCTTTTATTTGAAAGCCATCCGTAACTGCCCACTGCCCGCGTACCGAGGACCTCCGCGGCGGCTGCCTTCTGGGGCGTCCTGTCCAAACCGTATTTGCAGAAGCGTTTGCCGTCTCTTTAGCTTCAGGTCGGTTTCGTTCAGCAAACTTCTGAGGATGCAGGGGACATGTGCTGCTCTGGAGCTCCGGGTAATGGAGGAAAACGTCTGCGATTACAGCTCACCACGGCGATGCCCTGGTTGCCAGCTGGGAGGGCGGTTTGGGGGGATCTCGGGGAGCTGGAGGTCAGCAGTAGGAGCCCTGGAGGACTGTGGGCCCATGTCGGAACTGGCACGATCTTCCTGATGTGGAAGGGAGGGGACACCTGTGGTACAGAGTCCAGGATGCCTCCTAAGTTTTGATTGGTAGGTGGAGGTGCCACAGACCACACTAGAACCCAAATGAGACAAATGCGCTTGGGTACAAAGTGACGAGCTTAGTTTGGACAGCATTGAGTTTTGAAGTCCCCAGGTGGATTCAGGTATGGGAAAGAACTGTTTTGAAGTAGGTTTGAGTGATGGCATTCATTCTTTCTTTTTTTTTTTCTTTTTTTTTAATGTTTATTTATTTTTGGAAGAGAGAGACAGAGCGTGGGTGGGGGAGGGGCAGAGGGAGGGGGAGACACAGAATCGGAAGCAGGCTCCAGGCTCTGAGCTGTCGGCACAAGGCCCGCCGCGGGGCTCGAACTCATGAGCCGTGAGATCACGACCTGAGCCGAAGTTGGATGCCAAACCGACTGAGCCACCCAGGCACCCCACTGATTGTCTTTTTTTTTTAAGTTTATTTATTTATTTTGAGAAAGAGCACATGAGCCGGGGAGGGACAGAGAGAGGGAAAAAGAATCCCAAGCAGGCTCCACACTAATAGTGAGTATTGCCCTGACGCAGAGCTCGAACTCATGAACCATGAAGTCATGAGGTCATGACCTGTGCCGAGATCAAGAGTCAGACGCTTAATCGACTGAGCCACCCAGGCGCCCCTATTCTAACTTTCTTTTTAAGAGAAGAAATGATTGCTGGTTAAATAATAGAAAGTTGCTTCTAACTGGAGTGTTGGTAAAACCGGAAATAAGGTAGATACCCTAAAACATGGACTTGTCCAAATTCTTCATTCCTTGTCTACCCCACTGTTACCACTTGGAGAGTGGTCTCTAGTCAGGCCCCTCAGAACCAACCACTGATCTTGTTGGGAACAAGAATCTTCAGCATCCGGAGCTCTAGGTGGTTTTGAATGCAGATGTAGATCCTGTTGTGTAGGTAGGAATTCACACCGGAAGACCCCGGTACCAGAAACAAAGGTCGTGAGACCGACACGCTTCTGTAACAGTGCTGCTCTTCTAAGAAAGCATTGCTTTCTACATTCATTTTGGGTCATACGTCGGTTACTGCTAACCACAGTTGGAACTGAAAAGTGTTTGCTTAAATCCTGCCGGTTTTAAGGGGTGTCGTGAAAGGTGCCGTACTTCGTCTGTAGTGGTTTTAGAACATTCTGTTGCTGCTTTCGTGACTGATGGCTACACTGATAAAAGAAAGTGAGAAGAAAAAAATAGAGGTTTCTGCCTAGAACTTTTCTCCTGGTCTTCCCATTTTTATTACTTTCTAATCCCTGCTCTTTTTTTTTTTTTTTTTGGTCTCTAGATAATTCACTTCAGAAATGACTTTTTAGAAGACCTCTCAGCAGTCATGACACCCTCCAGCCACCCCCGCCCACCCTTTGACAGTAGTGTTTCCTCAAATTGTTAGTATGTTCTTTTAGACTGTTTTGTTTTCATTTTGATCTTTTGTTAGCCTTCCTAAAATGATCTTTGTAGTTTAAACTCCACCTCCAACCCTAGAAATGGCATAATTAAACTGTGTTATGACAGTTGACCTACTGAATGTTAGCAGCTAAAGGAGACTTCACTGCTCATTTTTGGCAGCTCGAGGGAGACCAGTAACTCCCAGCCTTTATATTAACAAGGACTTCATTATCTTTCCACCCCTTCCCACGGTTCCATAAGTTGGAAGTGTTTTTTTTTTTTTTTTAACCAGAAGAGCTATATGTATTAAGTAATATTTTCTTTTTCCATTTTTTTTAACCAAGGGCCTATACCTGGGTCTGAAGTCAAAACATTAAGTTTGATTTTTCAGATGGCTGATATTTGTTAACCTGTGTACAATAAACAATTCCGTTAACATTTTTAAAAAATAAAAAATAATAGAAAATCCCCATTCCATGCTCTTTCTCTCACCTGTCTCCCTCCATCCATCCCCCATAAAGACTTGGCGAATCTCAAGCTGAGTCTATGATCTATACCTCGGGAGTGTGTAGTTTTATAAGCAAGTTTTTTTTTAATGGAAAAAGATATTTTAAAATACAAAAATGAATTTTTAGGGGTGCCTGTGTGGCTCAGTCAGTTAAGTGTCTGACTCTTGGTTTTGGCTCAGGTCATGATCTCACAGTTCGTGAGCTTGAGCCCCGCATCAGGCTCTGTGCTGACAGCGTCGGAGCCGGCTTGGGATTCTCTCTCTTTCCTCTGCTCCTCCCCTGCTTACGCATGAGCACATACTCTCTCTCTCAAATAAATAAACTTAAATTTAAAAATCTTAAAAAAGGAATTTTTATTAAGATGTGTGCCAACTCCCTCCCCCATTTGAGGGGAAAGTAATAGATAATCTTTCTTGTTGCCGTTCTTAGCCCTCTGATACCACCTGTCTTGTCCTGGGGATCCAAGATTATGAATTACCACCTTTTTTAGCTGTATTGCCAAGAGGCCTTTCCTGTTCCTCTCCCCTCATCTCCACTGGTGTTTCTTGTTGGCTTTGTGCCTTCTGAGCTATCTGTCGTCTGTTTCTCACAGTGAATTGGGAGTCCTGTAAGGGCACGGGTGTCCCCCATTCATCTCTGTGTCCCCTGTGCTCAGGAGCAGTGCCCGCCCAACACAGACGGATGGGGGCGAGGCATTGCAGCCTCCTTAGAATGTGTGCTGGGCTCTGTCCGGAATACCCGGCGCGCATTCGAGTTTTCTGTTTAATACCCACAAAGTTAAGAGGAAGTGCGTTATTTCTACTGTGCCCATTGAACAGTGGAGAAACACGTTTAAATCACTTGGCTAAAGTCATACCACTTTGTGTTTATTTAGTGACTTTTTATCTCTTTCCTTTGGCCTTAGGATGGAAAAGTAAAATCATTCCAAGACAGTAGAATAAGAAGAGAAATTAAAAGTCTGGAAAATAAATAAATGGCATAAGCGGCCCCGTGAATAATCAGATTGTCCCAGTGAG
The DNA here is from genome assembly GCF_007474595.2 of Lynx canadensis. Taxonomy (NCBI): domain Eukaryota; kingdom Metazoa; phylum Chordata; class Mammalia; order Carnivora; family Felidae; genus Lynx; species Lynx canadensis. The sequence goes on along the minus strand of NC_044311.2, from coordinate 1,354,929 downwards.
AGGGTCATTTGCCCTTTCTAAAACTTTGTCCCCCTGACCGCACTGCTGTTCTCGTCTAGTTTAGATCCTTTGCCTGATGTCACTTAGCTTTGCAGACTACCAGGCATCGAATTATTTTTCCACATTTCTCAAATATTCAGCATCTGTACGTTCAGAAATTATTGGATCTTTGACCGGAAGCAGTGGAAACAGTATATATATTTATGTTATTTTTCTTCTTTTACTCTTCTGATCGTGCACCACTTCCTAGCAAGTGGAGTGTGTGAGTTTGCTTGGAGAAATGATCCTGCAGAGAACCTTTCCAAAGAATTGGACTTCCTTGTTACTGTTGAGGTTGATATTTAACAGAAAGTTTTCTTTAACCTGATAAGAACTTGGGGGTAATTATTAGTTGATATTTATATTATTGCTTATGCTTTTAAAACCTAAGCTTTGTGTAGTTGCACTGTCAGATATCATCTCCAATTAAGCATAGAGAAAAAGTAAAAAGCTAAAAAAACAAACTAGTTTATTCACGGTTGAAATACGAGATGGTAGAAGAAATAATGTAACCAGATTCATTTTATAGAAATTGTTGTTTTGTAGGATTTATATGGAAAGACGAATTTAGTGTGTCTCAAATACATGTGTATTAATGGTTAGGCTTGGTTATAGTAGTAACCTCAGACATTGTCAATATTTGAACAACAGAAGAAAGTTTTTATTTTAACTACCCTGATTTTTATTTTTATGCATTTTTATTGCGAGCCATTTAAAATCCCTTTCCCTTCTTCGGAGAAGAGATAGCCAAAAATAAAATAACACAAAATAAAATAAACGAACCAAAAAAAAAAAAAATGTGGTGTATTTCCCTCCTTGTGTAGTGAACACCATTGAAAAGGTGAGTTTACTTTATCGTGAGTTTCTAGAATATAACTGCTTTGTGAAATGAGGGAGGGACACTGCGTTAAAGGAGAATAAATGTAATTGCCACTTGTTCACAGTAGTGGCTTGGGAGTTGGGGCAGGTGACCCCTCAAAATAGCAGGTTCAGGTTGTTCAAAGAGGGTTTAAGTTAACCATCAACTTAGGTAAATTTCCTTTGAAATTCCTACTAAGTTACAACTAGAATTGGGATTATAAATTCTTCTCACCAGAGGTTTAAAGAGCGGGTGCAGCTAGCCACCATTATGCAGATTGTTGGACTTTGCACGGGGATGGCCCTCTGCATTCCAAGATCAAGGTAAAGAAATGTGGGTCAGTGAGTGGAGCCAGCTTGCTGTCCTGGGGCGGTAGGTCACATAATTCATGCATCCTATAAGCAATGCCAGGCAGACCTCTTAGGGACACTGCAGAGCTTAAGGTTCAGACTGAATGCTCTTTAGGTCTCTTTCATTCTTACATATGTAATGTTTTAATTTTAGTAGATTTTTCCATCTGTTTCACTAATTTCCACTGAAGCATCCTTAGTAAAATTTATCGTATACATACAAAAAAGTCACAAGTGTTTATAATTTTGGGTTTCTGCCTTATTGCCTTCTTTGTTTAGTTTGGACCAAGGAAAAGATAATTTTATTAACAAATTGTGATTCTGCTGGAAAATAATATGGATCCTTCATTAGTTTGAGTGTTTAAGGTTAAGTGAAAATAGCAGTTGAGTATTAACAGATGTGGTGACAAAGTCCACGTGGCTTGCCTCTCCATTCTTTGTGGTGGCCTTTTTCTGGTAGAAAGCTTCTTGAATTCATCATCTCTTGTTATATGAATGTTTATGTAGCATGTCTGTACTTTAGTTTCTGGAATGAATGAATGATTTGTGCTATCCTTCCTAAATGGAGTCCTCCTTTTTTCATTTGAAAAGCCATCATTTTTCCAGCTGATTGGTGAGTTTGTTATTTAATGGCAAGAAGTGTAGGGGGTTATTTGTTATTGTGGGACTTAATCTAATGCTACAGTTGGAAGGGTCCTCAGATGTCAGCTCGTCCAGACTTACAGTCAGTACAGGAATGTCTTATGTAGAATGTTAGACAGTTGCTCAGCCTTTGCTGAAATACTTACAGTGATGGAAAACCTACTGTCTTTTCCAGTGCTTTCTTTAAGTAGCCTCTGCTGTTTTTAAGCCACAGTGTGGCTCCTGGTTACTTACACGTTCAGACCTAGCTCTGGCCTTGGAAATAATATATAACCTGTCTTTTTCTTTATTGACAACACAGAAACAGTTCTGTTCTCTCTGAATTTTAATTTTCTTAACTATAAAATGACTGTGACTGTGACTTAACATTATCTGGTTCTCTAACCAGGATCGAGGTAAAGAACACCTGAGATAATTGTGATATTAGGCAAGATCCGTTTCATGTCTCAGAGTATTAATAGCTTTTTCCTCTGGTAAATAATGTCATGAGAAAAACAGCAGTCTGTTGTCCAGTGGTTTGGGAACCTTGATTGTGACTTTCCACTTGATGTTCTTGCCATTAACTAATGAATAAATGAATTAATTTGTTGAACATTTATTGACCATTCACCCTGTGGCTGAAGTGAATAGAAAAACAGTGAACAAGACAGATACCTTCCCTGCCTTATTGGGGCTTAAGTTTTCTTCCCTAAATGTTTGTTGTTGTTGTTGTTGTTGTTATTGTTTTGAGATATAAATGCTTTTCACTATTCAAATAAAATAATGTTGTTAGTCTGCTTTTGCTCTTCTTAGTGTTTTTGGTTTTCTAACTCGTCCAGTATTTAACAGTCTGTCTTTTAATTTGTAGATATTTGGAGTCTGGGAGTGATCCTTTTCATGTTGGTGTGTGGACAGCCACCCTTTCAAGAGGCCAATGACAGTGAGACATTGACCATGATCATGGATTGCAAATATACAGTACCATCCCATGTGTCCAAAGAGTGTAAAGAGTAAGTAAAAACAAACAAAAAAAGAATGTGGAAACTTAAGTACTCCTATAAAAACCAGAAGTTTTATTTTATTCACACGTCAAAAAAATTTGAGGTGACTTCAGCACCTGAGCATCTGGGTTTCTTTTAATTTTCAAACTTGATATTTTGTTCTTGTTAAGTGTATTTGGGGGGTCAACCCAGAATATGACTTGAAATTTGATATTAGAGTACAAAATGTATTAGTCTGTTTCTTAAATATATTTGTTTTCTTGAAATCCATTGCATGCCTCTTCAGCCTCCAAGAACGCTAGTTACTCACTTGAAATGAAGATATTACCATGGGAACTACCTTTCTCTTTTTGCATCAGCAAAAAAGCAAGACCACCTGGAATTACTTTAAATTCCAGAGAAAAGTTAAGGCATGTCCCATCCTGAAATATCCCATCCTGAAACCACCAACACACCATTTTGGTGTTACATAAGGTGTCCCGTGATTTTATTCACGACATGACTCTCCCCAGTCGACAGAAGAGCTCTGTTTTGGTTTATAGGACCGTGGGAAGCCAGCAAACAAAAGTACACTCAAGTTGACTCTTTGGAATTTAGAGTACTTTATAGTTCTATGATAAACGTAGTGACAAATATAGAAGAACTGTTAGAAGCTCAGTATTTCATTGACATTGCGTGTGTGTGATTATTATTATTATTTTTTAAATGAGTGATATTTTTAAGTAAGTTCAGCTGAGATTGTAGCTACTGCTTAAAGGATTTTGCTGTAGTAGCAAAGAGTTTAGTTTTTCCCATCAGCTGGTAAGAAAATCTGATAGCTTGAGACATCTTTTCTCCAAGTGGAGCCCCATCTTTTTTTTTTTTTTTTTTTTTTTTTTTTTTTAATTTTTTTAATGTTTATTTATTTTTGAGACAGAGAGAGGCAGAGCATGAACGGGGGAGGGTCAGAGAGAGGGAGACACAGAATCTGAAACAGGCTCCAGGCTCTGAGCTGTCAGCACAGAGCCTGACGTGGGGCTCGAACTCATGGACCGCGAGATCATGACCTGAGCCGAAGTCGGCCGCTTAACCGACTGAGCCACCCAGGTGCCCCTGGAGCCCCATCTTAAGCCGTGTGGTGGATGGTTAAGAATTTACATACTCAAACTCTTTGGATTCAGATACTGGCTTCTCCAGCTACTAATGATGTGACAGTGGTAGAACCTGTTCTAGCTTAAGAAATAGAACAGTAGTAATATCTTAGAAGCCTTCTGTTTCTCCCTCCTAGAGGGATTATTTTTAGTAATCGTAGGACCATTCATTTTTCTGCTTTTTCCTATATCAGTTTTGCTAACTTGTTTTTTAAGGAGTTTGTCCATTTTATGTCAATTTTCAAATTTATTGGCCTTAAGTATTTATATTTTCTGATTATATTTGTAAAGTGTATAGATCAATGGGGATGTTGCATGTTATCATTCCAATATTGATAGTTTTTGCCTTCTCTTGATAAGTCTTACCTGAAGTTTGTTCATTTTATTAGTCTTTTTCAAAGAACTGCCTTTTATCTTTATTAATTTGCTTGTATTTTTTGTTTTATGTTGTGAATTTTATCTGTATTATTTTCCTTCTACCTGTTTCATGGGCTAATTCTTCCTCTTTTCTTCCCCCCCCCCCCCCCCCATCTTATGTTGGATACTCAGCTCACAAATTTTCCTGTTCTAATGTCAGAGTTATGGCTATATAAATTGCCTTCTGGCACCATTTTTATGGCATCTTAACTAGTTTTGATTTATAGACCTGTTATTCAGTTCTGAGGATTTTCTAGTTTCAAATGGTTTATTTAACCTGTAAGTTTTTAGAAGGGAGTTTTACATTTCCAAGTGTATAGAGTTTTTGTAATTAGCTTTCTCTTCTTCATTTCGAACTTAATTGCATTGTAGTTCAAGAATATAGTCTATATAGTAACTAGTTTTTTGTTTGTTTGTTTCAAATTGTTGAGGCTTGCTTAATGCATAGCATGGAGTCAATTTTTGTAAAGGATCCTTTTGTTCTGGAAAAGAATGTATATTTTCCAATTGTTGGGGTCAGTTCTATATACCTTAAGATCAAGCTTGTTAATTATGCCGTTTAAAATTACATACATCTTTTCTGAGTTTTTTGATTAATTACTTGATATATCACTTACTAAGATATTCTTCCACTGTGATGGTAGATTTACTGTTTTATTCTTGGAGGTCTGTCAGTTTCTTATTTGATTGTTTTGAGGCAATGTTACCAGGTGCGAAGTGTTGTATCTTACCAGTGAATTGAACTTACATATCACTCCTTATCTCTAATGATGCTTTTTGCCTTAAAGTCAATCTGTGTTATCTAGTTTTAGCTAGCCAAACCTGTCATCTTTGGTTAGCATTTATGTATGCTATATAGTTTTCCATTCTTTTCCTTTTTTTTTTAAATTTTTTTTTTTTCAACGTTTATTTATTTTTGGGACAGAGAGAGACAGAGCATGAACGGGGGAGGGGCAGAGAGGAGGGGAGACACAGAATCGGAAACAGGCTCCAGGCTCTGAGCCATCAGCCCAGAGCCTGACGCGGGGCTCGAACTCACGGACCGCGAGATCGTGACCTGGCTGAAGTCGGACGCTTAACCGACTGCGCCACCCAGGCGCCCCCTTTTCCTTTAAATAAACCTTTTATCATCTTCGTTTTAAGTACATCTTTTTTTTTTTTTTTTAACAGCTGGGAGCTGTTTTCGGAGCCATCTAAGCATTCTTGTCTTTTAATCAGAGAGTTTCCCATTCATATTTATTGTGTTCACTGAAAGATGTAGATGTATTTATGTTCTTTTTATATGCTTCATATTTGTCCTCCTTTTCTCTGTTTCTTTTCTTTTCTTTTTTTTTTTTTTTCTTTTTGTCTGTTCTTCTTTGGGATTGATGGAAGTTTTTCTTTTTCGCCTTATTTGGCTCTCTCCCTTCAACTAGCTTGGAAGTTATAGCCTGTTTTAACACACACATACATGTTTGTATACTTAATTTAATAAAATTGAAAGTTAATCCTTATGTTTATTCTCTTCCCAAACAACCCAAAATCCTTAGAATACTGTATCATTCAATATTTCAGTAACCTTTTTTTTTTAACTCCACAAATTAGACAGTATTATATATGTAGTAAAAATTGTTTAGAATTACCCAGATGTTTCATAAGAACTTTGTATATCCTTCTACTTGGGATCACATTCTTCTGCCAAAATTATACCCTTTAGAATTTCTTTGATGAGCATTTGTTGGTGATCAGCTTTCTCAGTTTTTCATTGAAGATAGCTTTATGTTACATGTGATCTTTCTCAGGTTATTGAAGATGTTATTCTACACCTTCTGATATGTCTTGTTGCTATTGGGAAGTTAGCGGTTCAACCTCCTGTTGTTCGTGCATGGGTGATTTGTCTCTTCTCAGGCTGCTTTGAGAGCTTCTGTTCATTCTGTTTAGGATGTGTTGGGCTTCCTGGATCAGGATTTGTTTTCTTCCATGAATTTGGAAAATCCTTAGCCATTATATATAAGCCATTGAATCCTTAGCCATTCAAAGACAGTTTCTTGCCCATTCCCTCATTCCCTTCTGGAACTTGGGTTAGATGTGCGTTAGGTATTTTCACTCTTGTCCCATCATGTCTTTTAACCTTCATATTTTCTACTCTTAGTCCACCAATGCAGGGTTATTTCTTTGGCTCTGTCTTGAATTCTAATTCTCTTATGCCTAATTTTTAAAAATTGTCCATTGCTTTTTTTTTTTTAATGTTTACTTATTTTGAGAGAGAGAAAGAGCAGAGGAGGGGCAGAGGGAGAGAATCCCAAGCAGGCTCCACACTGTCAGTGCAGAGCCTAATGCGGGGCTTGATCTCAGGAACCATGAGATCATGACCTGAGCTGACATCAAGAGTAGGCTTAACCTACTAAGCCACCCAGGCCCCTCCACCCACCTTTTTTTTTTTTTTTTTTTTTTTTTTAAGTGTTTCTTTATTTTTGAGAGAGAGGGAGACACAGAATCCAAAGCAGGTGCCAGGCTCTGAGCTGTCAGCACAGAGCCTGACATGGGGCTGAACATGTGAGATCATGTGAGATCATGATCTGAGCCAAAGTTCATGCGCTTAACCGACTGAGCCATCCAGACACCCCAAGGCTTCTCCATGTCTTTTTTTTTTTTTATTTTTTTTATGTTTGTTATTTTTGAGGAGAGGAGAGACAAATGTGAGCTGGGGAGGGACAGAGAGAGGGGGAGATACAGAATCTGATAGGCTTCTGCATGTCTTAAGCATATTCAACACAGTTACAGTCTGTGTCTGAAAAATTCAGTATTTGAAGACTGCATTCTGATTTTGCTGTTGTGTGTTTTTTTGTTCCTGCTACAGGTGCTTGTTTCTTTTATATTTTTTGACTGTGAGGTTGGTATTCTTTGTAATATGTGGGGAGTTCTTTCGGTTCCATTGCTACAGAGAGGGGTTTGCATTTCCTTCTTGTAGGAGCCCAGGAGCACCTCCAGCTTAAATCACTTTAAATTAACTTCTTCCTGTGTGTTCCACGCACATATTATTAATTTGGACCACAAACATGTGGCATGTTTGAGGAGCCGCCTCTGGCTAGAAATTCTTAGATTTCCATGCCCGACCTCCACAGCCAGTGTCGAGGCAGGCAGGTTTCCTGCCTGATATCTTAGCAGTAGATTTGTTTCCCATTTCTCAACACAAGCTGGGATCCCAGCTCCTTACCAGGGCTCTAGTTGTGCCCCCTGCCTTCAGTAGGCCCTACACATTATATTCTGTTTTATGCACCTCACTGTAGCCTTCAGACCCAAAGCAGAAGCAGTCAGGTCAAAGGCTAGCTTTGTCATTCGCCTCCTAAGACTCCCGCTTTGACTCCATTTTTACCTGAGTACCCCTTCCTTCCATCTTGATGTATGTGTGCATTTACTGTTTTGCCAGCACGGTGCATTTTAAACAAGATGCATGTGGCATTTAGGGTCATTCATTTTTCCGGAAGCGAAGTGGCTCATGCACTCTATCCTGTGTGTCATTGCTGATCATCGTGGCTGGTTCTGGTATGTCCGCTAAGCCACAGTTAATCAAGGACAGATGTTGATACCGAGAGTTAATTGTAGATGATGGGAAGCTGTTCGGCTTGTCAGTATATCCGGCAATTGTGTTTTTCTATTTATTAATTTGATGACGCTGAATTTTCTTTATTCCCATCTGCCACACCACCACCACCACCACCACCACCACCACCGGTGAACCTAATGGATTTGATGGTCTAAATGTAGGGAACAATTCCGATGAATAAAATAATCCACCGTTACTAATCCCTTCCAACAGTTCGCTCTAACAGTGACCTTACCTTCCTTTCCAGCCTTATCACACGGATGCTACAGAGAGATCCCAAGAGAAGGGCCTCCTTGGAAAGAGATTGAGAATCACCCTTGGCTTCAGGAGTGGACCCTTCGCCAGCCACAAAGTATAACATCCCCCTTGTGTCATACAAAAACCTCTCGGAGGAGGAACACAACAGCATCATTCAGCGCATGGTGCTCGGGGACATAGCGGACCGAGACGCCATTGTGGAGTATGTCGGCACTCGTGCGCACGGGGCCGTGGGTTTAGGATTCGCGGATGGGCTCTCCTCTTGACTTGCCAGGGCTTGTGGCCACCATAATGGGTAGAGTTCCCAGCCGGCGGGGGTTATGTCATGTATCTCTAGAGTTCCCGGCCCGGTGCCTGTCTTGTGGGTTTTGTTGTTTTAGTGTTTTTATTTTTGTACTAGTGAACGAGTAAACCGTTGCTCGGTGTCAGCAAGTAACGTGGCCTCTCTCGCTTCCTACAGGGGGGGGATTAGAGTAGCCTCTTGTGCATCCCAGTGCACGTCTTATCCACAGCAGTATCCTCTTTGTTGCCGTGTCTCCCGCTGGTCCCACAGTGGGCAGGGAGAATGGGGCAGACCACAGCCTCTAAATCAGGGCTTGTCTTATGGGGCCAGTCACACATTGTTGTAAGTAACATTTTAGCGGGCCACCGCCGTGCCTGGTGGCTTGGGTATCATCACTGGCTGCATCGTGCTGTGATACTTTCTGGCCCTTCAGAGCCACAGCAACCTGGAACCCACAAGATACAGAGTTGTTAATTAAATCCCTTAAAACCAAAGCTAGGTCTTAATAACCTAAGAAATGTGGAATTAGGGATAATATAAGATGCTGTGCTTTGTTTAGCAATGATTGGTTCCTATAAGAGGTCCTGTCTAGAAAATTATGAAGTATTTCCACAAATGAACAATCAAAAGTTGGTTACCTGTTGAATGAAACGGTATAATGGAAAGAGGACATATTCTGGGGGGCAAAAAACCCAAAACAAAAAAAAAGACCAGGTTCAAATTTTGGTGTAAATACACATGTCTACAGATAGCCAGCTGCATTATGAGTTTTCACAGATTGATCCATGGCTATTTAATGACCTAAATGAACAGGAAATGAACAGGACACTTGCTATTTCTGCCAAGGACATTCGCTTTAGGAATGTGTAGAAAGTGATTTTTCATTTTGAGTGGATAGAAGGCTCTTTGTATCTGTCTGAATTGGCTTAATGTTCTTAGCTTAAATAAATACATGCAGGGGTGTCATTTAGAACGATTTGTAATTCCTGTAAATTCAATGAGAAATCCGAAGGGAAGGGCAGTCTCACTGGGTCAGGTGACCCTGTTTTCCTGTCCACGAGTGGGCACGTGCATGGTGAAAGGGAGGCCCAAGGCTCCCCCAGGCTGGTCTCAGGTCTCGCCTGTGGCTCACGTCTCCTCCTGAGCATGACTCCTCAACTCAAAGACACGTGTTTTGGTTCCCCGAACACAGGCCAATGTCCTTATCTGGTAGTCCGCTTAGGAAACCACTCTAAGAAGTCGTTCTGAGCCCTGAATTGCATCAGGGGGCCCTTCAGAGTGGCCCCTCAGCCTGCCCAGCCCCTTAGCTGTGACCCTTCCCCCCGCAACCCCGTTCATTTTGTGAAAAGCAGGTCGCTGTGTTGCTTCTTTCCTGAGTGCTTTCACTGTGCATTTTCTACTATGGAAAGTTTCTGCAAAGTACAGTTACGTATTTCTGGGCCCGGTAGACCATTTTTCGCGCACTCTTGCCGTTCCCAGGCCAGGCCGGCTGCAGGAGAGCGGGTGGCCGTGTGCCCTGTGCGTGTGCCGCGACAGCCCCTGGCCGCACGGTGCGTGCCCAGACTAGGTACTCCAAGCGCTCTTTGAAGTGGAGGAATGAATACGTTGATTTTATTCAAAGAGGAGGCTAATGACGTGCTCTCAGATACATTAACAATTCATTAGTGTGTAAAATGCCAATAAATGCAAAGAGTGTAAAAATAAAAACTTTTCCTAATTTTTCTGATTGATATTAGTGTCTCATAGGCACTGCCATTTCCTACTCTGATGGGAGCACGTGAGCCAGTTTAATGAAAACAAACACTTTGACACACACATTACATTTTTGGATAACACATACATTCTTGGAAAGCTTTGCTACCTTTTTTATGTGTGGAAAACTGACACCCAGCTCGGCAGCTATCAGCATTTTTTACTTTTCTTACAAATTGGACATTTTTATGGAGTCATTTTTTAGAATTTCAGGAGTGATCTAAATAATGACTTGTTTGTTTTTTTTTTCCTCTTGTCTGTGTTTTTTCATAATTTTAAAGATTCCAGGGCATTGGACTTCGTTTGCTTGTACCTAAAAAAAAAAAAAAAAAATCAGTTCTGCTTGTAAAAAAGCAAACCCTCTGACGTGGCTTGTGTCTGTTCCCCCTTCTTTTCCTCAGAGCCCTGGAAACCAACAGGTACAACCACATCACGGCCACATACTTCCTGCTTGCTGAAAGGATCCTGAGGGAGAAACAAGAGAAAGAAATACAAACCAGATCTGCAAGCCCTAGCAATATCAAGGCCCAGTTTAGGTGAGAAAAAAAATCCTCCCTGATTTTAGTAAGTTTAATGTTTTGAAATAGTGAACCCCTTTTTCAAAAATGCTTCCTAATCACTCTTTGGGGCAAGAGAATATAAACAGGGGTGGCGGCCTCATGGGAGAGGCCGTGCATGGGCTCTCCGCGTGTGGGGGTCCTGTCCCTTTGTCACCAAGGACACCTTCCCTCCTGCGTTCAGGGGAGAGGGGCTGTGGCTGCTGGCCTGGCCAGGAAAACACGTTTGGAGAAGCAGCTGAGTGTGTGTCAACTATTTTCCATTAAACTCTTCCAGATCTGATATGTATTAATGTGTTATTTTCTTTAATTTTTCATTCCAGGAACAAGGCCATACTTTCCCTCAGTTTTTTTAAATAATTTTTAAGAACATCCAGGGCATTTCTGTGCCATTGTGTTAGCTCAGGATTTCAGTGATTACACACATCAGCTAGTTGATTTATTGGCTGCCTGACCTTGGGAGGTCACTTAACCTCTTCCTGACTGGGAGTGATAATGGGAGTGATAATACTGTCTGCCTCCTGAACGGGGCTGCTCTGTGTGCTGTCACTGTTATGAGTATTTTACCACCACCGTTGTCTTTGATAAAGTCGTGAGTGTGCTTTCCATCTTCTCCTCCTCTCCCCTCCCACCCCCTCTTTCCCACTTTGCTTTTTCTTCTGCCATATTAGCTTTCTATTTAAAATGAAAGCGTGGAGAGGGTTACTTTTTGACATCACCACTATGAAAGTTATATATAATTTATCTTTCCCTCTTCAGATGAAGTAATCTGTGGAAGTGTAGTGATTCAAAAAGAGAAGGATGCTCCCAATTCTGAATAATTCTCTACTCTTACATCCACATAGGAGTATGTATGTACGTATGTGTGAATATTAAGTAGTAATTATTATTTAAAATAGGCAGAAAGCCATTGGATTTACATTACGTGCTGTCAGCTTGCCATGTGTAGGCTGTTACTTGGGATGGGGCGACAGAGAAGAGAGACGAAATGTTCCTGGGTGGCCAAAGAATAAAGATTTAGAAATCTAGAACTGGAAAGTGGTCTTCGTAACTTCATTTATATCCTGGATGGAGTCTTCTGTGATAAAACCTAGGCATGCTGTGTGGTGTCTGCTTGGAAGAGGACTGGGCCCCGGGGGCCGGGGGCTCTTGGGAGTGAGACCAACCAGGACCGTGACTTTGAGTGGTGAGGTCAACCTAGTCCCGGGCTGAGGCCCCTGATGGGAAAGAGCAGGGTCACCACACGTCGGGCCACCGAGTCTGGAGTCACCCCAGCCTTGGCGAATGGAATGTTTGGATTTGAGCTATTTTTGGGGAAACAGATCAGAACTCGATCTAAACTTGATCACATATGTAAACGAGTTAAGTTGGTTTTACTTTATTATAAAAGTTAACAAAACTGACAGAGGCTATAGAGAAGTATCAGAACCTTCCCTCAGCTTTTCCTTTTATCCTCCTGGGGATGCTGGAGTGGAGATGCTGTGAGGGCCTCGCCTCCTCCCGGGCCCAGGCAAGGTGGTAGATCTGCTTCCTTGCCTTCTTTTTATCGTCACTGTGACTTTGCCAGAACCCTGGACCTGACTTGGTTCTGCTGTTGGACATGCCCTCAGGTCAGTGACCCTGAGTCAGTAGATGGGCCTTTGAACCAGCAGTTAGCTCCCCGGGAGGGGCAGGCAGGGGGAGCCAGGGACCCCCGGCCGCAGACAGTGCACCTTCTTCGTGTTCTGCCGGGGCGGGATGGAAGCGTGGTGCGGTGTGTGTGTTAGAAGAGGCCTCGCGGGGTCCTCTGAGGAGCTGACCCTAGCACGGGAGGGCTCGGGGCCGGCATCCTCTGAGAGACCTGGAAGTGAGGAGAACCACTGAGGCCAGACCGCAGAGGTCTGTGTGTGCAGCCACGGCCATCCGGAAGCTTCCTAGGTTGCCTCGGGCGGGGGGAGTAACTGTGGAACCCAACCCACTTGTCACTTGTTCACAAGCCTGCATGACCTTGGGCAGGTTTCTTACTGTGTTCTCATTTCCCCGTCTGTGAAGAGGGAAGATGCGGCTCCCTTGTGGAGCCGTGGGGGGCCAAGTGCACTAACCCCCGTCAGGCTCCCGGGACAGCGCTGGCTCTGGTGAGCACTGAGGCAGTGAACCGTGCCGTCCATGTGACTCCTTCCTAATTCTTGTTTAGCTGTCTCTCCTCTGTTGTGTTAAGCCAGATTTGCTCACAGTGTTGTGACAATAAAGATGACTTAGTTTAGCACAACAGGAGCTCACATGCGTGCTCGGTTAACGTGAGCCGTTTAAACAACTTGATTCACTCCTATAAAAGCGGTCGGTTCGGACGTGGCCAGTGGAGGCGCCACCCCAGCAGCAGCACCCAGCCGTCCTGTTCCTGGGCGCGGGTTCTGAGAACGGCGTTGGCTTTCTTTTCAGGAGGTGAGGCGTGAAGAGCCTCCGCTGCTTGGCGGGTCCCCGCGTCCTGGACTGCGCCGGCTGCCGCTCTGCTGGTCGGACACCGTGGGCCACTGGCCTCCCAGCCCGGGGCTCCCCAGGGTGCCCCAGAGCCGCCGGCTTCACTTAACTTGTGTGGCTGGGGGACGGGTGACTTGTCCAGAGGCACTTAGTGACCTCAAAGACCTTATCCGGCACTCGGCTCTCCTAAACTACCCAGCAGTGACTAGCCAACGGGCCGCTGAGAAAGGACCGTTGGTTCTGAGCTGCAGAAGAGAGGTCTATCATAAATTCCGGGTGGTTTTTTTCCAACTATAGATTTAATTGATTATTTCTAGGAACATAATTGGTGTGAAACAAAAGTGTCATAGTGTGGAAGGGGCTACTTTAAATCTCTCTGGCATCTGCTATTACCCCGGCCAGAGACCTCATTTTCAAAAGTCTTTTTCTTTGGCTGCCAAGCAGTGTTCTTGTTCCTTAGGTGACTCTAGATTGGGGAATAAAATTGAAGGTTCAGTAATTATGGATTTGGCGCCCATTTCGCTTGTGTGGACATCTAAAAACACGTGCATTTAGGGGTGCCTGGGTGACTCAGTGAGTTTAAGCGTCCAACTCTGGGTTTTGGCTCAGGTCATGATCTCACGGTTCTTGAGTTCGAGCCCCGCGTCTGCCTCTGTGCTGACAGCTCAGAGCCTGGAGCCTGCTTCGGATTCTGTGTCTCCCACTCCCTCCCCCCACCCCCACTCGTTCACGTGCGCTCTCTCAAAAATAAACATTACAAGAAGTTTTTTAAGAATACGTGCATTTATATTTAGCTCGGTGTGTTTTTTAATTGATGAAGAGATGCGTGCCAGTGTACGTTGACTTTTCTTTGCAGTACTCTCCTGTTTAATCTTGAGTTGTTCCCACTTTTACACCATCCTGTCCTATCTGGAAGACTGGGCATTTCAGGTGAATTGTATTTTATTTTTTCAGGTGAATTTTATTAGCAAACCATATACCTCAAAGGTCGTGCGCCAAGACCCAAAGGAACAAAATGTGTGGTGTTTGAGTTTTGCTTTGGTGACCTCCCTGTGCTGTTTAAAACTGCTTGCTTGTGGTGTAAGATGTGTGTGGGAAGACGGGGCTGGCTCTTGGCCCTCTTTCCCGCCAGCTCTGATGTGTCCATTTGGCCAGTGAGCCCCAGGCCGGACCCGTGGTTCAGAACCACGTTCGCCCTGCTGGCGCCCTTGCTGATCTTTAGAGGATGTCGAACGGGCTTGCAAGGCCGCTGGGGTGGTCTTTCCTTTTCTTGTCTTTTTTCTTTCTTTGTCAGTCTGTGGATTTTGCCCCGTAAGTATCGCGTGGCGTGGCGTGTAGGTAGAGTCTGCCTATTATTACATGGCTCTCTCCTTCCAATCTGTTACGCAGGCAGTCGTGGCCAACCAAGATCGACGTGCCCCAGGACCTGGAGGATGATCTCACGGCCACTCCTCTGTCCCACGGGACCGTCCCTCAGTCTCCTGCTCGGGCTGCCGACGGCGTCCTCAACGGCCACAGGAGCAAAGGCCTGTGTGACTCGGCCAAGAAAGACGACCTCCCCGAGTTGGCCGGACCGGCGCTCTCCACGGTGTCACCTGCGAGCTTGAAGCCCACGGCCGGCGGGCGCAAGTGCCTGTTCCGGGTGGAGGAGGACGAAGAGGAAGATGAGGAGGACAAGAAGCCCGTGTCCCTCTCGACGCAGGTGGTTCTGCGCCGGAAGCCCTCGGTCACCAACCGGCTGACGTCGAGGAAGAGCGCGCCCGTCCTCAACCAGATCTTTGAGGAAGGGGAGTCCGACGACGAGTTCGACATGGATGAGAACCTGCCTCCCAAGCTGAGCCGGCTGAAGATGAACATCGCCTCCCCGGGCACCGTGCACAAGCGCTACCACCGCAGGAAAAGCCAGGGCCGCGGCTCCAGCTGCAGCAGCTCGGAGACCAGCGACGACGACTCCGAGAGCCGCCGGCGGCTGGACAAAGACGGCGGCTTCACCTACTCCTGGCACCGGCGGGATAGCGGCGAGGGGACCCCCAGGGATCGAGGGAGAAGGCGGGGGACCAGGGCAAAGCCGAGCGACGGCAGGCGGCGGCGCGGACAAGGCACAGCCCGAGCTGAGAGCCGGCGCGGGCGGCGGCAGCCCCGCGTGCGGCTCGGGGGGCAAGCCCACGTGTGCCACAGTCGGGCAGCACGCGCCGCTGCGCCGCCCCCGGCCCCGGGGAGCTGGTCCAGAGCCTCAAACTCATGAGCCTCTGCCTGGGCTCGCAGCTGGCACGGCGGCGCCAGGTACATCTCGACCCGCAGGGCGGCTTGCCCTTCTCCAGCGTGAAGGTGCAGGAGAAGTCCACGTGGAAGATGTGCATCAGCTCGACGGGGGGCGCGGGGCCGGCCCCCGGCGCGGGCGGCGTCAAGTTTTTCTCCGACCACGTGGCCGACGGCGCCGCGGAGCTCGAACGGATAAAGAGCAAGAACCTGAAAAACAACGTGCTCCAGCTACCTCTGTGCGAAAAGACCATCTCTGTGAACATCCAGCGGAACCCTAAGGACGGGCTGCTGTGCGCCTCCAGCCAGGCCAGCTGCTGCCACGTCATCTGACCGCGGCCCGCCGGCCCCTGGCACCCGCCCCCCGCCGCCCGCGCCCGCCGCCCGCCCAGAGCGGTGCGCCCCGGCCCGGCCCGCCCCTCCGGCCGCCCTCCGCGCTTCCTCGCTTCGAGGGGGCGTTCGGAGCAGTTATTTATTACCTTCGCGTTTGTTCGCCTGCCGACGTGACAATGCATGGTCTTTGTGCATGCTGCTAGACACTGCTTTTCTTTTCCAGCCGAAAAGTCTCTTGTGTCATTTTTACATTTATAATTTTAATGTGGATGATCAGGATTAAATTAAAATGTATATTTGGGACCTAAGATACACGGAGCACTTAGAAATTGGATGTCCTGCACTTAATCTAGAGAGAAAAAATGCTTCTGTCTCCTTGTGAGAAACGTAAATTCCCGTCCTGACCTTCTGCGAGAACGGAAACTCCGTGCCCTGAGGCACACGCCGTGCTGTCCGAGACCGAACCAAAGCAATAACGTTGTGTTGCCGCCGGGCCTGGAGCCTGCGAGCGAGCGAGCGAGCGAGCGAGCGAGCGAGCAAGCGCGTGCGAGCCCCGCCTCCCGAGGCCCGAGCCCCGCCTCCCGAGGCCCGTGAGGGGCGGAGTACAGCGAGCGTCTGCACTGAGAACCTTAAAACCATGATTTCAATACACCCACACCTGTTTGTCTTAAGCTCTAGTGTGAAAACAAGGTTGGGCTCGTAAAATTTAACTGAAAAAGATTTTCTTGTTTTGTACTAGGTGAGATAAAGTACTTAGATTTATAAGGCAGCTTCCCCCGTAGTGGTAAATTACAAGCAGACAATCTTATTTTGTAACGTGATGAAGTGAACTGATGGTGTCTTAACTCTGCTTATAGAGTGTACGTCTGTCCAACAGAACAAAAAGATGCTCGGTGTAAATTCCTTCCCGTAGGGCACATCCTAGGGTTTCCTTTAAAACCTTGTAGATAGAAGAAACTGTAGGGCCTGATATGGAAGCAAAGGTGCACACAGAGGGTGGCAACGTCAAAAGCCTATAAATTAAAAAAAAAAAAAAATTACTGGGATGTGATCTTTCGCAGTTTGGTAATTCGGTGGTCTCTTCTGTTTTTTCCATTCTTCTATGTTCTCTGGCTGTCCAGTAAGCTACGAGAATTGGCTGATCAAAAAATACACCTATAAAAGAGTGAAATTCACACGTACAGCAGACAAAACGCACAAAGCCTGCTTTGTGTTTTGTTGTTGTTTTGGTTTTCTTCTTCTTTTTTTCTTTTTCTTTTCTGGAGGTGTTTTCCACTTTGCCTTCCTGCCAAAACAATAATCGAAGAACTCTTGCTTTAAACTGTTCCTGTACAAAGACGACTTTTGACCAGATAATCCTCTTTCGTGGCGTCTTGTCTCGTAAGACGCACTATATTGCAGATTGCTAACTTTGAGAGGGGCCAGATGCCGCCTCTGCAAGCTGTGCCCCGGGGGTCTTCAAAGCGGTGCTTATCCACACCGGGGGTGGGATGCGGCCGGGCCGGGGGTGGGGGGCCTTCCCACTCCCAGCAGCTTCCCTTCGTGTCTCTGAAGTGACCGTCGCTCTGTCCGCAGAGGGGGCAGAGCACCCAAGGACTGCATTCCATGGCTCTCGGCTCCTCCAAGTACACGCTGATTCTGCTACTCACGATGCGTATAGTTTAGTCCGCACTAGGGAATTTCACAGTATACTTACTAAACTAAGTAAAGGTGATACTTAAAATACTTCTTTTACTTTCTAGACCTAGGCTAGATATGTTTTAAGCTACAGCTCTAGTTCATTGTGATATTTATAACTGAAAGCGACCAGAAAAGATGTGTGGGTGAAGCCATAGAACATATTTGCTTGAAATTCTGAGCAGGGATCTTATAAAGGGCCAGAAATAAGATGTGTGGTTCACATAGACAGTGAGCGTAACATCTGTATTAAACGTAGGAGAGAAGTTTCTAAAGGGCATTGGCAATAAACTCTTTGTTGCAGCTGTTTTCCAAGTAATGTAAATACTTCTTCCTGTGATTATGTATAGCCTTGGAATGGCACCTTTTAACTAACCCACGTGTGTTTGGTCTCCGATGGTTTTTTATATTCCGACGTATATGTGGTGCTCACTCTAGGAGCGGCAGTGTTGACCGTTCATGCTGCACAGCTGTATCATAGAGCCTTATTAGTCGCGTGTGCTTGGTTGGCCCTCTGGGTGTACAGAGGTCAGTCTGAGTGGCGTCTTACTCACCTGTTCGTAAGTGAATGACTGTGCATGTGTTGTATGTCATAGTATGTCGTCACATAAAAGGGAGGGAGCAGATAACCGTTACATGAAGATAATATTGGACCAAACTCTTTACTAGCTCTAAACAGTTTCTTGTACCCCTTAACCTGTCTTCAGAAGTTGCATAGAGTTATAGTAGTGTGTAAATTAAATATTGTGGAAAAACAATTAGTCTTGTATTTTTCTGTACGTGTGTGTACATATATTATATATATATACACATATATATATATATATAAAATTATGTACTTCTGGCAATTCTATCTGTATTTAAAGATGTGACAATCTCGACACCGATCTTAAGAATAGCCGTGAGACTGAATCGAAGTAAGGGTCTCCCTACCAAGTAAGAACCGATGTGTGTTAAGAGGGTACAGAATCATCAGCTGATTTGGTCGGTTGCTTCCACTGCTGGTGGATTTTCCTCATTGTGTAAACGTTGACAGGTATGTGACAGATGGGAAGAAACGATCCAAATAATAAAGTGGCATATTGGTGTTCAGCAATATAAGCCGAGTCCGTGTTTCTGTGTCTTCTCGCGAGTGCAGCTGTGTCGAGACCCAGCCTGCGTGACGTGCACCTGTGCTGCCAGAGGTGACCGGAAAAAATCGAACTGTGACTGTTCTTGCTTGAAACTCCTGACCGCAAGTCTCAGGTGGCCCCAGGACTGCCCATCAGCTATGCTTTGCTCCCCGGGTCCATCGCTTTCCTCACCCGGCTGGGCCACCGGGCTCCGTGACGGTGGGCTGAACCGAAGCGACGGAAGGGAAGGGCCGCAGGCTCCCGCTGCGCCCCCCCCCCCCCACCTTCACCTGTGCCGCGTGCCCCGCCCTTCCTCCCGGCGGTGGGATTCCAAGGTCAGTTCCTTCGCTCACACCTTGGGCCTGTCCACGTATAAGTGAGGCAGCCGTGGGGACTACTGGCCGTTCTCTCCTTTCTCTTGCACCATCGATCTTCGCTTCTCTGCGAGATCATCCCTAACAGCAAACAAAACAAACTGGACTTTGTTCCCCTGTCTTAAAAAGATGTCTTTGTTCTCTCTCTTCGCTCTCTGGACCCTTCCAGTCAGGCTCTCGCTGCTGTCGCCCCACGGTAACTGCTTTGCTCAAGGTCAGCAGTCACCTCCAGGTGCTAAAACCAGTGGTCGGTTTTTAAAAATGGCTTTGAGATGCACCGCTCGTACGATTCGGGGGGTTCCGTGTAGATGTTGTGCAAGCGTTACCACGAACCCCAAAAGAAATCTGTACGCGTTTGCGCCTCTTCCCTTCCCGTCGGCCCCCCGCCATAGCCTTAGGCCCTGGCGGCCACAACCCCAGTGGTCAGCTTCAAGCCCACGGTAGCGTGTGAGGAGTTGGGCAGCCTTCCTTGTGAACCCCCTGCTGTTCTGGGGCCCACTCTCAACTCACGGCTTCCCATCCCCCCGCTGCTAGTTCTCCCAAACTCTGAACTTGGGAGTAGTGCAAGTTCATTCCTGGAGCCTTCTCTGCGCTCAGTCTCTCCGCCATCCCATTCAGTTTACGTGCTGCTAGAACCCAAGATACATTCAGCCCACGTCCCAGGAACACCAGACTCCAACAACCTCTTGGACTCAGCCACACGGATGTGTCTGATGAGCACCTTAGTTCGTGTTCGAAACTTACAACCTTCCCCTCAAAATCCTTCCCCTCCTAATTTTTCCCGTCTCGTAAGTGGCCGCTCTCAACCTTTTTTGTACAAGAATCTTGGTATCACCCTTCCCTTTTTTTAAATTTTTTTCTTTTTTTAGCGAGAGGGAGAGTGCGTGAGCCGGGGGGGAGTGGCAGAGGGAAGAGGGAGAGAGACCATCGCAAGCAGGCTCCGCACTGAGTGTGCTTGATCCCCATGACCCTGGGATCACGACCTGAGCTGAAATCGAGTCAGACGCTCAGATGACTGAGCACCTAAGTACCCCCCAACAGAAAATCTTATGCACCATTCAAAAATTGACCCCTTCTTGGGGCGCCTGGGTGGCTCTGTCGGTTAAACGTTGACTTCGGCTCAGGTCATCATCTCCCGATCGGTGAGTTTGAGCCCCACATCGGGCTTTGTGCTGACAGCTCGGAGCCTGGAGCCTGCTTTGGATTCTGTCTCTCTCTCTCTCTCAAAAATAACTAAAACGTTAAAAAAAAAAAAAAAAAGACCATAAAAAACCACACACACACAAATTCACCCTTTCTTACTGCCTTCACTAGAAACACTCTAGCCCATGACACCATCCTCTTCACACAACTCACACGCACTCGAGTGCACGACTGTAAATTCCTCCTGGGGCACCTTGCCGCTTCTGCCCTTGCCTTTCTCTTGTCTGTTCTCCATTCGTCAGTGCAAGTGATCCTTTTACTGTTTTGTTTTGTTTTTGTTTTCTTTCTCTGTTTTTTGAATATAATTTATTGTCAAGCTAGCTAACATACTAACACGCAGCGTATACAGTGTGCTCTCGGTTTCGGCAGGGGCTTCCCACGATTCATCGCTTCCGTACAACACTCAGTGCTCATCCCAGCAAGTGTCCTCCTCAGTGCCCCTCCCGCAGCTTCCCCTCCCCCGACTCCCCACCCCCAGCAACCCTCAGTTTGTTCTCTGTATTTAAGAGTCTCTTATGGTTTGCCTCCCTCCCTGCTTGAAACTATTTTTCCTCTTCCCCTCCCCCATGGCTTCTGTTAAGTTCCTCAAATTCCACACATGAGTGAAAACATGATACCTGTCTTTCTCTGACTTACTTCACTTAGCAGAATACCCTCCTGTTTCATCCGCACTGTTGTGAGTGGCCAGATTTCATTCTTTCTCACTGCCGCGTAGTATTCCATTGTGTATATAAACCACAATTTCTTTCTCCATTCATCAGTGGATGGACATTTAGGCTCTTCTCATAATTTGGCTATTGTTGAAAGTGCTGCCATAAACACTGGGGTACAAGTGCCCCCCTGCATCAGCATCCTGTCTCCCTTGGGTCAATTCCTAGCAGTGCTTTTGCTGGGTCATAGGGTAGATCTGTTTTTAATTTTTTGAGGAACCTCCACACCGTTTTCCAGAGCGGCTGCACCAATTTGCATTCCCACCGACAGCGCAAGAGGGTTCCCGTTTCTCCACATCCTCGCCGGCCTCTAGAGTCTCCTGATATGTTCATTTCAGCCACTCTGACTGGCGTGAGGTGGTATCTCAGTGTGGTTTTGATTTGTATTTCCCTGATGAGGAGCGACGTTGAGCCTCTTCACGTGCCTGTTGGCCATCTGGATGTCTTCTTAGGAGAAATGTCTATTCATGTCTTCTGCCCATTTCTTCACTGGATTATTTGTTTTTTGGGTGTTGAGTTTGCTAAGTTCTGGTTACTAACCCTTTATCTGGTATGTCATCTGCAAATATCTTCTCCCATTCTGCCGGTTGCCTTTAAGTTTTGTTGATTGTTTGCTTTGCAGAAGCTTTTTATCTTGATGAGGTCCCAATAGTTCATTTTTGCTTTTATTTCCCTTGCCTTTGGAGACATGTCGAGTAAGAAGTTGCTGTGGTGAGATCAAAGAGGTTATTGCCCGTTTCCTCCCGTAAGGTTTTGATGGTTTCCTGTCTCACATTTAGGTCTTTCATCCATTTTGAGTTTATTTTTGTGTCTGGTGTAAGAAAGTGGTCCAGGTTCATTCTTCTGCATGTTGTTGTCCAGTTTTCCCAGCACCATGTGCTACAGAGAGTGTCTTTTTCCGTTGTATGCTCTTTCCTGCTTTGTCAAAGATTAGTTGGCCATAATTTGTGGGTCTAATTCTGGGTTCTCTGTTCTATTCCACTGGTCTGTGTGTCTGTTTTTGTGCCAATACCATGCTGTCTTGCTGATTACAGCTTTGTAGTAGAGGCTCAAGTCTGGGATTGTGATGCCTCCCGCTTTGGTTTTCTTTTTCAACATTATTTTGGCTATTCGGAGTCTCTTGTGTGAGTGACCCTTTTAAAAGCTAAATCATGTTATGTTTTGAAAGGTATTTAATTTCCAAATATTTAGAGATTTTCCACATAAGTTTCTGTTACTAATTTCTAGTGCAGTTCTCTTTTGGCCAGAAGTTATGCTTTGTACAATTTAAATGTTTTTAAGCTTACCAAAACTCTTTTTATGACTCAGCTAAATGGACTTCCTTGGTGAATGTTTTTGTGAGTGCCGGAAAAGTACGGTTCTTGGTAAAATGTTCTTTGTGTGTCAGTTAGTTAAGTTGCTTACCAATGTCGATTTGAGACTTCTGTATGCTTACTTTTTGTCTCGTATCACTTTGTGAGGAAGGAGTATTGAAATCCGTAATTGTGGATTTGCTATTTCTCCTTTTAGTTCTATCAGGTTTATTTAGTTCGAGCTGAAGCTTTGTCGTCAGGTACACGCACATTTAAGATTGTTCAACCCTCCTGACAAATTGATCTTTTTCATCATTATGAAATGTTCCTCTTTATCGCTGGTAAATTATTCTTTGTCATGAAATCTCCTTGGTGTGATATAGCCACTCAGCTTTCTTTGATTTGTGGGACTGTATCTTTTTCCATCTTTTTACTTTGCAGCTTTTTACTTTTAACCTTTGTCTTTATATTTAAGGTAGAGTTATTTTGTTTTTGGACTTTTTTTTACAGATAGCAAGCATATAGTGGGGTCTTTGTATGCAATCTGCAAATCTTTCCCTTTCCTTTGGAGTGTTTTAGGTCAATTGCATTTAGCATAATTACCAACCTGGTTGTTTAAATCTGCCATTTTTCTGGTTTTCTGTTTGTCTGTTTCTTGTTTCTTTTCCACTCTTTTACTCTCTTCTTTTTGTTTAACTGAGTTTCTTTATTGGCTTCTTGGCTGTGCCTCTTTAATTTTTTAGTGGTTGCTATAGGGACATATATACATATACATGTATGTACATGTGTGTGTGTGAGTATACACACACACACACACACACACACACACACATCCATGTATAAAACCACAATCGAGGGGCGCCTGGGTGGCTCAGTTGGTTGATCCAACTCTTGTCAGCTCAGGTCACGATCCCAGGGGTGCGGGCCTGAGTCCCATGTCGGGCTCCACACTGAATGTGGAACCTGCTTAAGATTCTCTTTCTCTCCCTCTGCTCCTTTCCCCTGCTGGCACACATCATCTCTCCCTCCCTCTCTCTCTCTCTCAGAACAAAAACAAAACCCCACAATCTACCTCACGTAGAACGTAAGAACCTTACAACCGTATACTTCCACTTTCCTCTCCCTAGTCATTGTGCTATTGTTGGCATACGTTTTATTTTTACGTAGGCATAAATATTTTTGTTTTAAATTGCTTTCTTTTTAAGAGATGAAACCGAGGGGGGACGTCTCTTTTTGCCAGCACCTGTATCTTTACCACTCCACATTTGGGTATTTTCCTTCTGTCTTTAGAACTTGAAATTTTCTTACAGTGCAGGTCTGCTGACAGTATATTCTGTCGGCTTCTACTTGTCTAAAAAAGTACTTTTAATTCGTGAAGGACATTTCCATCGGGTACAGAATTCTCGGTTGATAGTGTTTTATTACAATCCCGGACACATTTCACACTGTTGAGTGCCGGATTGTTTTATTCACGTAAAAAGTGCTGGTTTTCATTTGGGCACACAGTGACTCGGAATCAGGAAGCTCCCTTGGGGGTCTTGCTTTTAAAGCGTGTTAGGACAGACCAAGGGCCACTTTGACCCACCACTGAGACGTACCTCCTAAGCCCTCCACTGAAGGACACATCAGACTTCAGGTTGCCCTTTTGCCTTTCTGCCCCCACAGCCGCCCCCCCGGGATCTGGGGAGGGATAGATGAGGAGCGGAAGTGGGATGTAGCCCTCCTTGAGCCAACAGGACTCCCAGTATGCTGTATTTGTGAGGACCCCTGACTCCAGAACAGAGTATTGGCGGACACCCCACTCGAAGCAGAGTGTTACAGGTTGAGAAGTTAGGAAGCGAAAAAAAGCTGAGTCTTGGTCCTTGCGAGTTCATAGTCCCCTCAGGGATGACATGACGATTTCGATTAGTACCAGAGGAAGACCAGCGATGGTGACGTGTGGCAGGGCACCGGTGGGAGGGTCCTGAGAGTTCCAAGGAGGGTGAGTCCGGGGAGGGAATCGGAGCCGAATGCCAGGGTCAGAGAACTGAACAGCTGGGCGGATGGGGATCACCAGGAGCCCGGAGTGGACTTCGCTGAGGGACTGTCTACCTTGCCTCTTGGCTCATTCCTCCTTTCCCTAGGATGTTGATTTCCGGACTGGAATACCGGAGGCACTGGAGGCCGGGGGGCACTGCTGGAAGGAGCGGTGCCTGGTGGCAGGCCGGCATGAAGGTGGAGACTGAGTGTGTGAGGCCCGTCACCCACCCCTGGCCCCGGCTCAGAAGGGCCCCCTCCATTTAGTCAACGCTCTGCTCTTTGTTGTCTTGAACTTCTCAATACCTTTCGAGCAAGGACACCGCATTTTCATCTTGCGCTGGGCCCCGTGGGTGATGCCCCTGGCTGACAGATTCCTTGCAGGTCTGTACCCCACAAGTACGGGGAGGTGATCTCAACACTGGAAAGGGGTGGGGGCTTTGGCAAGAGCAGAGGCCCCGAGGGAGCAGCAAAGGCCAGAGACAGGAGTCCAGACGCGCTCCAGCGTGGGCGAAAGAGAAAGCACGGAGGAGGCACGCAGTGGAGACCGCAGGCTGCGAGGAGAAGGTGAGCCTGGGAACTTCTGAGGCCGAGCGGTCTGTGCATCGGCTCTGGGCACCAGGGGCTCCCCCGAGCTTGTGGAGAATGAGATGGAAGCAGGTCCTGGGAGGTGCCCCTGGGAGGCGCAGAGTGAGCGCGTGGGGGTCGCTCTGAGAGCGCCCCACTGAGGGGTGGGCAGGTGGCGCACTGGCCCTGCTTCGCCGTGGGGGCGCTGAGGCTCAGGGGCCTGGCCAAGGGCACACCACTGGCGCGATCCCAGAGCCCGCCCCTCAGGCTGCCCACCCGGATGCGAAGGGTGGAGAAGGGCCTTCGACATGACCTTCGACCTTCCAGTACCGAGAGCTGGGCAAAGCAGTGTGAAGACCTCGTCCTAGAAGGTTCCGCTTTAAACCCCACTGGCGCCTGTACGTGACACGTCTTTGCATCCCGTTACCCTTCTAACACCTGAAAAATTCCAAATTTGGCGACACAGTGGGCCGGGGGGGGGGGGGTCGCAGGGGGCGGGGTGTGGACCTGCCCGTGAGACCAGGAGGCAGGTCATCACGCCTCGAGATCATTTAGATTCGGGGCTGAGACAGCTGGTCCCACGACGGTCCCCGACGAATTCCAGCTGGCCGAGGCCTCCCTGGGCCGGCTAGCCACTCCCTGGGACCCACCCCCGGGGAGGAAATTGGGACCGGCCGGGGAGGCCCCCAAGATGCCCGCGGTCCGTGGGAAACCGGGCCTTCCGCGTGTGCGTGTGGAAAGCACAGCAACGACCGCCCGGTGGACCGCACGGTTTGGGTGGAAGTCGGCCACGCGGCCGGGCCGATTCGGGTCGTGACGCAAACCCCAGCCTGCGTCCTTCCTTCGGGCGTGGGCCAAACGTGAGGCGCCGCAGAGTGACTCGTGGCTGGTTAAGCAGCGGCTGCAAGCTGCCCTCAGGACGGGGCAGGTGACCGTGGAAAGCTCCGGTCTCCCCGTCTGGATGTGGCTGACCCCACCTGTGATGGGCCGGCCCCGTGGCGCCCGTTTTGGGGCCTTGCGTTCTGGGGTGGGGGGTGGGGCGGGGAGAGGCTGCTTTAAAGCCGCTCAGCCGTCGCCGTCGGGGCGGAGACAGGAGTGGTCTCCCTCGTCAGAGCCAGGCAGCCGTGTAGACGCAGGCAGCGCCCTCCGGGTGTTCGGCACCCCGCCACCACGTCCTGGGGGGGGGGGGGGGAGCAGTGCAAGGCGAAGATCCGGCCGCGAGCTCTGCGCGCCCCGGGCCGGTCGGGCTGCCCTGTGCCTGCTGGGGTCCGGGGACGGCCGCGGCGTCCTGCTCCCCGAGAGGGCCCGCCGGCCTGGGCTTACCCGCGCCGCCCCGCGTCCTCCTGCCCGGGTCACGAGAGAGAGGACACGCGGAGGGGGCCACGTGCCCTGGACACTTTGTGCCCGGTTGCTCCCCTCGCGCGCCAAGTTCACCCGCCCTGCAGACGGTCTAGAGAGGAGGCCGCGGTGTCTGCGAGCCGCGAGCCGTCAGCGTGACTTGCGCCACGCGCTCAGGGACAAACGCCACCACGGCCTTTTCCTGGGCTGAGGCAATCCCTCGAGGCCCACGCGGCTGTCGCTGTCGGCAGGGATCCGGCCCCTCCCTCCCTGAAGGCCCCTCCCTCCCTGAACTGCCCCGATATCTCAGGGCCTACAAAGGCCTGGGGAGGAGGGAGGCCATCCGATGGCGGCATCCGGGGGGCTGGCCAGTGTCTGCTCCTGTGCCCCCTGGTCAGGTCCCGGTGGGGGTCTCCCCCTCCCCTCCCCCCTCCTCCCTCCCCCCCCCCCCCCCCCCCCCCCCTCGTGGTGACCGTGGTGACAAGGCCGGGGGGCGGGAGGCTGGCTCTGGAGGGCCTTTGGCATCAGCCCCTTCGGGAGAGAAACGAGAAGGGCCTCTGCCCCCACCGTGGTTCCCCAGCCTCGGGGTGCACGGGCACCGCGGCAGGCATCCCCTGGGATGCAGACTCGGGCCAAGCTGCCAAAGTCCTGTCCCTCAGGCCCAGGGGTGGGACCAGGGCGTCCGCTCCAACAGGGTCCAGGTGATTGTTTCCCAGAGGCCCCGCGTCACCGAGCAGGACCCACCGCCACGGGGCCCGTCCCGGACTCACCGCCCGCCGGGCACAGGGCTCGGGTGGGGCCCCCGGCTGTCTTCTAAGACCTCCTAACTTCGCCTCTTGGAAAGCTAGGACGCTGCGTCCCACAGCCTTCCCGGGGGCCTACTTTTGCTGGGACGAGAAGGTGGCCAAAGGGGCCTCCCGACAGGCCCAGGAAGAGCGTCTTCCGTCCTCCGAAGACGCCGTGGCCCCTCTCGTGGGTGGGATGAGGGACGCGTCTTCCCTCGGGGCTCCAGCGGCCCCGGCCTGGGTCGGGCCCCCTTCTCTCCAAGCCTCCCTGGGTGGGCGTGGGGGACGCGGGCTCGGCCAAGGGCCGGTGCCACGTGCCCTCCTTGCGGGCCGTGGGATTCCTGAAATAACTCAGCTGGAGTCTACGGCCCCGGCCTCTGGTTCTGCGGCCTGCGGCCTTGGGTCTTCTCTGGCTGGTTTCCTGCGGGGGGAGAAGGGCGGGGGCTGCGGGGTCAGGGCTGAGGAGAGGGCCGCTGGCAGGCAGCTGGTGGGGGGGGGGGGCCGCGGTACCGTCCTGGCCGATGCGGGCCTTCGCGGGGCTGAGAGCGGGCGCACTCCTGCGGGAACCCCGCGTGCCCCGGTTGCCTCAGTTTTAAAGGAACCATGCAAGGCAAGTGAGGCTCACAGGGCATCTCGAGGGACACTGGGCCCCCGGCTGCGGCTCCTTCGTGCGACCGGGCATCCCTAGCCGCTGGCTTCTGGCTTCCTCCCAAAAGCCACAGAGATAAAGATCTGCCCTGAAGTCTCAGCTTTTGAGCCGCCGGTAAGGAGTGTGACGGTGTGGCCCTCAGGAGGGACAGGAGTGTCCACCGCCTGACCCCTCCTCGCCCAGGGCTGGCTCCGCCAGCGGAAACCGGGCCTAGGCATCGGGACCCCCTGGGGCCTCTGGGGCTCCCGTGTGGGGCCTGACAGGCCGGCCCGTCCCAGGGGTGCCCGCGAAATAGGCGGCACAGAACCAGCGGTGATGCCGGTTGCATGGGGGGGGGGTCGGGCTGAGGAGGGACCCGGGATCAAGGCCCACCGGCCACCCGCGGCTTGGTGACAGTATCGCAGGACCTCCGGGAGGTGGGCTGGGGGGAGTCGCCACGGGGGAGAGACGGCCTGACGCCTTCCTCGCCCCCCGCAGGCCGGAGGAGCGGCCCCCGCCCCCCTCCTGCCCGGCGAGGGCTGCGGTCACCCCCGGCCCGGCCTCTGCCTGGGTGGCCGGGGCGCCTTTCCTGGGCCTGCGGCGCGGCCACTGCGCCACCGTCCCTGAGAGCCGGTGGTGACGGGCTTGCGGTCCAGAGACCCGCTTTCAGCCTCCTGGGCTTGACCACAGACAGCGTGGGCGGCTCCTCTGTCCGCCTCCGAGAAACACGGGGCTCAGCAGCCCTTCCTGCGGGTCCCGGCCCATCCTCCCCCTGGGGGACGCCGCCGGGTCCCCTCGGGCTGCCGTCCCGTTCTGCACCCTCGGGGGTCCACGCGGGCAGGGCGGGGGGTGGGGGGCGCCTCCGGTCCGGTCCGCTCCGCTCCGCTCCGCTCTGTGGGACGGGCGGGCTGAGGACACGCGGGCAGGGTGGTCACGCAGCTGCGCCCCCAGCCGAACCCGTGAGAACCGGGGAGCAGAGCGGGTTGGTGTCCCGTCGCGCGTGGCCAGCGGGAGGCCTGAGGCGGCGGGCGCCATCCCCGGCGGGCCCCGAGGGCAGAGGGGAGGCCAGAAACAGGAGAGCGCGGGCCCAGTCGGCGCGCAGGAGGCCTAAGGAAGGGAGGTGCGGGGTGCGGGGTGCGGGCCGCGGTGAGCGCTCGGGTGGGCGCGGGGACCACCAGCCTCCCTCGCGACACAGCCCGGCCGGTCCCACGGCCACCCTCCTGCCGCCCGCGGCCCCCGCGGGGGTGGCTCCCGTGTGCCCGGCACCCCGGGGGTACCGCGTTCCCCACGCAGCCCTGGCTTCGCCCTGGTGGAGCGCTCCGTGGCGAGGAAGGTCGGGGGAGGCTCCTGGGGAAGGCAGCCTCCAGCGAGGGGCGCACCTCGCGGGGCGAGCAGGCCCAGCCTGGAGAGGCCGCCCCTCGCGGGCGGCCGTGGGCCCCCCCCCCCCCCACCCCGGGCGGGGAGTTGAGCTAACGGGCCTCTCGCCCCCAACCCCCGCCTGCGTTCGCCCCACAGCCAGGACCTGCGGGAGACCGGGAGCTGGGCCCCCGACCCGCCTGCCGTCTCTCCTTCCCCGGCAAACACAGGCGCCCGGGCTGCACTGCGGGGAGGCTCCCGGAGGCGGCTACCGCTCACCGGTGCGTGGGCACGCGAGCGAGCTCCGGTCAAGCCCCGGACGACCACCGACCGCCCGTGCCCTGGAGCGCCCTCCGCCAGGCGGGGACCAGGCGGAGCCAACCGGGAGACGTCCGCGCCGGCAGGCGGGGGGAGGCCTGGCGGGACCTCGAGCGGCCCCGAGAGGCCGGCGGGGAGGAGGGGCTTCTGACACGCCAGGCCGGACGGGCCCCGGGGCCGCTTCCACCGATGCGAACGCGAGGATCCAGGTGCCGGGCCCCGAGGGACACGGCTCTAGAAGCCACCGGGTCCTCAGCCCCTCCCGGCTCCCTCCCAAGCGGAAGGAAGGGCCCGCGGGTGCGTGGTGGCCCGGCCGGGAGGGACGCGGGCCCGGGCGGGGGGGACGGGGGTGCCGGCCGCCGCGTGAGGCGGGGGGGGGGGGGGGCAGCTGGCAGGGGAAGAAGGAAGTGGGGCCCTGCCCTCCCGGGCGGTCCTCACGCCCGGCTGGACCGCAGCCGGAACCCCAGAGTCACCGTCCTCGCGCCCGTGAAAAAGGTGCGGGCGGCCCCACGGCACGGGGGGGGGGGGGGTGGGGGCCCTCTTGCGCAGGGGTGAGCCCACACCAGGGTGCCGGGCGAGGCAGCCGGCCCTCCCTCCCTCCGCCTGGGGCCGTGGGCACGTCGGCAGCGCCCCCCCCCCCCAGCGGCCCCGGCCAGGCCCCCCGCGGGGACAGAACCTCACCTCCCGAGGACGAGGACGGCCTGGGCCCCAGGCTCCGCGGGTGGCGCACGGGCGCCCCGCCCCCAACCGAGCCCCGCAGCCGGCACCCCGCCTCTGGCTCCCCCCCCCGCCCCCCCCCACCCCGACGACGTGACCCGGGGCTGGCTTCGGAAGCGGGGCCTCCCAGGCCACGTGCGCTAAGCAGGAGTCAGAGAGGTGCGCGTTGCCTTTAATGGCTCCGTTACTGTGGTTTCGGGGGACACACCGCGAAACAGAACCGGGGAAGGGGTGGTCGCAGCTGTCCGGTGCCGGCGACACGGCCTCGCGGCGCACGTCCCCCCTCGACTGGGGTTCGGCAGGCGGCCCCTTCCGCCCAGGCCGCGGGCGTGCCGGCGGCTGGCTGCGAGGGGTGAGGCCCCGGGGGGGGGGGGGGTGCGGGGTGGGGGGGGGGGGGGGGGGGGGGGCTCCACGGGCCCCCCACCAGGACACCGGGGGGCGGGGCTGCCTGCCACCGGGCACCGCGTCATGGGCCACGCATCGGGTCCGGGTCCAGGTGCCCCCGTGCCCTCGCGCAGGGCAGCCCGGGCGGCCCTCAGGCCTCCTCCTCCTCCTCCTCCTCACGGCCTTCCCTTGATTCCTCCTTCAGGTTCTCGGCCATGAGCTTCATTTGCTGTTGAGAGAACACAGGACACTGGGTGAGCCACGCAAGCCCGAGCGGCGGCCCCTGGGTGGCGCGGGTGGCGGTGGTGCCCCCGGGGCTCCGGCGAAGCGCACTCGGAACCCAGAGAAGCCGAGAAGTCGTGGCGTTCGTTCCGACGCGACCCGCGGCGTGGCTGGGAATGTGGTGCCCGGGAACCCAGCGCGGTGGGGAGTCTACGGCTCCAGAAATGAGGAGCCGCTGGAAACCCGCCCCCCCCCTCCCCTCCCCTGCCGGATTCCCCAGAACAAGAGGGGCAGGGAGAGGACACAGCAGGGGGCCCGGAGCACTGACACGGGGGCAACTGCGAACCGGGTGACCCTCTGAGCCTCCGTTTCCCTATCTGCGCAATGGGAGTCGTGGCGCACATGTCGCAGGGTGGCCGTGGGGGTCACCGTGCGTGAGACCCCTGGCCCCGAGCAGATGGGCCGAAACAGCGCGTATGTTTAGCAGTCCTCTGTCCCTGCAGCACAGGACCACGCCCGGCCACCCCGTGCCACCGGGGGCATCCTAGGAGATCTCGCCGAGGGCCAGGCCGTGACGGAGGCGCAGCCGGCCAGGCTCAGAGGGAAGTGTCGGAAGGAGCCGCGCCCGAGAACGAGGCGGCAGCCGTGGGGGAGGAGGTCCTGGGGCCCCACCCTCGCAGCCCCCTGTCCCGGGGGTGCTGGAAAACACGACTGCGGCTCTGCCTGTTTGCTGAAAACAGGAGTAACTCCTTTGGGATTTGGCCTGAAATACACACGCTGATCTTCGATAACCGTTACTTACTTACGGGAAACACAAAACTCTGCGCACAAAGTCCGCCGCTGCCCCAGGAACCTGGCCGCCCCTGTGGGAGGCCCCCGGCCCCACGCGGGGCTGGACAGGACGCCACGTGCCCTCTGGCTTTCAGGGCGAGGAACCCCTTTCGTGGACTATCGAGAGCCTCCGTCTCCCGCTTCAACCCCATCTCCCCTCGTGAGGACCCTCAGATCTGGCGGGCCTCCGGAGACCCCACTTCGCCCCAGACGGTTCCCTTCTCTGAGCCCGGCCTGTCTTCCACGGGAGGCAAGGCGACGGGAGCCTGCGGGCGGCCGCTCTCCCCGTGGGCCGGGAACTGCCGGGCCTTTGCTCGTCCGCAGCAGGCTCTGGGAGGGCTCGTGCTGGGGAAGGGGGCAGGCGGGTCACGGCGACCAGTCTGCGGGGGAGCGGGCTCTCCCTGCAGGGGACGCAGCAGGCCGACTGGAGCAGGACGCGGGCGCAGGCGCGGACCCTGGCCCGAGGACCCAACCCTCGGCCTGAGGGGCGATGGTGACAGCTTGACTTAGTTCGACAACCGGGAGGAGCAGAACTGCCAGGCCACGTGAGGGTCGAGCCCACTTCGCCTGCTGACGGCTGAGGTAACTGTCCCCAAACAGCAAAACCGGCACCTTTCAGGCCGGATTCACGGCGGACTCTCCCAGCTGATGTCATTTAATACTTAAGAGACCTTCTTAAAGGTCTTTTGACGAGAGACAGAATATGAACCTATTTCCTGATTTGACAAGTAACCATAGAAAGTAAAGGCTAAATAGATTTAACTAAACTAGAACTACAGGGGGGACAGACTGTTCCCTGGCTGGTCAGAGAGTCTTCTAGCCATGCTCCCCCAGCGTTCACGCGGGGAGGAAAATCAAAATGGGTTTGGATCCAGAGGAGACTTTGAGGCTCCCCGCAGGGCGCCAGCTGCCCCCTCACCACTGCCTCCGGGAGCCCCTTGCCCGCACGGGGGACTGCAGGGGGTCTGCAGATCTCCCAGGAGGGGCACCCCGCTCTCGGGCAGCCGGGCCGAGGGTTCTGTGGGACGCGCCCTCTCCCCGGAACGACCCGGCCCTCAGTGACTCTTCTCTCAGGCCAAGGTGGGACCTCACGCAGGCCAGGGAGGGACTGGAGGGACCCGGAACCCACCTCCCTGCCTGAAGCACCCGCCCCCCTGGCTCAGGGTGGCCGGCTCCCGAGCTCAGGGGGCATCCGGGAGGTCACAGTTTACCCGCACTGAGCTGCAAAGGTAGGAACGGCGGCCAGCGACCCCACCACCCTCTCAGGCCTCAGCCCAGGCAACAGGAGC
Organism: Lynx canadensis; assembly: GCF_007474595.2. Classification (NCBI taxonomy): domain Eukaryota; kingdom Metazoa; phylum Chordata; class Mammalia; order Carnivora; family Felidae; genus Lynx; species Lynx canadensis. The sequence goes on along the minus strand of NC_044311.2, from coordinate 1,322,208 downwards.
AGTTTGCCGGGAGCGCCTATCTCCGTAAGGAGGACGGACCAGGCCCCTCAATCTGCTGGGCTGGGCCAAGCCCGCCCGCCGCCCTTCCCTCCCCTCTGTGGTGGGTCCCGTGGGGCCTGATCTGCCTCATGGAGCTTTGCGACCCCACCGGAGACGTGGCCCACAGTGGGCGGGAAGGCTTGTGCTCCCCAGACCTTTGCCCGCACAGGGCTGAGCATCCTGGCCACGAGGGGAGCTCAGGCTTGGCTCGTCTCCCTGTACCTTCCGTCCTCCCTGCTGGACAGGCTGAGCCGGGGGCAGTACCAGAACTCCAAACCCATGGCTAAAGCCCAAAGAAACACTCAAGCAGCTTAGAAGAAACAAGTTGTGGCCGCCGGCTTGCCAGAGATGAAGAGTTAAACTGGTTTCGAGGTCAGTGAGCGACACCCAGATCTTCCCTTGCAAACAGGCAGGCCTCTTCCGCTCCTCCCGAAAGAGTCAGAAGCTACGAGGCCTTGTGACGACTTCTCTCAGGTAAGGAAGGGTCCAGATGCCGTCTGCTGTTATGAACTTGTAACAGAACCCCCACCCCACCCTCCTGGTAAAGAGGAGCCAGGGGGTTGAGCCCCCTCCCCGCCCAGGGGAAACCATGAGTGTCGGCAGAATTAACGCTAAGGAGCACAGATGTTCTAATCCGAAAGAACCTTCATGATCATTCAGTCCTGGGGCCGCTTAAGACCCTGGAGACTCTCTTAAATGCAGATTCATAGGCCCCTCCCTGAGATGCTAACTCACTGGTCTGTAGGGGGGCCCAGGTCTCTGAAGTTTCTCCTGAGACGTCCCCAGCCTTGGGAGTCTCTGATGTGTTGACTGCCATCTTGCGCGGGTAAGCAAGCTGGAGTGGAGGCGAGTAGGTCCCTTCTGGGCCACGCTGTGGGCCCAGGCAGAGTCACAGGGCAGGGCCCAACCCGGCTGTTCCCTCTGGGCACCAGGCTGCCTCCTGCAGCCCAGCCCTCTGGCTTCTTTTGCCTGGGGCGGGGGTAGGGGTAGCGGGGCAACATTATTCCTTTTTTAAAAAAAAAAAACCTGGCTTCTTTAGGGATTCCTAAATTAAAACCTTACTGAAAATATAAGCAGGATAATAGTGCCGACTTCCTCCCCACCAGAAGCATCAGAACGAAGAGAATGAAATCTTCCCTAATTCGTGACTCGTTAAAACACTCACGTTCCAGACAACTCTTTAAAAAGTACAGGCTGACTTCTTGCGTCGTTATTAGCGACGATCATAAGGGGGGCACAGTCGCTGAGTGTGCGGTCCCAGTGCGCAGCTCCGCGCAAGCAAGGACGCATAAGCGGGCCCGCTCCGCCCTGCGGAGACGTAGGCAGGTGCCTTCTGAGACCTGGGGGTCCCTCGCCCGCCCAGCCTGTAGTACAGACCGAACCCGCGATCAGCTTCGGGATGCCTCCGTTCACAGCGCTCAGGAAGTCACAACCCGCGGATCCCATTACCGCCCGGGTTGCGATGTGCTCGCAACGACTCCGTTACCCCTCCCCCTCGGGAGCAACCGCCGCGCACGGAAAAAGCCGGATCTCAGCTCCCGGCTGCGGGGCGGAGAGAGCCGCTGCCTTCCTGCCTTCCCGTTCACCGGAGGCTTCGCTGGCCTGGGGCTGGCTCAGTTCAATTCAGGCACAGCACCTGCTCCCCCCAGGCCTGCCGGCCTCGGGGGTGCAGGCCTGGCGACGGGGCATGAGGATCACCAGTCCCCTGGCCACCTCCATTCTGATGGAGCTGGCTGCCTGCCCCCGGGGATTCTAGCACTGACGGGAAGCCTCCACCTCCAGCGGGAAGGACGGCCTTCTGGAAGCCTCCTTCCCGCACAGCCGCGCCCCCGCACCCCTGGCGAGCACAACCCAGGTCTTCTCTTGTCTCCCACCACCACGCTGAGGCCAGGCAGCTTGTTTGGGGTCATGTGGCCAGAGTCAGGGCAAAATTAAGCAATTTCGGTGGTTCAGGTGAAAAAGAAAGCGAAGGATGGGCCATGCCACAAAGACTGTTTTTTTCTTTACATATTTTTTGGTCATCTCGACACCCGACGTGGGCCTCGAACTCACAACCCCGAGATCAAGAGTCACATGCTCTTCTGACTCAGCCAGCCGGGCGCCCCAAGACTGTTTTCGTTTGTTCTATCTAGAGGAAAGCTTCCCTCAAAGCAGCACTGTTCGGACACATTCTAATATGACGATTAAAGGCTCCAGATCTGCCCTCAGGCTCCGACGAGCCCCGCAGCAGTGGGTACGGGGCAGGAGGGCCCAGGGGCAGTGGCCCCCCAGGCTGTCCCGGGGGCCCCGCGTACAGCACCTCTCCCCCTGGAGGGTCTGGTTCACAACACGTACAAAATGCGAGGTCTGTCGAGCATCAGACAGGCCGGCGCTCTGAGTGCCGCGTCCCCACCCCAGCCAGCTTTACTCCTTCACCCCTTCTCGGGGGCCGCGATCACCTTGCTGCTCCTACCAAACCTCGAGCCCTCATGGCGGATGCCTCTGTGCCCCTCCCCGGTCTTCTGCCTGCCGTGGGGCCCCGCCGACCCCACCTGCCAGGCACACCCACCGCTCCCAGCACCGGCCTCCCAGACTCGCCGATGCCGTCCAAAAGCAGCCCACGCCGGGCTCTCAAACAGGGAACCAGAACATGCTACCACAGGGCCTTCTCATAGGTTCTGGACTGAACCGCAGGTCACTCGGCCCAGAGGGGCTGCCTGTCGCCGTCGCCCTCCACTGTAATTCCTGCACTCCGCTCGCACCGTCTGCTTTTGTCCACGCTTATGTGCAGGGCTTTCCTGCTTCAGTGTTCTACCCACCTAGTGCGTGCTCCGGAGAGGATACGACACTGCCCTCTGCCCCCAGGGGCCCACGACACGGTGCGGGAGCTGCAGCGAGCTCTCCACAAATACCTGTGGCAGAGGGACCACGGCCTGGAGCCCCAGGCAGCAGCCAGCGCGATGAGGGCTCAGCCCGTAACTCAGCATGACCACCCTGAGCTGGCAAGTAAACTGCAGCACACGGGTGTGTGAGACACATTCACGTTCTTGAAGCGAGCATCACTATCTGGACCACGGATGTGTCGGCCACACGTATGGGATCACGGAAAAGACACGAGCGTGTGGGCTTTACGCCCGAAATGCCAGGATTTTGGAGGCCTAGTTATCTGCCCTGGTCGCAGTACGGGTCTGGGCCCCTTAGGATTGGGCCTCAGTGCGGACAGGAATCTTGGTTCCCCCAGAGCCAGCTGTGGTTCTGGCTGTGGCTCGGGTGGCCCTCGATGACAGCCGGGCAAGTGGCTGGAGGAGGAAACTCAAGGGCCGCCAGGAAGGTTGCCGAATCACCAGCTTGGCCCCAGCTGGAAACGAAGATTCCTCCAAGATCAAAACCCAGCTCCAAAGAAGCTCCAAGACCTGGTGGCCAGGCCCAGCTCCACCATCGGGTGAGGCGCTGGGGGCCACAAGTCCGTTAACTGCCGAGCTGACCCTGGGGAGGGTAGAGTCCGTTTCACTTAAAAACACTAAAAAAAAATCTACTTCTTAAATAACCGTGTAGGCCCTGCTTTCTCTGCATAGTTGGGTTTCAGAGCTGAATTTCCAAACGCAGAAGTTAAAGGCTCCTGGAAGGAGAACCCCACAGATATCCTGAGAGTGTAAATGACTTTCTGTGCAGAGCGAGGGGCCTACAGAAGCCAGAGGCTTTGCTTCCCTGCCATCCCCAGGTCCGCACTTACTCTCACGCTTCCCTATCCTAGGTTCCCACGGGCTGCGGGGCACGGGCAGGTGCGTCCACGCCAGCCCTGTGCTCCACGCGTGTTCTCTGTAGCAGCTCCACGGAAGCCTCGGCTACTCGCCTCTCCGCCTGCCCGTTTCCTGCATTTCTAATTCTGCTTCTACATCCAAACCTCATTCCCCCTCCTGCTTTATTGATACAACTTTCAATGTCTGTTACATTCTCTTATTTTTGTGCAACTCAGTGACCGACAGTCACATCACAACACATCCCAGACGCCGTTCTCAACTCCGTATTAACTCACTTGCTCCCCGTGACCACCCTACGAGAAACATACCGTCATCATCCTTTCAAAGGTGGAACGGAGGCACAGGGAGGCTGAGAAGCCTGCCGAGGTCACACAGCGCACGGGAGGCCTGCGCCCAGCGTGCCGCCACTGCTCTGGTTTTGTGCTATTTAACGCCACCTAGCTTCCCGCTGCGGCCACCGGTGCTCCGAGACGCACGTTCAGCTGGATCACACTTCCATCTCAAGAGGGCTTGCTGCGACTTTTCTGACCCTTGGCGAGGCCTAAATTTTGTGCCAGCCCACCTGGCTCAGAGTTTCTGCTTCTGCTGAACCTCTAGACCGAGGGAGTCCGGCCCTGGAACCCGCCGCGTCCACCTCCATCCTGACTTGTGAGCATGATTTTACGCGTGACAGTAAGAAGTTGCTTACGACTTCAGGAAGGAAGTTTGAGAGTTAATTTTTTTTTAAGAAGCAGAAATGCTTGGCATTCTTCTTCTTCTTTCAAAAGAAAGGCTTCTGAAGGGCACAAGAACCAGAAAATATGGGAAATGCTTTGGAACGTTAATTGGCAAAATCACAAGTGCCCAAAGGCTCGTGGTGAGCCGGCCACTAAGGAGAGCCCCTCCACCAAGCAACACGGAAAGAGTCAGGACCCAGGTCTGGTACCAAAGTGCAGCTCACTAAACACAGAAAGGGGAGTACAGATAGTCCTGAATACAGTTATTCAGGAACAACCAAGGTTCAAATAAGCGATGTCTTCTTCGTCACGGGAGGAGAGAAAACCGGTAACAGGTGTTGCTTCAAAGGCAGCCGAACTGAATGGATGCCATTTTGGAAACACGCAGATCCCAGCATGGAGAGTGAGAGCGTCGGGTCCTGGAGTGCCCGGGGACATCCACGAAGGGGGACGGCGCGGCATCCTGCCACGGGGATCAGGTCAGAATGCAGACGGATGACGTGGAACAGAAGTGCCATCACAGACGAAAAGAGCCAGAGTCCCCGAGATCAAAAGCAAGCTACGAGTACTCGTAAGGAAATAAGATAAATATACGGATGAAACAATCAGTACTTCTGAAACGGCCATGCCCTGTGAGCATCATGACCACATAAGAAGGAGGGTGACAACGGCGAGGGTGAGGAGGACACAGAACGGGTGTCCTTGGGAAGTCACATGAGTCGGATGAAGGGGCCACCAATTCTGCATGAGAAAGGGGGAGAAAGCATTTTGTGTTTTGGCAAATAAGCACGTAAAAAGAGTCTGGTGATTGGTTTGCCCCGAATCAGAGGACAAATGACTAAGTTTCTTTTAAAAAACTGAGTTACTTTCCCAATGGCCTCTTTCGCTGAAATGACTAGATCTCTAGGTGCGATGTTACGTTGCAGAGTAAAATGCGGAAGGGAACCTTCCATCCGCTACGTCTGCTACAATATGGTACCGGGCTGTTTATCAGAAGACGTGGAGGTGGACAATCTAACTGCCCTTCATCAGCCCATGATACTGACACACCGGTGGTGTTACTTTTCAAGACACTGACCCAGCTCTTCAGATGGCCCAGAGGAGCAAGCGTCTGGCCTGCAGGAGGCCCTTCCTGGACGAGACTTTCACAGCATCACCTCCTCAGGAAGCGGCCCGCTCTTGATCTGACTGCAGGGAGGAGGTGCTGGGGGCCTTCCGGACGTGACTCCCTTTTCTGTCTGGGAGCCCTGGGAGCCCTGGGAGCCAGCGAGGGACGCAGCGTCCTTCTCTCACCGCAGAAGCTTACGCGCAGGTCACTAGGGTCCCTTAGGAGATGGGACCCGGAGGGCTTGTAACCAGCCAAGGCCCAGGGTGATCCGGCCAACTCTCCTCTTTACCCACAGGTCCTAGGTTGCTGGGTAGGGGCATCCCAGGGCTCAGGGTTCGGGCTGCGAGTGGAGCAGTGGACAGTCACAGAGGGGTGAAGGGCAGAAAGCAGCAGTGCTGCTCCTTGGGTACAAGCCATGGCTCGGTGGCAGTTAGAGACCCAGCAGCTGGAACGGCAACAATTTGGTTGGGGCGAGGTGCCGCACAAAGGCTTAATTAGGAGCCCAAAGAATAGAAATGAACACCACTGACCAACCACAGGAATCAAAGGTCTCTAAGAGGACTCCGAGTGTGGGGTGAGCAGGTGATGCGGTGGTCGCTGGAGGGAACCCAGGGCCCAGCCTCCCACAGGGGTCCTGGGTCAAGGAGTAGGAGGGGCAGGATTTCACTGCGGCATGAGCAGAAGGCCAGACAGTTTAGAAAATGAAGGGCTGAGGTAAACATTCCACCGAATTAAATGCAGGAGACAGTCTACGGCCCACATCAGGGTTTCAACCAGAGATGTGTTTTTTTAAAGCTTAAAATAAACATTTTTCTTAAGTATTAAGGGGGAATAACCTTTAATCTGAGAAAGCCACACCATCACTACGAGGACAGAGGCAGCGGGATGAGTGGGGATGGCGGCACAGGGTGAGCTGTGTCTCTGTCCCGACAGGCACCCACACCCCTTTCTGTGCGCCCGCCGTGGGGTCTGGGGGTGCGCAGCCAGGGAAGGGCTCCGGCCCGCTGCAGACCGGTCCCGGCCTTCAGACGCGCCTCGCCCACCACCGAAGACTAGAAAGATGCTTGTGAAACTCTGGCCAGGTGCAGGCCACGGAGAAGGCCCAAGTGCCCCCCACCATCTTCAGGATCTCCCCAGGACAATGAGGTTGTTGTCCCCCATCTAAACACCATATGGCTCTTTCATAAACACAGACCTCTCTATCCTCTGTCAATCTGGTATTTCGCAATCAACATTACGACTAAAACCACATAAAACCAAACCAATAGTTAGAACACTGACTGCGATGTTTACAGCTCTACATCGTCTCCACTGCCTGAGAGATAGGTGTGTCCTCTTCACCCGGGGGCAGGGTCCCATCCCCGGCAGGTGAGCACGGCTGCCCCGGGTGCCCGTGCTGTGAACCAGGACAGCCACCATCGGTGCCCCTTCTGAAGAACCCGGGCAAAGCTGGGACCCGGCACGATCTACCTGACCATCCTTGATCTTCTTCTCTAGGAAAAGCACTGTAAGTGCAAGACGGGCTCTAGCCTTCACTCGCTCGACGTCCCTTTCCCTCCGAGCAGCTGCTGCCTACTCGCGCCCGTCTACAAGCCTCGTTAAGTAGAAAAACTACTGCTTTTCTCCTACGTCTTCTGTTTCGCTTTCCTTCCCGTCACCTACATCCCCTCATGGGTGAGTGGCAGCGACCGTAACCAACGCTGACGGCCCAATACAGGGGGACAGGAACGTCACAGGCTCTTGAGCACGTTTAGGCTGTCGGTTTCCTGAAATCTGGGACTGAAGTGGCAACAGGCCACTGACACCCCTCCACGGCACCGCCGTCCAAGGGACCATCTTCCCGTTAACCTTCCTGCCAGCGAACGGGTCCAGGTCAGACTTTATTCTAACAGGTGGAGTTAGAATAGCAAGCTGGATGGGGTTTTGAAAACTCATGTCTATTTTTTATTTTCACTGATTAAAAATACTAGATAAGCATGAAACTCATCACTTCTGTGAGTAAGAAAGGACTTTTTTGCAAACGTGTCTTTGAGAGCAAAGAAACCCAAGACCCTCGTGTGATCGGAACACAGACCGTTCACGGCCGACACCCCTCACGTGGTCTAGTCAGGCCACATCGCGTTTCTCCCAAGTGTCCGGGGAGATACGGCCTGGTGCGTGTTGGGGTGACGTGAACCGAGGTGGGGTTTCCCAAACTGCAGCGATTACGGCGTCTCGCTGAAATGAACTATGGAACCAGTCCTGGATTAGCCACTCAGTGCATCCCGCCCTCCGGGCCTTGGCCTTCAAGAGCGGTGCTCCTGGGATGCCACGGTCAGAGGAGTACTATCAGGTGAGGCTCTGAGAGGCGGCAGGTGCACGTGCACGGGCTTATCCCTGTTCCGACCATGTTCCAAAGGCTCTTTGGGGTTCCCTCCAAAATAACGGAAATATACAATAGCAGCTACTTTATTATTCTATATGTAATGCCACATAATGGAAGTACAAAAGTTCTGATTGTTCTTAGGACCTGAAGGCACAAAGGAACTTAGAAGATGGTCTTGGCTCTTTGAGTGAGGTCAGCATTACCAAATTCAGGTAATTTGGCAAAAAAAACCAAAAAACAAAACAAAACAAGAAAAACAAAGAAAAGAATTGTTTGCCAATTTAGAAGGAGGAAAAGCTAGGACAAAAATGTTGCAGTTACAGGCACGTACCACATGCAGAAGACCACACAAGCGGAGGGAGAAGGAGCTTCCAGAAGCTCCCAACGCTACCGCAGGAAAGAAGCTAGTACCGCGGACTTGACTCCAACTCCGTGTGGTTCTACTCGCTGCCTCCGGGTCTCAAAACGTGGCCGTATTTCACGCTGTGAGAGCAACAATGGCTTCCTTCTGTTTCCATCACACTTTTCAGAATCTGGAAAGTTCCAGGGAAATGGGGGTCTAGCCTGGGTGACCGGTGCTGTCCTTGGTGTGGCCTTTGGACGAGCTCACGGTCCCAGTGTGAGATAAGCTGTCGGCCACACAATCCTGCTTGAGCCACACGGCCCAGCTTTCTACCCAAGTCGCGTACCCAGAGTGTCAGAACTCTGCCTCCTCGCTTTGCTGTTTAGGAACACGAGCCGATCCACCTGATAGGTGGTGAGTAAAACGTGCCTTCAGATATTTAGTTCCTCCTCCGCCATTACTGCTGTTTCCCCGCGCGAAGCCAAGAACAGCAGACCGCGTGAGAAATAAGGTGTCTGCTAACAGGGGACCCCTTGTAAAAGTAACGAAACACAGAGGACTTTCGCCTCTCGCCCGGAACGACCTGGTCATTTTGTCAAGAGGACGCGGGGCAAACATTTGCAGAGCACGCGGCCAGGTTTTGGTGAAGTGATTCTGCGTCACCCAGCAAAGTCTGCGGCTGAGTCACAGCCGATTCACGTGCGTCTCGGGGGGGAAGCAAATCAGCGTCTCTGCAAGTTGTCTGGGACGAGCCAAAGAGACCAGCCTGACCAGGTCTATGATCATAGAGCGGTACCGGGCTGTGGGTAGGCGCCGTGTGTTTTCTGCCCTCGGAACCGAGCGTTCTGGGCACGTGCGTGGCAAAGCACGTGGAGAAATGCGCTTCCTCTGATGCCTAACTTGCAGGGCACGAAAACCACTGGAGGAGAAGAGCGAAGCCCCCGAGAGGGCGAACAGCAGGAGCGCGCGCACAGCGCCCCGCCGCCCTCACTGCCAAGAAGGAACTGGCGTCAGCACGAGGACTTCCGTGGCCAGAAGAGACAGTCAGGCCCCGGGCTCGCAGCAGCCAGGCGTCCTGGGCCGGGAGGAAGCGGAGGCCGACCACGAGAGGAAACCACGCACGGGGCGGAAACGGAACACAACACGGCGGTGAGTCAGGGCTGAAGGCCTCGACCCCGTGAGCAGGCGGCTGTTTCCAACAGAGCCCTCCGCGGGAGCCCACGCCCCCCACCAAGAATGGAGCGTGGACGAAGGGGCTCGACCCACGGTTCTCCTGTCCGCCCCCGTCCCACCGACCCCACCGGCTGACCACCCCAGTGACGCAAGGCACCTGCAGCCCCCGGGACGGTGCCCGAGACTCCGGGGTTCCTGGCTCCCAGGCGGACAGGCCCGGCCTGGACCTCGAGCCCACCTCCGGGCTCCTTTCCCGCCGCTCCCCGGCCCCCGCCTCGCCCCGTTCTCCTGCCCTTCCGCAGGCTGCTGTGCGGGGAGCTCTGAGGTGGCCACGCTCTCTGGCCCGGCAGCAGTCTCTGGTCCCCCAGCCTCCCATAAGCCCGTGAACGCCCACCGCCGTGGGAAGCCCGGAGCACCGGGCACACTTCCGGGGAGCACCCCCCAGCCCGCCGCAGGCAGGACGGGCACGTGCCACACGCGCCCGCAAGCAGGGGGACAGTGACGCGAGAGCCGGTACGATGCCTCTGCCTGCTGGCCTCCCCGAGACACGGTGGGCTCCCGAGGCCGGCGCCGGTCACCGGGGTGGCCCAGGGCTCGGAGGCGTGTGGCCCGGGACTGGGAGGCGCCCAAAGAGGCAGGGCGGGGAGGCCTTCGGCACAGCCCTGCGCTGCGACCCGCTGCTTCTGCCCCCTGCGGGGACCACAAGCACATCTTCCTGGGCCGCACAATTAGACCCCCATCTGCCACCACGCCCCGTTCCCTCCGAGGGGCCGACTCCACGGCTGGAGGAGAGCCGAGGGCGGTGGTGCCGCAACGCTGCAAGGGCATCCCACACCTTGCTGATCGGCAACCAGGATGCCTCTGGGGATCTTTCGTAAAGCGAGTTTCCCAGGTCCCGCTTGCGATTCTCATTTAGCAGGTCTGGGACGCGTCTGAGAATTTTATTTCCGAGCTTTTAATTGTCATATTTCAAACTTACAGAAAGCTCGCACGCATAGTACTAGGGATTCAGAAATACTCCTACTCGGATTTGCCAGCTGCTTTCTTTTTGCCCCGTTTGCTTCCTTACTCGCTCTGTTTTTTTCCTGAACCATTTGAGAGTGAGCTGCAGACAACATGCCCCTTTGCCCCCAAACACATCAGTGGACATTGCCTAAAATCGAGGCCTTCCTCTTATATGATACAGGAGAATGTTCTGTTCCCTAAGTGATTTTGAATAGGGCGGCCACCTTCCTATTTTATCCAACTTTCCCCAAATTTTATCAAGTGGGTAGGATTCAGGAAGGATCTGACACGAAGCACTCCTGCAGAATGGTAGAACAGCAGCAGGTTATTCTGAGGCCACAGGGTCACGGTAAGAGCTCACAGGGATGAATCTGGGAGCATTTTGACAAACTGGAAGAGAACATCACATAAAAAGCAGCACTCTCCTGGGCTGTTTCGGGATGTGTGCTGGGCAGCCTCTAACTGGCCCCCACTGGCCCCGGCCGCTGGTACGAGTCCTTTGTGGAACCCTCCCTCCTAGATGTAGGCTGGACCTAGTGACTCACTTCTCAACAAGCGAACACAGCGAAGGCGAGGGGATGTCACCTCCGAAGTTAGGTTACAAAGAGGCTGTGGCTTCTGTCTCAGGCGCTCCTTCTCTTGCACGGGCTCTGTGAGTGGTCCCGTGGAGAGGCCCACGTGGCGGGGAACCCACATCCGGGCCCTGAAGCTCCCGGCAGGCGTGCGTGTGAGCCCGTCCAGCTCTGGGGGGCCTGCAGCGCTGCCCGACATCAGGGGCACCCCGGTGAGCCATGTGCAGATTCACAGAAAGTGGGAGAGAGCCACTGTTTACCGTTTGGGGATAATTTGTTGTCCGGCGATAGAAAAGACAGGATGGTTAGCGTGGAATATCACAAAACTCATGACTTTAAAATATGCCGGATTCCACGGAGAGCTGAATGGAGTAATAAAAGGTGGAGGGGTCCTGGCCAGAGAGGCGGGAGGTGGAATACTTCTCCTGATTATTTAACCTCTCTCTCAGCCAAATTCTTCCTAGTGACTCTTAAAAATGTTTTTATTTTTAAAATACATGTGCATAGTTTAAAGGAATCAAGCACTATAAAAATATTGTGAATAAAGATTCATTCCTGCTTTTGTTCCCCAGCCCCTCATCTGGAGGCGATTTCTTGTTACATGACCAATTTCGTGATCATTCCTTCAGAAGTTTTGTTTCGTTGACCCTGCCCACCCCCCCCATTATCAACATAGGGTATCTCTAGATATCTTTCTTGTTTTTCATATAAGGGTAGCATAATATACTCTATTCTGCATCTTGCAAGATAAATCTTGGAGAGAGTTTGTATCAGGAATTGCAGGAAGTCCTTTTTCTTTTGGGTGCCTGCAGGATTTGTATGGATGGGACAATTCATTGAACTAGTCCCCTAAACCAGGGTGTCCCTATGACCTTTGAGTGTATCTGGGGGATAAATTCTGGGGATTTTCTTTAGGCCATGAAACATCCGATTCTCTCTCATTAAACAAACAAACAGAACCCTCCCTTCCGCTGCCTACCCCACTCTCCCTTCTGTGGACATCCAGTTTCCTTCTCGCTCTCCCAGCCGAACCTGCTCATAGAATGGTCCCTCTCAGCTGTTTTCTCATTCCGGCTCCCCAGCCACCTCTCCAGGGCTCCCGGCCCGTGAACCCACTGAAGAAGATCCCTCTGCGGTCACCCGGCTGCCATGTTGCCGAACCCAAGGGCGTTCTCTGGGCTTCGTCTGGCGCGTTCACAGCTGCCCCGGATACCCTGCCGCTACCTCCCTTCCGCACCGCTGCCCGGGACCGTGACGTGGCACCTCACCTGGCCCTCCAGCCCTCCCACCTCCCCCTGCCCCATACCCAGCCTCTTCTGGAAGCAATCCCCAAGGGTCAACTGCAGGCCCTCTGCTCACTTTGCATCAGCACCCCCGCGAGAACATTCTGTGATGCCAGGAATGTTTTCCTAGCACTTAAAATGTGGTCAGTGCAACTGAGGAGCTGAATTTTTGGTCTCATTTGGTTTGACCAACTTAAACGTAAACGGCCACAGGCTACCGTGGGCGGTGCTCTCCCTGGGAGGGACCGCGCACACCCGGCCGTGGTCACCGCCTGCACGCAGGGCACACACACATCCCTGCGCCCAGCTCAGATTTCCTTCCCAACTCACACAAGGCTCACAACACCAACGCCCGGTTGACCTCTCCCCTTGGATGCCGCCAAACTGACGAAACTCAATCTGAGATCCTCTCCCGAAGCCCGGCGGTCTGCCCGCTTAGCGTGAGGTGCGAAGCTCGCAGCTCAGGAGCCTCAGGAGGCCAGGCGTGGTTGGCTTTGTCTCCTGAACATTCCTGCTGTGCCTGCCCTCTACATCTTGGTCACGGTCACAGGACCCCTCGTGGAGCAGTGCAACGGCCTCACCACGGGCCCGCCTGCCTTCCCTCCCCCTCCCCCCCAGCCTGTCCTCACAGGCGCCCTCGCGCCTCAGACACCACTCCCAGCATGCCACGATGCGGCTGCAGCTCTCACTTATTCACGACTAGCCCGGCGAAGAGTCCCAGGTGCCCACCAGCCGTGCCGGGCGCCGCGCGGACGCCGGGGATCCCCCGAGCCCCCCGAGTCGAGTCTGGGTCCGGCAGCGAGCCGAGCAGGGCTGAGGCCTGGTGAGTGCTAGGAGTCCGTGGGGGGAAACGGGGCCGTAGTGCTCTGCCCGGACTTGGGGCCAGGGCAGGCTGGAGAAGCACGCGCTTGGCCAAGGGTCATCGGGGAGGGTGTCTGCTGAGCAGTCGCCGAGAGGGGGCTCTGAGCAGCGAGGAGGTGACACCGCGGGATTAAGGTGGCAGAAAAGTCCAGAGAAGGAGACTGGGCCGGGGAGGGGGCCTCAGGGTCACGCCCCTTTGTCCCAGACACCATGCCTGCAGCCTCTGGTTACATCGGCTTCTCCGGCAGCTGAGCCTCTAGCTCACTGGAACTTGCAGCCCAGGAGGCAGCCCTGCTTTTTCACGTGTTGTTTGGTCACTTTTTTTTTTTTTTTTTTTTTTAAATAAAACACAAGCCTTTCAGTTTGTCCTGATGCCGTTTTCACCTCTCCTTTCTGGCCTTCATCACCGAAGCCTGTCATGACCCTTTTGAATGCCTTCCTCTAGCACCTTCCATGGCCTTTCCGCGGCCTCCACTGCTGGTTTCATTTCACGCATCCTCCGTCTCACAGCTGATCGCCAACGTGAACCTGTCATAACACGGTACGCTCCCTCCGACTGCTACCTGGCGCCTTCCTTCCCTGTGCCAGGAGCCCATCTTTCCCTCCGGATGTCGGCAACGCCAGGTGCTTTCTCGGTTTCCCCGACAGTTAGGGCATGGACGGGTAACTAAATTCTGCCCAGTGGGGCTGGAGGGTAAGTCTCCTGAGGGACTTCTGGGCGAGATTTTCCTTCTGAATAGAAAGAGACTCTGAGGAGAAGCCACCTTTCCCCACCCCTGCCTCTGAACAGGAGTGTGTGACGACAGCATGCCTGGAGCCGCGGCATCCACTTGGCGACCGCGACGAAAGCCAAGATCCTGACCGCGCTGCGTGGAAAGAGAGCCAAAACCTACCTCGCTCCTCAGTGCCATCGCCGGGCTGTTCCTTCAACCCTGGGACTGGCCCACACAACGGCTTTTGTTACATTACACCTCACGTTCATTTAATAACTTTGAGTCTTTACATGGAAACAACTCCGAAAGATCCCAGGTTACGAAAGTCCCCACGTCTCATCATTACTTACGTTCTCCCGTAAGTTACTAAGCGTCTTCTCAACTAAACATGTCATATCTGCGGTTTGGGAGTCTACGTAGACTGAAGGCCCTGTCTGGGCATGTTTTTCTCCCCTAAATTACCAAGTTCTCTTGGTCACACGGGCCCATTTTCCAACGAGTCCATTCTTCTCATGAATTCTGAGGTGCTGCTTGTTCTACTCTGACGTTTTAGGCCTCGTCTAGAAACCCCAATGAGGCGGCCATTCCATTCCATGCAGCCATCTGTCTGCCTTTCCTTTCAGTCACAAGTCTTGACCTCCAGCGTGAACCAACACCTCGTCTCCCTCTCCTCAGACTCTCCGGCATCGGGGGGAGGAAGCGGCCCGGGAGCCGAGCTCCCGGGGGCCCTCAGGCGTGGCTCCTTCCTCGGCATCTCCTCGGAGAAGCCCTCCCAGGTGCTGCCCCCTGCCCCCTCCTCCAGTCCCAGAGCTCTTGCCCCCTCGTCTGCCCTTTCCTCGGAAGGCAGTCGGCCCTGCTGTCTGCCTCCGGTCCCCACAACACTATGCCACACACAAGCCTAGGGACAGAGCCGGCAGAGGAGGGACACTCCCGGGGATGGAAAAGGTGTGCACACTCACACTTCATTCTCAGGAGAGGTGGGGGAGGTTGAGGGGCACGGGCAGCGCAGACACGTGGGCAGATCAGCTTCCACATACGTGCCAAAGTGCCAGCATCCTTGCCCGGCAGCGCAGGCCTCACGTTTGCGTCCTCCGGGCCCACCTGCGGGCCCCGTGGCCGCGTGTGGCCCGCAGCAGGCTTCCTCCGAGCTGCCACTCTGTCCTCTTGTCCTGAGGCCCGGCATGCAGCTCCTCCTTGAAAAGTCCGGACTTCCCCTCCGCAGGAAAACCTCCCGGCGTAAACTCCTCACCTGTTCTTTTTCCCGTGTGTCAAATCCTTCCACCCTCCCCTCTTGACTTGTTCGCCTGGCCCCCCTCCTGGACTTTTTCCGTCCCGCACAGGACTGTTTAGTCCCCTCTAAAATGTTAGAGCCTAGACTTCTTCTAGCAGAAACATCAGCTAGCTTTTATAGGAAACAATTAAAAAACAATAACCCTTACACTTGCATGCAGTTTTTACACCTGGAAGAACCGTGCTCGTGCGGGCGAAGCCGGCAGGAGGCCCGACCATCACGCCGCACCCCTGGGAGAGGGGCGACGCCTGCCTGCGGGGCACCTGGCCGCCCTGTCCCTGGTCCTCACGTAAACTTCCCACGTCGCACTCGCGGTAACCGATCTGCGCAAAGTGAGGCCCCACGCCCACAGCCAACGAGCCCAGGTCTCAGCACAGAAACACAGGCTGCGTGGCTCCAAGCCACCGTTCTCCCCGATTCCCTCAAATTCCGTATTTTCCAGAGGAAAATGCCGAGGAAGGTGCCGTTGACCCTTGAACAACGCAGGTTTGAAGCACGCTGGCCCACTTACCCACGGATTTTTTTTCCCAACAGATACAGTACAGCAGATGTCTTTTCCTTACGGTTTTCTTAATAACGCTTTCTTTTCTCTAGCCGCCTTCATGATAAGAATACAGTATATAATACCTATTGATATACAAAATATGTATTAATCGACTACGTATGTTATTGGTAAGGCTTCCAGTCAAACAGCAGGCTATTAGTAGTTAAGTGTCGTGGGGGTCAAAAGTTACATGCAAATTTCAACTGCGTGGGGGGGGGGGGGAAGGTCAGTGCCTCCAACCCCCATGTCGTTCATGGGTCAACGGGGAGCTCCTCTGTGGCTTTTCTTGAGAACGGTTTTCATTATTTATTTATTTTCAATAATTTATGGTCACGTTAGCTAACGTATAGTGTAACCAGCGTAACTATTTAACTAGTTAACTATCTTAGAGTGTAAACAGGCTTCAGGAGTAGATTCCGTGATTTGAAAACAGGGTTTGGATTTCAGCACACTACGGTTTTGCTGGACTCGCTCGCCGCCCCGCCTCTGCTCCCGTCCGGTAGGGAAAGGGGCAGCAGCTGTGGGGAGGACGCTGGAAGGCCGACCTGTCTGATGAAGCACGTTTCCACCCCACGGAGAGCAAAAGACTCTGTCTGAGAGGCCCCCCCCCCCCGACAGTGTTCTGGCAGATTCTCCTGCTTCTCTCTTAGCTTTCTCCTTATAGAAATGGCAGATTCCGAAAAGCAGGCTTTCAATTTTGATGACGTGCCACTTATCGATTTATTCTTTTATGGATTGTGCTTAAGGGGCTGTATCTAAGAAATCTTTGCCTAATGCAAGGCACAAAGATTTTATCCCATCCTTTCTTCTAGAAGATTTATACTTTTAGGTTTTCTGTTTAGGTCTATGAGCCATTTGGGTACGAAGCACGGGTCCAAGTTCACTTCTGTCTTTCTGGCATCTGGATATCCAACTGTTTCCACACCATTTGTTGAAAAGACTATCCTTTCTCTACTGCACCACATCTGTGTCTTTGTCAAAAATCAGCACCTCATACTATTGGTTTTCTTCAAATATCTGATGCTCTGAGGTAGGATCTTCACAGAAAGAAGGACTAGGTCATCTTTGGTGATCCACTCCACCTAAGACTGGGTGACGAGAAGGGGCACTTTCCTCTCCCCGTGTCTCATCCGCCTTCACACCGTCCTCCCTCTGGATGGCCAGTGGAGGCTCTGTGTGTGCATACACCAACCTTTTGGATTTAGGATTTTCTTGTGTTTTTCCTTTTGTGTAAATATGGTTTCCGGAGGAGGCAGAAGTAAATGGGAAGTCTGATTAGACCGTAATAAACCTCAGGGGTGTGTGGACTCACTTCCCCATCGAACGTTCACCGGTCCTCCCCAGATACAGAAAGCGGAGGTGGAGAGATCGCCAGGGATACCACATACAGAGAGTTGGCTGGCTGGCTGTGGTCTCATTCCTCACGTCTTCAAAAAGCTCTCCTGGCCACAGAAGACCGTGGCTCTGTGTAGGGGGTGGCAGCGGTGCCCGGCACGGCCAGGCAAAGCGCAGGGATGCTAGAAACCACAGGGTCAGCGGCACGTACTTGGCCAAGAATCAGGCCACAGTCCGTCACGACAAGACCTTTTTCTGTTTTCCTTAATCATCTTTCACCAGGGACTGGAGTCTGCCTCTGGTTTGGTTTTTTTTTTTTTTTTTTTTTTGAAGAAAAGTACGTATGTATGTATTTCTACTATCTAGTTAGTAATTAGGAGCGCTAGGTTTTAAAAACTATGTTGGGAGGTTTTTTCGTTTTTTGGTCCTAAAAGTATCAACAACCTTGGCCCCACAGACCACTCGTTTCAGCTTCCAGAGTAATTAGCCTAAGATAGGCTCCAAAGCATTTACAAAGGAGCCAGCACTCTCCATCACGCAATCTATTCCTGACCTAAAGGAGAACATAGTTTCAGCCTAAAGAACAAAATAAAAAAACGTCAAAATTTCACATCTTGTTACGAAATCACTCTGGGTGATGACATTCCATCTTAAAAAGGGGGGAAAGGAGGAAAAAAGCAAACACAAAGTGTGGCACAAACAGACTTAAAGACTTGTTCCTTTTGTTACGGGGCCTCTGCTTACGCTGTTAGACTCTCTCGTTAATTTTGATCTGGCTGTTTACACACATTTTTAATTTGTTCAATCATTTCACAGACCAGTAGTTTCACGGTTCAGTTTGTTTCAGGCAAAGTGGAGTGTTACAAAAAAATCCCAGACTATCTTCAGGTTGGAAAAATCAACGGATGGAAATCGGAACAACTGTCCATGACCGGTGGCTTCTTTTTGCTCTAATTACAGGATGGAGTTCCTTCTGTAAATGTAAAAACTGTTCAGTACTAGCATAAAAGATACCGACACAAACACAGCCCTGGATTTCCCCACCTTCCCCTGTCGTTCTCTGAAGGACCGGAAGCCGCCACATTTTCAGCTGCAGGACTGGCTGGTGCTGACTCCGGAGTAAGAGCCAGGCTGGGGCACGGACTCTGAGACGGGGTCCCCGCGCCCCAGGGGACAGCAGAGGCTGTGCGCACAGCTGGTTTGGGCACACGGAGCCTGGGATATCCCCCAGTAGGCTTTTCCCTCCGCTCAGTCAGTGGCTGCAAAACTTGGGAAACAACAGGCGCCCCCCCCACCCCCGCCCTCCCCGGCACATCTGCTTATTTACTGGTTTTCCTTAAAGCAGATGGACACAAACCAAAAATTTAATTCTCATCAATCTAGGAAGTATTCCTATTTCCTATTCCTCATAGGAAGTACTCCTATTCCTAGGAAGATTTCCTATTCAAAATCATAAAATATTTCACAAACACATGGAGTTGGGAAAAATGACAGAACCGCCCCCCCCTCCCCACCCCCCCAAGCTTCTGGAAGACAGGGACACGGCCAACACAACGGATTCCGCCTTGCAAGCCCTTCATCTTCTACCCTCCCCCCCACGCAGAGGACTACTCCCCTGGGGTTGGTACTCCCCACTCCCACGTGGCTCTCCTCCCCCAATGTGTTACACCTACATGATGCATAGGACTGCTTTCCGTGTGTTAAAACTTCACGCGAGGGGCGCCTGGGTGGCTCAGTCGGTTGGGCATCTGACTTCGGCTCAGGTCACGATCTCGCGGTTCATGAGTTCGAGCCCCGCGTCGGGCTCTGTGCTGACAGCTCGGAGCCTGGAGCCTGCTTCCCATTCTGTGTCTCCCTCTCTCTCTGCCCCTCCCCCACTGGCACTCTGTCTCCCTGTCTCTCAAAAATAAATTAACATTAAAAATTTTTTAAAAAAACACAAAAAACTTCATGCCAGTGACAGCCGGCCGCACGGGCTCCTGGCGTGCTGGGGTTCTGACTCCCGTGTGCTCCCGTAGCCAGGACTCCCCCTCCACCTGTGCCCTCGATCCCACAGCTGCCCGGTGCCCCACCAGCTCCACGGGGGACTGTCGGCCAGCCCAAGGAGGGGTGCTGAGGACGGACACACAGTCACGTATCTTCTCTTCGAGCTCGTCTAAAAACACGCCCGGGGGTCCTCGCTGAGGATAACTGGACAACTGATGACCTCGAACGGGAAGCAAATCAGCCAGTGACACAAGACCCCAGTACCCCATCCGCAGTCTAGTGAGGACGTGAGCTCCGCTCCAGACAAATCAGAAGGGAGTTTTATCAGGAAACATCACAGCACTGCTGACACACGTTTTGTCTGGGGGCAAACTGCCACGTTGGGCACAAAGCCAGGGTTAGAAGTGCCTCCCCTGTCCCCCCCCACCCCCCGACCCCGGGCAGGCCTGCAAAGCTCTCCATCTTGCTCAGGCTTCCAGCCCGCCGTCGGCATGTTTCCTCCTCCCCTTGTTGCCCCTGCCCTGGACACGGGACCTCGCAAACAGCGAGTACTCGGCGCGGGTGGGATCCTGCACAGGGGAGAGCCACGGTTCTCAAACTGTGCCCGGAGGCACCCCCGAGCACTGCTGGGAACTCTTAGGGGTGCCACACAATATTCTGAACTTTGGAGAAAACCACAAAGACGCTCAGCTTCCGGCCGATGTCAGTTAAAAGCCCACGAAGGTTGGTCTTCCTCCTCACCTGGTGCTCAGTCTAATACCCAGTGAGAGGAGCCTTACTAAGGGGGGTGGTTCTGCCCGGGGGAGCAGAGAAAGGTTGTCTGGGCACTTGGGGAGCTTGGGGCCAGGCCGGCCTGTGTGGGTGCAGCAGCCAGGTGCCGAGGGCAGCTGGAGAGGAGCGGGCTGCTCGAGGTATGTGGGAGAGGGAGAGCAGAGGTGGCCTCTCACCGAACGGGGCTGGAGTGGGGTGCTGATGGGTGGGAGGGCCCTGCTCCCCAGAAGATGTGAAGAAGTATTTTCCCAGTACTGCACACACCCTGATCTCGTTCCAAGCAAAGGGAAGTCGCATGGTGACATTTTAGCTTAGCCACGCTTTGTGACATAGGCTTACTCAGCTCACCTATAAACTTGACTGCTAACCACCGCCCTCTCCCTCTTCGAACACGTGTTCTGCCTCCCAAACCACTGGCTTATAACCTGCTCCGGGGGACTGATTTCTTCTCTTTCGTCCTTTCGGTGCCTGTGGTGGGCGCCCTCAGTTTCACCCCCTGCGATTCCCATCTCCTGGTATCCATGCTTTGGACGTGGATGCCTTCCCTGGGGTATGAGTGGGAGCTGGAACCTGCCTCTAATCAACAGAATGTGACAAAGGTGATGGGGTGTCACTCCTGTGATGGGCTGCATTATGTGACGAAGGCGAAGAGATTTTGCGGATGTAATGAGTAAGCTGACTTCAAGTTAACCAGAAGAGAGATTCTCCTGAGTACGCTGGCCGTAATAAACCGAGAGCCCTTTCAAAAGGGGCGCGGGCTGTCCCTGAAGTCAGAGACTGGAGAAGGAGGCTGCCGTACCGCGGAGGTCTACAGAGAGGAACACGAGAAGGAAATGTGGGTGGCCTCCAGGACTGAAGAGTGGCCCCAGCACACAGCCGGCAAGAAGATGGGGACCTGACACTCACTATCACAGGAGACGCATCTGGCTCACGACTGCAGAGCCTAAAGATCCTTCTCCAGTTGAACTCTGATGACACCACCAGTTAAGCTGTGCTCACAGAAACCGTGAGTTACTAAATGTGTCGTTCTGGGCCACTAAGTGTGCGGTTGTTTGCTGCGAAGCCACAGAAAACCGACACGGTGCCCAAGGCAGAAATCACTTATGCTACATTCTCAGTGCACTGAGCACATGAAGCAGTTAAGCAGAGATGATCTCCAAAATTTTACGGTTTTAAATAAGTGAAGATTTGGGGCGCCTGGGTGGCGCAGTCGGTTAAGCGTCCGACTTCAGCCAGGTCACGATCTCGCGGTCCGTGAGTTCGAGCCCCGCGTCGGGCTCTGGGCTGATGGCTCAGAGACTGGAGCCTGTTTCCGATTCTGTGTCTCCCTCTCTCTCTGCCCCTCCCCCGTTCATGCTCTGTCTCTCTCTGTCCCAAAAATAAATAAACGTTGAAAAAAAAAATTAAATAAGTGAAGATTTAAAACACGCTTTAAGTCTGTGCTACAATTTTCATCTGCCCACTGATCGAGCCTATCCTTTCAATCTTGAGCAGATCCAAATTCCTGCGGGTTGCTTGGCTTTTCTGACATCCCGATCCTGGTTTTTCAGGATTTTGATGGCTCTATCCTTCGGTGAATTCTAGACTTTAATTCCAAGCAATCCTACCTGAAAAGAACCCCAGGGTCAACAGGGTGTTGTACTTGTGGACCCCTAGAACCGTTCACAGGGAGGAGGCCAAGCGGGGTGGTGTAAGAATGGCCACTTCCACCCAGGGTGTGGCCCAGGAACAGTTGGTCACTCCGGCCCAGTGACTTCTATGAGCCCTCTGTGTTGTAACTTTATGAAGATTCAAAGCTTTCCGTTTATTTATGAGAAACTGACAAATTTCTCCTTAACGCTTTTTGATCTGTAGGTTTTTTTCCAAAGACCTAGAATTTCAACCTAGAATGTATACTTATCATTAGCTAATTACGGACAAATTCATCTGATAGTGTTCGATTATCATCAGCTGCTTTGTCAAAGGTAATTACCTACTTCTTTGGGCCTGAAGAGAAAAACACTTTTGCTCTAATTTCCTCTAGGCGTCACAATAGTGAAGGCGGAATAGTTATTTTAGCCTCTCTTGAAAGCGTGCTGTGCAAAAGGACAAAGTCAAAGAATCACCCCTCCGCCCCAGAGCAGGGTCAGAGCATAAGGACAGGCTAACTCCAGATCCTTACTGTGACAATATGGTAAACAGCAACACATTCACCCTTACAGAAACGCGGCTCTCAGGGGAGCAGAGAGGATCCCATCTGCCATGGCAACCACTCAGTGCCATCTTCTGGAACCTCCTGGAAGGGCCTCCAGAGAGCACCTGTGCCTGGCTGAGGGGGGCCTAGGGTTCTTGCTCCCCTGGGGCCGGCCCGGCCTCCTCCGCCATGTCTGAGCCCTCGCTGCTCAGAAACACGATGGAAACATCCAAAGAGGTATTTGCAAATGCTTTCACTCACCATATTCAACTCATTTTCAAAACTTTGCGGGGGGTGGGGGGGGACATATTTAGTTAAAACTGACTGTGACCACATTTTCACAGGCAGAGCTTTGAACACTGTGAGCTATTGCTGAAATCTCAGAGGCAAGAAAGGACCCACCATCCCCTGTTCGTTGCGAAGTTGAAACAAGAGTCACATCGTAATGCTGGTATGTTATTGGCACATGGGCAGCTGTCTCTGGCACGGGCATCGTGGCCGAGGGAGCACTGGTTATTTATGACACCGAGGCTCTCACAGGATGAATCACGTGGCTCCCAGTTTACGACAGTCAAAATAGGCAGAATGCACTCTAAAGCCGGGTGTGCTGAAGTCTCTCCCCCAAGCAAACGCCTTCTTCGTCTCCCTCGTGGCTCTCAGAGCTGTGCTGTATCCTCTGAGAAGGTTAAAGCTCGTTAGCTCTACAGCACAAAGCACACGAAGTGAACACCACATGCCACTTACCACATTCCAAATTCTCTCCCCATCTTTGGGGATGCAGGCATTTTAAAGGACGGTGCCACTGATCACAGGACTGTCGCCTGAACGCTACGGGAGCCGCCCGGGGGATGCCCCCCCCACAGCGTGCACCCCGAGTCTCCGCAGGGAGAGCTGCCCTGCAGCAATCCCAGAGGCCATCGCCTGCTCCGACGCCTCAAGCTTAGCAATGACGACACCGAGGCAGAGGTTACGAGACTTGCCCAAGCTTGCCTGGCTTCTCCGCGCTGCAGCACAGACTGGATGGAATCCAGGCCTCGGACTCGTAAATTCTAGAGCACCGGGTAAGGTCCCTTGACCCGAAGGAGAGGGCCCAAATGACCGCAGGTGTTCTAAGCCCAGACCTCATGTTTTCCTCCCGGCACTTCTCGGACTCCCAGGGGCAGGGCCTGTCTCGAAGGGTCCTCCAGAAGGTTAATGCTGCTGCCTCGCACCATGGCGCAGCCACGACCCTCTTTGGGAACACGCGTGCAAGTATGGGGTCACCAGTCAAGGGGCGCGAGCTCGCTGTTTCATGTACACCACCAGCAGCTAGGTACTAAGAAGACAGGCAGGCTCCCTCCTGGCCATTCCAGGACGCAGGTAGGTAAACCACGATCACGCGTAGCACAAAGGATGACCGTGCTGCGGCGGAGACCCAGAAGTCTGAAAAGAGGAGGAGAATGTTTCCAGGGGAGACAAGTGGGCAGAGGGAAGGAGCCAGGAGAGGAGAGAGACGAGGAAGCGCAGAGGCAAAAGCACGAGCGGTGCCCTGGGAACCTGGTGCGCTTCTGTGTGGCTGCAGAGGAGGGCTGGCCGGGAGACGAGGCTGCAGAGGCAGCCACGGCGGGGGGGAGGGGAGGGGTGGGCAGAGAGAGGGAGACACAGAATCCGAAGGGGGCTCCAGGCTCCAAGCGGTCAGCACAGCGTCGGGCTCGAACTCAGGGACCTGAGCTGAAGTCGGACGCCCCACCGACTGAACCACCCAGGCGCCCCGAATGTTTTTTTTTTGAGAGACAGCCACAGAGCGTGAGCGGGGGGGAGAGACTGGGGGGGAGGGAGACGCAGAATCTGAAGCAGGCTCCAGGCTCCGAGCTGTCAGCACAGAGCCCGACGCGGGGCCCGAACTCACGGACCGTGAGTGAGATCATGACCTGAGCCCAAGTCGGACGCTTAACCGACAGAGCCACCCAGGCGCCCCTAGAGTTCCGGTGAGAGAAAGCTGTGGTAGTGAAAGGGCAAGTGGGAGGGACAGGGGAGCTGCAGGAGAGTCCCCGAAAAGAGACGGTGCGAGACCCTAACAGATTCCTCAGCATATCCCTGACTAACGAGAAAGTTTCCCTAAACAAGTCCCGGTACCATTTACGATCCCACGTTAGGGACCTCAATTCCTAACCCTAGCAATGGAAACCTAAAAACACAGCGTGTTACCTTAATGAGTGGTTCTTGGTCACACAGATTTCTCAGACGATGGAGAAGAATCTCAGTTCATCCAAAAACTGATTTATTAACGTAGTTCATCTATTCGTTATATCTCAGAGGCTGAAGCTACGTTCTTATACTCTGTAGAATGACAGTCTCTGTACTTTTTAAAGTACCAAATGAAAATAGAGACATAAGGGAAACCAGCAGGATATGCTGTGATTTTCAAAATGGGCTTGATTTTCAAGTTAGTGCTTGCTCCTTTGAGGAATTCAAAGGTATAATTTAAGAGTCTGGCAACTGAAGAATTATAATCAGCACTTGCAATGTCACCAAATATATAGCGCTTCCAGATCTGCTCCTTCCATACCGCCCTGTGTCTTACTTACTGCCCTACTTAAGACGCACACAAGGCACACGAGACGTCTGCTGGATGAATGAGAGAAACCCGCGATCTGCAGTGGGCACCCTGTCCCGAGCCCAGGACTGGGTCGCCCTCCTCATGGCTTTTTCCCTCCACATTCTGGCTGAGGAGTCCAGGTACAAGATCAGTGGAAGAACTTTGCGGACCTAGCTATTTTCGGACTAGTTGCAGCAGCTGTCCACTAATCTCTTCTTGCTTTGAGTTGCCTTCGCTATGACCTCTTCAACATGCCTGGTGAAGCTGCTCTGAACCACACATCACCACCACCGCTGCCCAAACAGCCGACACCCACGGAACAGGAGTGGAAACGCAGAGTCTGAGGAGCCACGGCCGTGCAGGGAGAAGAGGAAGTGCATGCTCTCACTTCCCCTATAGCCACGCATCTGTATCTTTCAGAATCTTCTTTCCCAGATGTAAAATCTGGTTTGCGTTACGGATCGCTAATTACGGCAGGGAACCGGAGTGAATTGTACCGGGTAATTTGAATATACAACAAAAGAACCATTACAACAACCAAAAATGTTCAAAAGCATGTGCGTATTACATTACTGAATTGTGAGTAAGTAAGATAAAAACCAACTAACCCATCTAATTTGTACTTCACACTTGAGGTTAATGTTAACAAAATACCGGATTAAAAAAAACCAAACTTATAAAGGCTGAATGTCTCTCAAGTGTTTTAAGGGGAGTTTTTATATTACATTTGAATATCGTTCTTTTTCAGCATGTTATTCCTGAAGACCCATCTTAAAATTTTTTTTTTCAACGTTTTTTTATTTATTTTGGGACAGATTGAGACAGAGCATGAACGGGGGAGGGGCAGAGAGAGAGGGAGACACAGAATCGGAAACAGGCTCCAGGCTCCGAGCCATCAGCCCAGAGCCTGACGCGGGGCTTGAACTCACGGACCGCGAGATCGTGACCTGGCTGAAGTCAGACGCTTAACCGACTGCGCCACCCAGACGCCCCTGAAGACCCATCTTTAAAAAGGAAAGCAGGAGGAGGAAGAGAGCGATCTGAGTCCTTCATTTGTGCTCAAGGAGAAGCTGGGGTTGTTTCTGCCATGCTAATTGCTTTGACGATGCACAGTAAGATGTATTACATTACATGAGATTATCTAGCTTTCCCTCCCCATCCAACAGAAGCTGAGCAAAAGGTAAAACAAAGGGTGTGAGAACAGTACACAAGTTGTTCTTAACTGTATTTTACTACGAAGTTACTGCAAAAAGACTTTTTCTCTAAGTAATTTTACATATGTCCTATTACTGTCATTTAAAGAAATAATTTTACAAAATATTCAACTCTTCTTGCTGTGCTCATGTCTGATTCTGCAGGGCAAGGGTATTTGCATCCTGTTACCCGGATTGTAATGGAACCTTTCATGATGACAATATTGTGAGTCTTTCTCTATTCCTATTTTCTTAAAAACAAAGAAAGAAGGAAAGAAGGAAAGAAGGAAAGAAGGAAAGAAAGAAGGAAGGAAGGAAGGAAGGAAGGAAGAGAAGAGAAGAGAAGAGAAGAGAAGAGAAGAGAAGAGAAGAGAAGAGAAGAGAAGAGAAGAGAAGAGAAGAGAAGAGAAAAGACATCCCAAGCCTGAAGCATGCTAAACTACTCTGATGCGCTCTTGGACCCATATGAAAACCCTGATGTGCCTGCTCAAGCAGGGTGCCATTTATGTAACGGCAAGAAGGTAATGTCCCCAAACCCATTCCGTCCCACTTACTTCATCTAACTGAACACTCGGAAAATTCACGCTCGCCCACTGCACATACTTTGAATACAACAGTGCTGTATTAGGAAAAGAGAGGTTTTCTGTGAACACTTCCAGGTAGAGACTATGACTCCTCGTGGTCTGAAGAGTAACCTCTCTCCGATGGCTCTCCGACGTAGGACGCCATCCCGTTAACACGGCACACAGAAGCTGACGCGTCTCTCACCAGGTTACCGTGTGAAAAGTCCCATCGCGTCAGCAGGACGAGGTCCTTCAGCTGGCATTGTCCATTTCTGCGTGTGTGCACTGAGGCCAAATGATTCTTCCAACGATTATGTCTATCGCCTAAGGCAACAGGTGTTTAGATGGTCCGGTCCACGTGAACGCAGCGACCCTGTAGGGCGGCGGGTTTGGAACCCTGGACAGCGTGGCGGAGATGCTAATCTGACTTCACCGCAAAGTGAAGACAGGCGACGCCCGCTCTGGGGCCACTCGTAATACCACCTTCAGCCCGGGGACATTCCTGTCAGGGAGACTCGCCCTCCCATTTTAACTGTTCTCCCTCAAAAGCAGATCACGCTGATTCTGACGATGGTCTCACAGCTGTGAGAGTCTAAATGCAAATGGAAACTCGACGAAGGCGGATTGAGTGTGATTTAATCCTCTGGAAGCCCGGGAGGATATTAGAGAAGGGGAGCTTAATTTTGAAAAGACATTGTATTTTTCTTTGGTTCTCTGTTCCCTCGTCAGATCGGTGGAAATGAACTCGAAGTGCCTTGCAGAGCCGGCTGGCGACAGTGCTTCCGCAGGGCCCCGTTCGTGCTTTCTCTGGAGGGATGCCACCGTCACAGTGCTCAGAACAGTGGAAAATTTGTATTTTCGCCGCAAACAAGCAGATGGTTTCAAGTCTAATGGAGGACCATTTGAAGATGCCCGAGTCTGTATTTTGCAGCTCAGGAACAACTGTGTCTGGCGTATTGTTTCCCAGAAAAATCAACTTCAAGGGGATCAGCCACGTGCTAACCAACCATTTCTTCCTGAGACTGCCACCGTGTTAAGACATAATTAACTCACGAGAACCTAAGTTTTTTCTTCTCTCTATAGTTAACCTGATTGATTGGCGCACCCTGTGTCTGTCGGCAGGACGGGCCCGAGTTCCAGAGAGGAAAGATGTACGTACGTATTTTAACAAACAATTCTACAAGACAGGGGTATCCTGAAATTAGGGATGAAAGACAGCCAGGTCCTATAGCCAAATGTGAATGGAAATCGAACCCGCTCGGCCCCCCCACAACGACGACAGCTCATTACCACTCAGCCACCCCCTGGCCGAGTGCGCGCGGTCTGAACGGGGATCTGAGGGAGCCTGGGAGGGGGCGGTGGGTGACACACAGCTTCCCACTGGGGGCAGATTGGAAATGCCGATGCAGTTGTTTTAAGAGAATATGGAAAAGGAGGCAAGCAGAGGTGACTGTCGAGATGCCCGGTGGTCTCCACCGTCCCAGGCAGGACACCGGCGATGGCTGAGAACACAGCCGACGCCCAGGCGCTGGACTGGCTCTTGGGAGCATCACCCTACTTCCTGTGGTTCCTGTCCCCATTCCACAGGGCGCTCCAGCATCACTGAGTCAGCGGCTTATCTCAAAACTAGTGCTGTCTAGACCTCAGGGCCTCTGTCACAGACTCTTTTTGACCGAGTGAAAGAGACCACACAAATGGCAAACAATTGTCTTTATTCCCTGCCTTGTTGAAACAACAGAAATTATGTGCACTACGATCTCCAGCAAAAGCTCTACTATGGCAGGGCCGTGAGCAAAGCTGCACTCAGCATCCGGCAGGAGGCAGCTCCTGTTAGAGCTCTCGACTGTTCAGCTTTCTATTTCCTGTTTCTCCCACCCTACTTTGTACTTTCCTCAGCCCAAGCCCGGAGAGAGGCTTCTGGAGAGGAGGGACAGAGAGTGTTCTCCTCCCTAGGACGCATGCACTTGTTGGTTCCAGGTGAGACAGCCCCTCGTTTGCCATCTGGTATGGCAACGTTCAGAGGCGAGTTAATTATGACCATCGAAGGGGCGGGCCGTTTTCTTCAGGGGACAGCGAGTTAAGTTGGCGACGGGCTGCATCTGCAGATCAGCGGGATCTGAATGAGGTCCATTCCAACCTCTGCTCTTACCAGGAAAGCAGCCCGCATATCTCCCAGGCCCCACAGGGGTCAGCCGCACTGGAGGGGCTCCCCCACCAACGCCTGGCCAGCACGGGCCACTCGGAGAGGAGATGAGCCCCTCAACCCCAAGCCCCCCACTAAGAGAGGGCAGTCTTCACGAGGGCTGTCACCCTTATCCTTGACACACAGCTTCCCAAGCAGGAATGCTGGCCAAGAGCACAGGCCACGAGTCTGTGGCCATCCCGGGGGAGGGGTTGAGACCAGGGGTGCATGAATGCGCATCTGCAACGATCCACAGGAGAGAAAGCAGGATAGTTTGCTAAAAGGAAATGAAGCGGAGAGAGAGGGCGGGAGAGAGAGAGAGAGAGAGAGCATGAGCGTGCACGCAAATAGTAACCCAAACATGAAGAATGAAGGTTAAAAGGAGGGCGGAGTATAGATAACATAAAATGCAAAGAATGGCCACTCTGGGCACGTAGGCCTTTTGCTTTCTTGAAAATCAGGAAAAAAGAAGAAGAGACAGAGATGGGGGGGGGGGGCGGAAGAAAAGAAAACGGTGACTGACCTACGCACACAGATTCTACAGAATCCTACCCTGCAGCTCTGTCCTTCCATGTTGATCTCGTACCACTATTCCTACTAGAAACCCTAAGCTCTCCTTTATTTCAAGCCCACTATGCGTGAATGTCACCACTGAAAGAGCAAGCAATTTCTGAAAATTCCGCTGTGATTTCTGAAAGCAGCCCACTGCCCGGGGAGGTGACCCCAGTTTTCACTTCCAGAAGTCCACTTGAAGTCCAGAGGAGTTGTGGTTGACTCGCATTTCAAAATGACCTGCTTTGGGTTAAAGTACAGCTGGAGAGTAACCGTTTTGAAGGAACCACAGAGCTTGGGCAGGGTGGGGTGGTGGGGGTGGTGGGGGTGGTGGGGGGTGGGGTGGGATCGGAGACAGCTCACGGCCAGAAAGTAGGTAAATGTCCAAAGCAGGCAGTTCTTTTTCTTTTGCAAGGTCTCCAAGGGTGGCGTATGAAACCCATCCGTTTCCCAGGGTGGAGTATTAAAAAGGAGTCTTTTGTCTCCCGGTGGTCAAGTTCTACATTGCACTCAGCAGAGAATTCTGTTATCCATACCCATCTGCTCTATGGTGGCAAACGGTGGACAAGCAATAGACTCAGACTCGGTTGCCGGCCCGGACCCGACTGCTTGCTTACCCCGTGTGGTTACTCCTGTCATTACGCCCATTTCACAGAGGAAGAAACTGAGGCCCATAGATGTTTGGTAACGTGCCCAGGGTTACTCAGCAGTGAAGCTGGGCTTCCCGAGACTCCAAAAGCCATTTAACACCCAGGGCATGAAACCACCCATTCTGCTCCTGGCATATTTGATACCCTTCAGAGAACCAAAATGCTTCATTTAGGGCCAATGTTTTGGCACGCACATAGACATGACAATTCCTTAGCGAGTTTCTGGGTGGTAACTGTCTAATCACACGTCATTTTCACAGAAATGATTTGTGCACAGCTATCCTGAATAAAGTTTAAATAACCCAGACCGATGTCTTTGGAAATGGTTTTCTACAACTTACATTTAAAAAAAAAGAAAAGAAAAAGCGAACTCATTAGTCCAAGAAGTCAAAAAAAGCAACCTGGTTTTATTCTGCTTCTAATCAAAACAATATTTATCACATGGGAAAGGAGAGGCGTTGGTGCTGTGTTTCCCAGACATTTGGCAGTTCCTTTTCTCTCGTGCCTGTGACTAAAACCAGACTCGAAAATTAAAAATATGCCTCTCATTTTTTTTTTTCAAGACAATTCAAACAAAAGAGCCTGCAAATCTACCCACACGAACACTGCTTTAAGCAACTTGAATGAAGAACCGGAGAGAATCTGGAGATCCATTTACTTTCCAAATAACAAATAGATTTTTTTTTCCTCCAGCTTGGTTTGGGGGCGGGGGGGGGGGGCGGGGAGGTCAAGAATTTAAAGTTACAGCCCTGGTAACATAGTTACCTGGCAGACAGTAACTGCTTTGTATACTCTATCTGAAAGGACAGCCACCAATAAACAAAATAAAAACTCAAAAATTTATGAGAAAAAAAATTCATTTCCTTCCAACCACATGTTTAGGAGAGGAAAACACAACACTAAACAGATTTTTGGAAGGAAAAAGGAACGAGGAGGTGATGTATTTTAGAACTGAATTTCATCATCCAATGACACTTCACCAGGTCTGCTATTCTGTTCTTTGTTCTCCCACCACTGTCTTCACCTATTCACATCATTTTCTCTCATTTGTAAATGGCGTCACCGAAGACATCTGGTTAAATGCATGAGCTTTTCAAAACCCACCACTGAATCTTAGTTCACGGTTTTCCTGGGGAACTACGAGAGCAGAATAATCCAGACTCATTCTCTGATTCCAGGGGGGAGGTGAGAACATTCAGTCAATGCAATGTATCAAAAGACAAGTTATTTCAAATATCCATGTCACGGACCTAACAATCAATATATTAAGTTATTTACATTGCCAATTAAAACCCTTTCAGGGTAATTTCTAATTTCAGAGGGATTTTAAAGCGAAGTTAAACTCATTTTAGAACCTACTATGTGCCAACCCACTGTGTCTTCACAAAGTGAACTGTATTCTATTTAATGTCAAATCCTGTTTGTCCTGAAGCATCAGAGTAGTATAGGAAGGAAGCAAGAACACTGAACCCAGCACCTTTAGTTGACCATTTAAACTTTCAGAGTCTCTGTCTTCTCACCTATGTAATCCTGGAGTGACACCTGCCAGGCCGTTCCTCGGAGGCTATGTGAGAATTACTTAAGATAACGGATTTGCGGGGCGCCTGGGTGGCTCAGTCGGTTGGGCGTCTGACTTTGGCTCAGGTCATGATCTCCCACTTTGTGAGTTTGAGCCCCACATCGGGTCTGTGCTAACAGCTCAGAGGCTGGAGCCTGCTTCGGATTCTGTGTCTCCTTCTCTCTCTGCTCCTCTCCCACTCGAGCTCTCTCTCTCTCAAAAATAAATAAACATTAAAGAAATTCTTTTTAAAAAAAGATAATGGATTTGCGGGTGCTCTGGTGGCAGCAGCATTCAACACGAATGTGAACAGTTAGCACTGTTCTATCCCAGGCCACATGCAGGTAGGACTCTGGGTCCCTGAACAAAGGCTCCACCCCCAGGAATGACCAACTCTACAGTCCACACTATAAAGAGCTAGGAAGAGGTACAACGGTCTCCAGGATGGCTCAACAAGAACGATGGTATTGAGGTCCAAAGAACTATCTTGAATGTTAAGTTGGAGGTACTAAGGTGGCAAGGAATTGAGGGGAAACTTGGGCAAACAGCCAAATCTATACTGGTTGCTATTTATGCAGAAAGAGGAAGCCGAGAGAACACAGGACTTCAGAGCCAGAGAGCGGGTATGCAGCACGGGCTTTGTGGTTTTGTGATGGGCTGATTGCAGACAGATCACTTACCAGTTTTTTTCTTTTAACTTATTACACACGAGTGGAGAGGCCAGTATCATGTATCCCCATATCTACCTACCGCTTAGCCTCAACAATTAGCACCTCATAGTCAAACTGGGTTCGTCTGTCCCCAGCCTCCTCTCCTGGATTATTGGCACATTAGTTATCTGTTACTGTGTTAACAAATTACTCCGAAATTGAGTGGCTTCAAACAACATGTGGTCATTCTCCCTCCTTCTGTAGGTCAGGAATTTGGAAGCAGCCGGGTGGTTGTGGCTCAGGGCCTCTCGTGATTTGCAGTCAGGAAGCAGGCGC
Source organism: Lynx canadensis (assembly GCF_007474595.2). Taxonomy (NCBI): domain Eukaryota; kingdom Metazoa; phylum Chordata; class Mammalia; order Carnivora; family Felidae; genus Lynx; species Lynx canadensis. The sequence continues at coordinate 1,289,928 of NC_044311.2, read as the reverse complement.
TGCAGTCATCTGAGCAACCGACTGAGGCTAAGAGCTGGGGATGACAGATCATGGCGCACAGGCCGTATCTGGCCCACTGCCTGTGTTTATAAATAAACTTCTGTTGGGATACAGTCTATTCCTTTCATTCACGTATTACCCGTGGCTGCCTTTGCACTACAACAGCAGAACTGAGTAGTTTTGATAGAGACTGTATGGCCTATACATCTTAAATATTTACTACCTGATTCTTTACAGAAAATGTTTGCCCACCCTTGGACTAGAGAATCTGTTTCCAAGACGGTTCACTCACTTGGTTGTTCCCAGTCATCTGAGGCTCTCCCCTGGCTGCTTGGGTATTGGTTCACAACCTTGGGGGTTCTTCAGGTGAAATCTGAAACTGGCCCCCATACATAAAGGGCAAGGAGAGCCTGAAAAAAGAGGCAGACCTGGAGTGGTCTCCAGGTAGGCAGCAGGGCAATTACATGCGAGGTTTGTCTTGGGTGACCACAAGACGAGTAGATCTCCATACGTGCCCACCAGAATCTTAAAATTTATATAGAGATCTTAGGGGGATTCGGTCATATATACAGTCCAGATGGTCTCAACAACTATTCTCTCAAGGCTGTGTCTCCAAAATGGCTCCTGGGGTTGAAGTAGTGGTTAGAACGGACATTCCAAAGACAGGGGAGGAGCCTCTGACTGCCCAGGGTCCAGGTCTTGGGTCAACCAGCCACCACATCCTCTTGACCTCCTCCAACATTGAGTGTCCTCACAACATGGCAGCTAGTTTCCTAAGAGCAAATGATCCAAGAGGAAGAAGAAGACAGAAGCTATATATAGACATGCATATATATAGCTTCTGTCTTCTTCTAGGTCATTACAAATTACATATGTATATATATACATACATACATACATACATATATATACACACACACACACACACACACATACACACACACACATATATTTAAGCTATATATATGTGTGTGTGTATGTATATATATATGCTATATATATATATATATATATATATGTATATATAAGCTAGGTCATTAAAAATTTATAACTATATATAAATAAATTTGTAATGACCTAGCTTCAGAAGAGACTTAACACTATTCTGTAGTATCCTATTGGGATGGGACTTCAAATGGGTGTACATAGTAGAGAGGCAGGGAACATTGGGGCCCATCTTGCAAGCTAACAACCACAGTTAATGACCCTTTCCTTAATCTGTAAAATCAGGGTTTGGGACAGGACTGAGAATTTTTCCTCTAACATTGGACAATTACATGATATAGGGAATTTCTGATCATTCATATTTTTGTGTTTTGGTCACAGAATGCACTTAATACTTGCTGAATTTTAATATCTGTATTTTAATTATGACTCATGTATGAATTCAGTGTAATTTACTATTCATGTTCTTAGAGCCATTATTAATGTAGAATGATTATTTTCCTTTAATTAGGTAGTATTTCAAAAAGTTCCTAAACCAAACATTTCTTGTTCTCTGTATTCTATTCTCAGGACACAGGGGCAAATCTGTGTTGTTCTTAAGGATTTACTTTAATGTCTAAATTTTCTAGTCTATCAATCACTGAATTTTCAGCCCAATCTCTTAGGTTTACATTCACTGCATGATATAATATTCAATCATATCCCTGAGGTTCTGTGGCAATAGAAATCAACGGAAAATAATACCATTTATTATATTAAATATTTTCTACTTTAGCAATTTACTAGTAATTAAAAACAAAAGTTAAAAAGTCTATGGTTTCCTGACATAGTAAATACTCAATAATGGTTTCCTGAATCCCAAATATAACATGCAGAAGATAATTTCAAAGTCAAAAGACTAGAATTTAGTAACAGAAAAAGGCACAAGGGGCTGGGGCTTTGACCCTAGTGATGTTCATTTAATTACGGACTCACCTACTCAGCAAATACAAAATCTGTGTCTGGTGTAATCCTGTCCCTAAGAAGCTTCTCGTCTGGTGGTCACGGACAAGTATCTTTGATCTTAGTGAGCCGACAATATAGTCTTTAATATCCTAGAATATTTGGTTAAAAAATAAGTAAACAGACGCATTCATAACAGCCCGGGCATTTTCCTAGAAAAGGAAGGCCTGCTTTCACACATGCTGGGCCTCAAGGCAACATCATTACTATTCTAATACAGAATCTGAGGTTGGAACTCTTAGAACTTTTACTATCTTGCCAGAATATACATTTTTCTCTTTTAAAACATATAGTTTTTATGGGCGAAAGAGGTGAAAGGGATTGAGAGCACACTTGTCATGATGGGCACTGAGTAGCACAGAGAACTGTCGAATCACTGCACTGTGCACCTGAAACTAACACTGTATACGATTATACCAGAAATAAAAAAATATACACATGGTTGTAAGCATTCTGAAATCTCTAAAGTAATGTGCTGTAAGGTGAACTTTTTTCTTTACAAATGCAGACACATTTTGATGACAAACGTGAGCCAGGGTCAAAGCACAGGGTGTCACCTGGGCAGCACGGTGAACTCGAGGCCGTTCCACGTGGAACAGAACTGTCCTCTCAGGCGTCCTCTGCCCACGGTGCTTCCAGTTTACCTACATGTTGGCTAGGAAAATGCTACATTTTATTCTGTTTCCTGGCCTGTTCGGTAATTCCCCAAGTAAAAATAGATCTGGTTCTCATTTGGCTAGATTTCTTACATCTGGGGAAAAAACTAAGAGCTACAATTTAAAATTTTGCTTAGAAAACCAGGGGAATGAGATGAGTAACAAATTCCAACCCTGTTTACTAGAGAAGACAAAAATGATCAGAGGCTTCCTGGAGCTTTAGTGAAGCATCTTATTTCAACGTCTATCGGCTCTGTGTACCTTACAGCACGCTTCTCCAGCGAGAACAGAAAATGCAGGGGAAAAATGTCCACACATCAGTGGTAAGAAGAGGGTTGCTCTAGAGTCTAGATACTTCTTGCAAAGTAAAAACGACTTTAGAATTCTGTCTGGCTTGATTTGGGTTTATTTTACCATCTTTCGGGAGCCACCTTGTCGCTGGTATCAAGCACGGTCTTTTTGGGGGAAAAAGCACAGAACTTGGGCTTCATTAGGGCTCGGTATGGGGACCTGAGGAAGTGCTCGGACCCGATTCCTCGGAGTGCACTCTCTACCTAGTGATCCCAGAAAGGCATATGACCCAGCTGTTTCCATTTTCGCCAGAGGACCTATTTTAAGGCTCCTCTTTTCTTGTCCAAGGACGTCACTCGTCATTTACTTAATATATTAGCTTCTCAACTACGTGGGAGTCAACAAACACAGTTTGAGGGGGCCGAGATCTGTTCAGAGTCTACTGGGCGTCAGGCCCTGTGCCGGAGGAGGGAACGCAGGGGTGAAGAGCCGCCTGGCCGGGTGCGGCGGGGGGGAAGGCACAGAGGTGGGTACCGGGACCCCCCCGGTGCCACGCGCAGCGGGGCGCTCCCCCGTGAAGCCGAGGGCGGAGGGAGGTGCGCGGTGGCCGGCTGCCAGGAAGCAGGGCGCTTGGGGACTGTCAACAGTGCACCTATTAGTCCCTCCACTACGGCTGCTGCCCAGCTGCGTGCGGGCCGTGAAAACGGGAGTCGAGACGCGTCACCTAAACCGGTTTCACGGCACCAGTTTCCCAGAATTCCTTCCCGGATGGCCCGGCGACACAGGGCCCCCGAGCTCGAGGGGGTCCCTGCCCTGCTTCGCCACCCTCGTCTCTCCCGGCCCCCTCCCCCCTCCCCCCCGCCAACACACACACACACACACACACGCTGTGTCTCACCGGAGCCTTGCTCTGACCACACGCGGTGGGCACCACCTCCCAGGGCCTTGCTGTGTTGGGGAGATGACAACACAGGAGGAGGGGAGAGGTCAGCTCGGAGGGGCCACCCCAGGTCTCGAGGCCCCGTAGCCCGCGAGGCCGGCACCCGGCGTGGGGCCCTGGGAGATGGGCCGTCTGTCCTTGAGGACTGAGGCCGCGTCCAGCACCGACGGCCAGTGCCTTTCTCGGAAGCCGGTTCTTTCTCCGGGCTCCTTTCCTCCTGACCCGCACGCTGGGACACCAGCCTGTGACTACACATTCAACAGTCCGGCGAAACTCTCCCTTAAAAGCCGGGTTTACCTACCCCAACTGGAGAGCACAGAGGCAGGGCAAGGGAAGTTCAGAGATGACTGCTAAGTGCCGGAAAGGGTTTAAATATACTTCCCTCTAGGAAACAGAGACGGGACTTGAGGCCGCTGGCCCAGGCAAGGGTCCCACACCTGATTCGAGGTCCTCGAGGGCCATACTTAGCATCGTGGGCTCCTCTTAGAAGTCTTTATCTTGTTCTGACTGATTTCGGAGGCTGTCATCTTTCTGAAAAGCTGCGTCTGGACCCAGCGCCCTGGCTTCTGTGGCTGCTCGGCCCTGGGACGCCTGGCTGCCCGGAGGCCGGTTGAAGTGGGAGCTGTTCTGAGGACGCGGGGTCCTCGTGCTCTAGGACGCTGAGTGGCTCCTTCCTATTTTTAACTAAATCTCAAAATTACCGAGAACTGAGCACGTCAATTTGAAAAGAAACAAAAGGGCGTCGCGAGGATGATATTTACTCTCTGGAATTCTTGCAAAGGTCTTACCGACTGGAACCTGACTCTCTGAGAATTCTGTCTGCAGAGCAAACCATTTTATTTTCTCCAGTTTGCCTCTCACCTTCACGTACATCTGACCCGCCTGTGTACTTAGAAATGCCACAGTTTCCTATCTGACCTCCACGAAGGACCTGCCCTCAGTACCTCTCCTTTCCCCTGTCCCCTCCCACCACGGCTAAGAGGAACAGCCACCATGCACAGAGCACTTCTCCAAATGGCTTCAGGGCTCCTGCAGTAGAACAGCGCTGGGCAAAATGGCAGATTTCTGGGCCTTCGCACAGAGCACGCAATCCAGCCCTTCGTTTCATAAAACAAAACACTGAGGTGCAAAGAGGCCATCTGCCTCATTTATGGTGGCAGACCCTGGCCCAGACCTTGCTAGCTCTTGGCACTCCCCTGAACATCCTTGGGATCTATCTTTGCTGGGGATTCCGGATTAGGGGAGGGGGGGCGGGCACTAAAGCAACAGGAGGGGTTTTTTACTTGTAGGCGCCTGGGCCCCACCTTAGATCTAGGGAGTCTGACTCTTTAGGTGTGGGGCCCAGGCACATGTGTCTTTATGTAAACTTCTCCATTCAAGATGCACTGCCCAATTTAAGAACGGACTTAAATTTCTCAGTCACGTTTTGTCCGTAGAATGAGAACCTGAATTGAAAAGTAGTGATTCAAACGTAAATTAAACATAAAATACTAATTATTCAAAAGTAATCATTTCTGTTGACAATTTTACCATCGGTTTCTGGTCACTTAACAGTGAAAGAGCCCAGGGATGGGCTAGGTAGGCATTAATGAGATTTATTCCAAAATATGTCTTCAATAACTCCAGTTCTGACCTGGGGCCCACTGACTGACCAGAGGACACAGCAGAAGCCCTCTCTGCCTTTGATGTACGGGCAGAGCCCCGTGAGTTAGGCTCTACTTATTCACAAAGCAGATAGTTAAATGTCAGTTGAAAGAAAGAGAAGACAAATTCTACATCCTAGAAATGTCAATAGTTCAGCGAGTAAACTGAAGACGTGCCAGTTCATCTGAGTTTCTGAAAAGCATTAAATGGGCGACCTTTCCTATCTAGGACCTTCCGGGCTTCTCGGGACCTCTGCGCAGTGAGGCTCAACAGGCAACGTAACACAAATGTCTGTCTCAACTGACACAAGCGTGAACCTGTGTGGCCCGTGCTGCAGTGGTGACCACACCACGAAGCCCGGGCCAGCACGAGGGGGGACAGGAGAGGGGCAGCTGCCACAGGCTCCGCCGTCCAGCCTCCGTCCCAGGTCAGATTTTCAGATCGTGATTTCAACACAGTACAGTGGAGAGAGGAATGCTTCTACTTGGTCTGTGGTTCCAGGCCGTAAGGAACCCCGAGCACAGCACTCACCACCCGTCCACTCGATGGACCGGAGACATCTGAGCCGCACACACGTGAATTTAAGATCATCTCTAGTGCGAGCTGCCTAGGAATGTCCTGTTTTTTTTTAATTTTTTTTTTCAACATTTTTATTTATTTTTGGGACAGAGAGAGACAGAGCATGAACAGGGGAGGGGCAGAGAGAGAGGGAGACACAGAATCGGAAGCAGGCTCCAGGCTCCGAGCCATCAGCCCAGAGCCTGACGCGGGGCTCGAACTCACGGACCTCGAGATCGTGACCTGGCTGAAGTCGGATGCTTAACCGACTGCGCCACCCAGGCGCCCCGGAATGTCCTGTTTTAAGGCATTTGAGAGATATGCGGAGTCAAAACCTGTAGGACATTTCTGTCCCTCCAGAACCTTAATAGCAAAATCAGCACCAAAATCACGTTTTCTTAGAAGGTGATATGAATCACAGAATCACATCTATGGCTTAAGAAAAAAGCCCAAAGGGACTTCAAATCTTTTAGGCTGTTTTCTTCTTTTAAAATAACATGCGACAGGGAGGGGCGCCTGACTGCTTCAGTCAGTACAGCATGGAACTCTTGATCTCAGGGTCATGAGAGCAAGCAAGACACTGGGCACAGAGCTCCCTTTAAACAAACAAACAGGGGCGCCTGGGTGGCTCAGTCGGTTGAGCGTCCGACTTCAGCTCAGGTCACGATCTCACGGTTCGTGAGTTCGAGCCCTGCGTCGGGCTCTGGGCTGATGGCTCAGAGCCTGGAGCCTGCTTCCGATTCTGTGTCTCTCTCTCTCTCTGCCCCTCCCCCATTCATGCTCTGTCTCTCTCTGTCTCAAAAAATAAATAAACATTAAAAAAATAAACAAACAAATAAGTAAAATACGAGACAGAATTTTGGTTAGTGCTTCATCTTTCAATGACGACGAGTGTAAATAAATTTTGCCTTTGAATTAGGGCTTTGTTTCGCTGTCAGGTAGGGTGTGATGGGAAGCCAGGGGAAGCCAGGAGCTGACATGATCTGACAGATCACTGTCCACAGCAAACACTCACACCTCTGAGCCCCCCCAGAGCGAGTACAGCCGCCCTGCAGTGGGACTTCTAGGTAAATGCATTTAGTAATACGAGACACGTTAATACCCAACATCATTACAGAGCCTTTGCTTTTCCGACAAATGCATGGCAATGTGCCATCCTGATCAAGAGGAAAGCCTCACTCGCATGAAGCAGGATCTCACCTTGACAAGGAATTCAGGGGTGTACAGGTGGCCAGGGGGTTGTTTGCCCCAACGTATGGAACCTCGCTAGAAAGGCAGTCGCTGCAGAAACCTGGTTTACCAAAGCTCTTCCTAAGACAGTGCTATACAATTAAAATACGTTTTTGCTTACATACCCCTGAAAATGTTTGGGTGCTATGTGCCCTCCCATACTATTTTATGTTGACATCTAAAATCTTCACCATGGGGGCCCTTGAGTTGGTTAGTGTCCAACTCTTGGTTTCAGCTCAGGTCATGATCTCGTGGTTCATGAGTTCAACGCCCCCACTGGGCTCTGCACTACCAGTGTGGATCGTGCTTGGGATCTTCTCTCCCTCTTTCTCTCTCTGCCTTCCCCCCTCTACCATGCATGCTCGCGCTCTCTCTCTCTCTCTCTCTCTCTCTCAAAATAAATGAATAAACTTTAAAATAAAATATTTAAAAACCTTCACCATAAATTAGGTAGTTATGAAAATGTATCTTCTAGCTTACTGTAGATATTGCATATTACCATAGTGTAAATATTAAAAATAAACTATTAGCTCACTCTTTTAAAGATGTCCAGGAAATACCACAGGGATGCGATATCCACCATCACCTATTTAAGAAGTAGATGGATACCCTCTCATTAATAGTAACAATTTTATGTTTTTTCTTTTTTCTCCTCTTTGAAATCATATTTTCTTGCCTTTTCTCCCAAAGGATTTTATACTAATAATTTTTTTTCAGCCTGAAAGTGTCAATCATGGTCATACTTTAATAATATGCTAATAAATGGAAATTTAAAAGTTTAAAAAAGTTCCCGTGACTATAAATCTCACTTTAAGTGTTTAAAATTTTCTTCCGGACCACTGGTCATCACAAGTATTCCTGGTGCATAAGTGGTAAAAATCGCATAAATAGAATGCACATATTCATAAGCAATTGTTGGACATAAGTTCCTGGATACATTTTGGAAATGCACCTTTTAAGGAGATGGATTTGGCTTTGGCAGGCGGGAGAGTGGGTGCCTTTACAGAATGCAGTTTAGCCCCCAACACCTCCATTTGGTAAGGTTCTCTCTCGGGGGGAGGCTTTCACCGTGGGGACAAGGCACAGGGAGGACAACTGTTTGAAGAGAGGCGGTGTGGCCCAGGACAGCCCAGGAGGAACCACAGGGCACCCGGGCCTCCTACAACCACATTTGAGGAAAGAGGTGAGTGTAAGATTGGGGATCTGAACAACGAGGCCGTTGTAACTGTCTGTGCCCATATGCTTGTCACAAGTCTAAGAAACCTGGCTGTGGCGGGGGGGGGGGGGACTGTGCTCTGCCCCCACCAGGTTGCTGACTTTCCTGCCCCTCACCCCTAGAGTTTCGGCCTCTCCTTTATTTTTTTTTAATTTTTATTAAACAAAAAAAATTTTTTTTACTCTTTATTTTTTTTTTTTTTTTTTTTTTTTTTTTTTTTTTTTATTTATTTTTGGGACAGAGAGAGACAGAGCATGAACGGGGGAGGGGCAGAGAGAGAGGGAGACACAGAATCGGAAACAGGCTCCAGGCTCCGAGCCATCAGCCCAGAGCCCGATGCGGGGCTCGAACTCACGGACCGCGAGATCGTGACCTGGCTGAAGTCGGACGCTTAACCGACTGCGCCACCCAGGCGCCCCTTTACTCTTTATTTTTGAGAGAGAGACAGACAGAGTGCAAGTAGGGGAGGGCAGAGAGAGAGGGAGACACAGAATCCAAAGCAGGCTCCAGGCTCTGAGCTGTCGGCACAGGGCCTGACGTGGGGCTTGAACTCACAAACCGCAAGATCGTGACCTGAGCCGAAGTCGGACGTTCAACCGACTGAGCCACCTAGGTGCCCCTCAGCCTCTCCTCTAAATGGGAGCTGAGCAAGTCCTCTGAAGTAGAGTGGGGTGCCAAATTCAGGGGGCCTGCCCTCAGCCTTGGTCTTACCCTGACGTCATTTCAGGTCCACTGAGGACTTTACAGACAAATCCCCCTGCGCTTCAACGTCACCTCTGGGTTTCCACACTTGACGCATGCCTTCAAACTTCAGGTGCAAAACATATGTTATGTGAAAATAAATTTTACTCCAAAAATTTCACCCGGCGTTTACATTTTTTTTTTTTCAAGAAGAAAACCAACAACACATAGGAATGTCTGTAAAAAGAACAAGGAAGGAGGAGGAAGAATGCGTGAAGGATGCTCTCAGGTGAGTCTGAAAATGGCATTAGGGAACTTAAGTAATTGTTCAAACCACCAACATGAGGGAGGGTTCGTTCCTTATTTACTTACATTAGTGTTTCAAGTGCAGAAAAGCATACAGGTAACAAATGGCAAATAATCCCCCTCCCGAAGAATTCCTGTTGACCTTAAAAAAGTAATACACGTGCATGGCCAGAAAATTCAAACCGTATGTAAAAGAGAACTCTTGATCCTTCCTCAAAGGTAACTACTGTTCAGCGCTTCCCAGGCGCCCTTCTCCCCAAAAACATATCTGCATTTGTCCATTTTTCTTCCCTTCCTTCTCTTCTTCAAAAGTGAACTCAAATTTGTTCGACCCTGCTTTCTCCACTTAATAAAACAGCAAAGACGCACTCATACACGCACACGTGTGCACAGCCTCCAGCACAAAGAGATCTTTTTAAAAAGCAGGCTCACAGAACTTTTTCATATGGAACCATTATCAGACAACAATTATTTTCATCTGTCTCCTACTGAGTTTAGCTGTCTCAGGGTTCTTGCTTGGTCCACTTTGCCGTTAGAACTGTTACCCTAGCGAGAGTCATTCTGCTTGGAGGGTAATCTAAATTTTGATTCAACTGCATTCGAGAAAGGTTAAGCCAATTCACACTTCTATCAAGTACATAAAAGTGTCCCTTTCCCCATACCAGACGAGAACAGATCAACCAACATTTGGCAACAGAACGTGTAAAATGCGGTATTTCACTGCTGTGTGACCTTACGTTTCTTTAACTGTGAGTGAGGCTGAATGCCTCTTCTTATGTTAACTTTGATTACTGGACTGTCCTTTTAAATGGGTTTATCAAAATTCTTTAAAAAAATTTTTTTAACGTTTATTCATCTTTGAGAGACAGAGTGAGACAGCGCACGAGCGGGGAAGGGGCAGAGAGAGAGGGAGACACAGAATCCGAAGCAGGATCTGAGCCATCAGCACAGAGCCCGACGCGGGGCTCGAACTCACGAACCGCGAGATCAGCGACTGAGCCACCCAGGGGCCCCTCAAAATTCTTTTTAAATTAAAGATATTAACCGTTTTTCATGCAAGTATCTCCCCAGTTTGTCCAATTTATCTGTTGAGTTTTGTCTCTTTTGTCACAGAGAAGTTTTAAATTGTCATACTTTTTGTATCTGTTAACCATCTAAATTTTGCAGGGTGGTGGTGGTAAGAGGTGTGTGAGGAATGAGGGGAAACAAACTGTAATAACTTCCCCCAAACAATTGTTTGTCATCAAACCATGTAACAACAGTTCCTTTTCCCCACTGCCGCAGAATGTTAATCTTACCATGCGCTGAAGTCCCAGTTTTATTTGGGTCCGTTTACAGACTGTATTCCGCCGATCTGTTTCTTCCCTAATTCAAAATGGACTCAATTGCTATAACTATTGTATTATTCAGAATACATTTTAATATCTGGCAGGGCTAGAGGCCTCATTTTTCTTCTTGTACTCGGAAACCTCCTTGCTATTCTCAAATGTCTGTTTCTATATACTTGAACTGGCATCAAATTTTCACAAGATTGAATCTTTTGGTCCCAGCAGACTTTTAAAAATACTCTTGATATAGATTATCCATATTGTTTTGATCAACTACTACCTAAAGGTTTTATAGTTTGGCTTCTTCAGCAAATGAGACTTTTTCTTCACTAATATCTTCAAATGGCTGTTCTTTCTTGTGAAAGGAAACAAATAATTTTAGACGACTCTTGTAACCTTACCAAGTTTTCCTATTTGTTTCTAATTACTTACCTCGTGGTTTTTGGATATATAACCCTATAACCTTCAAGTAATGATACACTCGCGTCTTCCAGGCTACTTGACCTCCTATTTCTTCCTCTTGCGTAGCTGCGGTGGCCAGCACCCCCAGATCGACGAGAAGTGTCAGAGGGGGTGACAGGCTTCCCGACACTGCTGTGAGTGCTTCTGGTCCCTCACTGCTGAGCACGACGCCCGGTGTCTACGACTCAAGCACACTGGCTAGGTGAACCTGTCCCCACCCAGGAGACCTCGGGAATCCAGGCTCCTCCCCGGCTGCGTCCAGCTGGTGGACGCGCGCTCCTCCCTCTTCTCTGTACTCTTATCGCAAGTCTTATTCTGGGGACACCCTGCCTCACTGGGGGCACGCTCTGCTCCAGTGTGGGGACTCCCGCCTCGTGCACCATCCTGGAGCCCCTTGCTTCTATCAGAGGGTCAGCTTGGATGGGTCCCCCTTTCAATTTTTCTCCTCCCAGCTCCCCAGACATTAAAAAAAAAAAAAAAAAAAATTCCTGTTTAAGGTGGTTTGGTAGCCTAACGGGACTGTGTGGGTCAGAACCCGGGTCCTGGACCTAGAGTCTGTCTTCTCAGATGACACCGCCTTATTGATTTGCTCATTGGTTTAGCGGCTACGTATCGCTGGAGAGAACTGGCTCGGGCACGTAGGAGTCTGTCTTCCTGCTCACACTCTGCTGCAATCGAGAGTCGGAGTGAAGACCTCCAAGCATCGTCTTTGGGGAGAATACGGAGATCATGGCAGAAGCTGCTACTTCCAGGGCGTTTTCTGATGCTTTCGCCCACACGTTGTCATTCCCCCCTCACTCTCTGCAATATTATGCAAGATTCTATTTACTCGGTTCCCTCGTTTAATGCTTCTGCAGAAGGCCGACTTAGAAACGGTGGGGGCTGCTCCAGGGCAAGCCTTGGAAATCCCGGCCTTGTTCTTCTGCTGAATGCTAGCTCCATTCTTTAACATCACTTGGATATTTTTGTCTTGCCTAGTTTAGCTCCCTGAGGCTATCTGTTGTTCATATGATTAGGATTTTGGTTTTGTTACACCGTCCTAAACTGTAGTCCTCTGTATTTATTTGAGCTAGTAACTTCAAGGGCTGAAGGAAATGCTGAGAGCGAGTCCTCTAAATTATGGCCCCTGGCATTTGCTAACGAAATACACAGACTTTCAGGACAGTTGCCTTTACCTGCTGCTTGAGTGCCTCCAAAGACTCAAATTCCAATCGGGCCAGTTTCATCTGGATATGCCGTGGTTTGTCAGGTATGGCAAATGCAAGTATAAACTTTAAAGCCAGGAGTGCGTGCTGAAAACAAGAAAGGGTACATGTTGATATGGCACATTAGACCACATGTGCAATGGAACAAAACAGTAACTAAGCAATCTGTGATTCTCCTCGTTAACCTTGGGTAATTTCTAATTACTGGCCCGCGATGTATCAGAGATCAACCAGGCCCAAGAGTTATATTTAACCCACTCCCTTGTGGCCCACTCATTAACCAGTGTCTTCCTTTGCTTTATTCTTTTAAAATCAGTTATTCCCTTAAATTGATACCATCTGATACTTTCAGTGCTTTAAAGGAAAATGAAATTCATCCTGAAAAGTCTTTCGCAAACGTTTTTCTACCTGTGTCTAACTTCCGAATGTATCATCGGCAGACTCATTCTATTCTTTGCCCGATAGCGCCCTCCCTGTGCTATGCTTCTGGCTGGGTTATGTGAAATGCACAGGCATCTCAGACACCTTGAGTCCTCTGCATCCCCAAAGGTGCCCGGTGCAGTTTCCTTCATGAGATGATAATAAATACTGATAACTGATTGACTGGAATGTAGTGCCTTATGCTGCTGACTCCTTATGCTGTAGGGCAGGCAGACAGAATGTCTCCGTTATGACATGGGAAGCTTAGAACCCTTCTACGCAATATCCTAAGACGGTTCTCTATACCCTAATGGTACAGGGTTTGTAATTATGCCTCTTTCTCTGCAGAAAAGAAGAAGCCAACAGGATCGCTTCCTTTGGTAAGCCTGCCCTTCAAACGCGCAGCCTCGGCCTGCTGATACGCCTCCAATTCCAGTATCACCTTGTGATCCAGCATCGACACCCACAGGAGCCTCGACGATCAAAAGGATAAAGCTGCCTCTTTGATGACAGCATGAATCACTAATAGTAAGAGCTGTGAAATGATTTTTAAAGGTAAGAAACAATTAAAAGGCGTTTCGGAAATCAGTGAAGGAAGTGGAACAGGCTCTAAGAAGTGCCGCATTGAATTAGTGACCGAAAAAGAAGACAGCTGAAAGACATTAGATGAATTCTTTACTGCGCTATTTTCAAAAGGAGGCTGCGAGACGAATACCGTGTGGCTGTCTCCTGGGAGCAGCACGAACCAATGAAGGAAATAGGCATCACGCCGTAACAAGCAGCGGCTCAACCCCGAAAATGGGCGCAGCCTCGGCACCAGCCAGGCGCTCCTGGTACAAACGAGAGACCCGGGGTGGGCCAGGCCAGGCAGCCTTCACTGCAGTGTGACTGCCGTGACCGGAGAAGACACTTGGAAGGTACTGACTAAGCGTCTACAGGGTGAAAACGGGTAGATAACAGCACGGATCAGATGACATCATCTGTTTAATTCTGAACTAATTGGGTTAAATTAACAGGAGCCTGGATAAAATCGACAAAGAATAAACAAATAATTCAAAAAGGTATACTGTGTCATTATTTCATGCCACTGGAGTCCCGACATATACTTTTATGTAAGACTTAACCTCTTTAGTAGAAACACTAGACAAGAAGTAAACAAGTGAGCAGATGAAAAGAAACCTTCCACGTTTTCCAGACATGGTGGTCCTCAACTGCCAGAGCCCCACCACGAGCCAGCCACTGGCCTCTTTCCAATCCCCTAACAAGTCTGTACCCACTTTCTCTTCTGTGGAGTCTCAGAGGGAAGTGGTGAGAAAAGGACCCTGCCGAGGTCTCCCCTCGGATGCAAGGTGCCTGGAAGATGTGTCAGCTCAACCGGGACTGGTTACCAGGCCACCGAGCAAGGCTGCCACAGACCTCGGTGCTCACAGCGGCCGTATGAACTGTCCATAACCCTCATGAGTTACAATTATTGGTATTTATTAGACAACATTAGTTAAAATAGGAAGTCATTTTAACACGGTTAAAACATTTACGTAGCAATGAGCTTTTATGAGCTCTGTAGCTCCTTTTCCTAAAATTACTGTATAATAAATGTTTCTAAAGGCTCTTATGCAGAGAACTCAGTTTCTTCTGAACTATATTTGCAAAACAGGTTCCTCGTAGACCTGCTTGTTCGAAGCTTTTGCCTTCCTGCAGAACACCGCCAGGGTCATGCTCCTTGGAGAGCTGCACGCAAACCGCGCAGCTGAACCCCCTTTAGCCGGGTACCAGCACCTTGAAAGCCAGAAGGGAAGGCACTGTGCCCATCCTCTCACGTTTATTAGTGACCAGGGTGCTCGACGCGGGTCTAGGAGACGATGTCCTGGTGCACAGGCTGGAGGAGAAGACGAGTCATCCTGGGCCATCCTGATGTCACGTGTAGGGGCTACACACACTTGCAGTTGCCCCAGTTTCTAGCAGTTCGGAGAGGGCTTCCCGAAGGAAGTATGTTGGAGCAGAGACACGCAGGAGGAGGGGCTGGCTGGGAAAGGGGGAGGAGCTAACCCAGAGAGGGAACAAGGGCACTCAGGGACGGTGGGGCTGGGGGACAGGGGAAAACCGGGGCACCGGGAGCTGAGTGAGGGGTGAGGAGGCATCGAGGCACCAACCACTCACGGCACGGAGAGCGGACAAGTGCAGAGGCCACAGAGAGGCGGGCAGGTCGGCAGGGTGAGCTGGTGTGTGTGACAGCAACGGGCTGGGGCCTCCAGGAACGAGCGGAGGGCTTACCAGCGGAGGACCGGACAGGCTTCCGCGGCCTTACGATGCGCGCAGGATGAGGGGCAGGCCGGAGGGAGCTACGGGGAGCAGAGGTCCACGTGGGCTTTTAGGTGTCCACAGGACATCTGAGCAGAGAGGCTCAGCAGGCAGTGGGGTAGAGGGCTCTCACGTTCCCGACGGGGCTGGAGGCAAACAGTGGGAGTGGCTGGGGTACGTGCATAAACGGCACAGAGTCACGGGAACGGGGTGGGGGGGGATCTGCAGGGACACACGGCGAGGGAGAAGAGATGAGACGAGGCAAGAAGACGGCACAGGCTGGACCTGAAGGAACGAGACGTGTGTGATGAGCAAAAGAGGGAGGCCTGGCAACTGGCTTGAGAAGCAGCAGGTGGGGGCAGGCTGAAGTCCAGCAGGTTCTGGAGTTACAGAAGCGAAGGGGAGAGAAGGAAGCCAGTCAAGGTGGGCACAGGAAGGTCAGCCACATGGAGGCGGGGGGGGGGGGGGGCTGTGGCTTTAACACCAGGCGGCCTTTGGTGACTCTGGTGGGAGTGGTTTCAGCTGAGTGGGGGCCACAGAAGCAAGACCAAGGTGGCCTGAGAAGGGCCTGGAAAGCAAGGCTGGAGAGAGGAGGGCCATCCACAGAGTTCAGTTCGGGAAGTCTGGAAGGAGGGAGAGTAAGAGAGAAGGTGGTAGCCGGACGGAGGGAGACCTGGGCTAGCCAGGCGTTTGGGTTTCAAACGTGCAAGTTTAACGCAAAATGCTTTGGCAGAAGGAACCGAGAGAATGGTAAGAGGACCCTTGGCAGAAAAGTCTCAGCACAGACCAGGCTGCCGTGCGAGGCAGGGCTTAGCCACACACGGGAGGTCTGACGCTGTCGGGCTGAGGAGGGAGAGTGGCCTCGGGGGAAAAAAGGCATTGGGGGCACTCATTTTAGAGAAGTATGCTAAAAGAAACTTATTGTTCAGAATATGCAACTCATACTTAAAATGAGGAAGGACAGGTGAGAATCCCACACAGTGTTCTCCTTTTTCTTTTACAGACCTAACCTTAAAGCATCACTAAGTGTCTTTTCCTTAAGAAAGATCGTCCAAGACAGAAAAAAAAAAGTGTCTTAAAGAGCAAGACAAAAACGCCAAGTTTATTAATTAGATCAGAAGAAAATCTATCAACGTCTTGACAATGACGATGGTTTTCTTTGGATGGTTGGCGATGTGGGCAATCTCTTTATCTTTAGTCTCTAACAAACATGCATTATTTTGTTTTCTTTTCCCACATCTTATTTTTTGAGTTTGTACTTTAATTCCACTTCACACAGTGTTCATATTAGTTTCAGTGTACAATTTAGTGATTCAACGCGTCCATACGTCACCTGGTGCTCATCACAAGTGCCCTCCTTAACCCCCCATCACCTATTTCCCCTGTCCCCCACTCCCCTCCCCTCTGGTAACCGTCAGCCTGTTCCCTAGAGTTAAAAGTC
Organism: Lynx canadensis; assembly: GCF_007474595.2. Taxonomy (NCBI): domain Eukaryota; kingdom Metazoa; phylum Chordata; class Mammalia; order Carnivora; family Felidae; genus Lynx; species Lynx canadensis. Next base: position 1,273,305 of record NC_044311.2, on the reverse strand, counting down.
TGTTTCTTGGTTTGCCTCTCTCTCTCCACCCCCATGCTTGTTTTGTTTCTTAAATTTCACACATGAGTGAAGTCATATGTGATTTGTCTTTCTCTGAATGACTTATTTCACTTGGCATAATACTCTCTGGCTCCATCCGTATCATTGCAAATGGCAACATTTCATTCTTTTTTATGCCTGAATAATATTCCATTGTATATGTAGACCACCTCTTCTTTATGCATTCATCTACTGATGGACACTTGGGGCGCTTCCATATCTCGGCTATTGTCGATAATGCTTCTATAAACATCGGGGTGCATGTCATGTATCACTCGTATAAGGGAAAAAACACTTCTGTGAAAAGAACTCGAGGATCCCTCATGCTGGGGAAGGTCACTGAGAAGACATGACCACTACTGGACCCCCGAGCTAGACCTAGGTGGTGAGGTTGCTCCCTCCCTTCCTTGTCCTTGGAATGTGGGAATGAGGTTTGCCTTTCCCGCTCCCAGAAGTTGGTCCAAGGACATCGCCTTGAGACGGTGATGGGGTGTTGAGAACACCTTGCACAGATTAGTTGACTAAACCCAGTTAAGGTCTCTGTTTATAAAAGTTTATGAAAACTTTTAAGATGTGGCGGGCAGATGCGGGGATCCACTCGTCTTGCTGCCACCCAAGACAAGCCTTGTATGTAAGTTCCCTTTGCTTATTAAACCTGCCACCTTCCAACCAGGAGTGGCCTGCCTCTCTCCTCCGTCTCTCCCTGCCAATGGCAGTCAGGGGCCAGTTTCAGATTATACCCGGGAAGCTCCCGAGAGGGTTGCACAGCAACACTCGCTTGAACAAATTACATATGCTCTGCCAGGCTCCTAACCCCACCTCGTTATAACTGCCCATATGCCCAGTAAACAGGCCAAAACCAGACAACTTGCAGCCCAGCGAGTCTGGCTTTTCATCTGGAGTCTAAGAATAAAAGAAGTTGTGAAAGCGGTCACTTTGCATTCATTCATTCTGCAAATATGTAGTGAGCACTGACACACAGCCAGACTGCTTAGACGGTGGCCTTCCTCTACCTCTTCCTTCCCTCCCCAAATCTCTGTCACACTGACCCAGCCCGCACCCCGCCCTGCTTTGCGACACTCCCAGAAGTCCCACCAATCATGGGTTAGTGGGGTTTAACATCCCCCTGGGAGAGTAAAGAGCATCGCCATTCACAGGTTAACTATCAATTAATTTAATTAGCTGGTGCTCAATGGTCGCCAGCGCTCTCTGGCCTCCACCCACCCCCGATACTCCTCTGAGTGCTTGGAAGTCGGGGGAAACACCACAGCAGCTTCCGCAGTGGGGTACTGGCTTTGAGGAAGAGGAGTAAACAGAAGCAGAAAGGAACCAACACTGTCTCAATGGTCAGGGAAGGATAAACTAGACGGCTAGCCTCCACTGCTTTCTACTTACTGATTTCTTGTGTCCAGGATCCAGAGTTCAAGTTGATGGATTAAGTAAGAAGTAAGCACTTGTGGGCTAGCCTGGAAACCTAAATAACAGTTACAGCACTATGTTTCAAAAAATCAATTTTTAAAATGTTGTTTGTATTTCCTCTACAGCAAATATGTCTCAAGGCTGGGAACTGCTTTATGCTAACTGAACTGAGGGGAAGAAAAAGTACAAAAAACATTTTAGCTATTTCTACTTGTTTTCATAAATGAAAGCAAACCTAAGATAAAATGCAAATCTATTCAGATTTGAAGAAAAACGTATTAAAAAATGAATACTTGGGTTGGCTTTTCACAGCCTGTCTATGAAAAGAGAAGACATTTTCTGGGCCGTAAAACTCACAAAATCTTATCCTAAACACAGTAAAGAAGAAAAGAAACAGTAGGGGGCGGGGTGGGAAGATGGGCAGAATTTGAGAAGTGATAAATACAAAGAAGTTGGCTCCCCATTACAGTATGCTTCAAGTAGTGATTACAGGGTGTCTTAGTTGGGAAAGGAGAAAAGGACAGGACCAGAGAAAATAAGCATGCAGAGCTAAGTGCTTCCCAGAAGCGCAGTAGCACCTACCCTACCCTCAGTGCCACTCACCTCTGGTCGCCACAGGGCGTCAAACGCTCGGGGGTCTTGTGTCAGGTGCCCAGAGTGAGCAGAACCATTTTATTTTACAAAAACTAGAAACTATGACACGATCGATAGCAGCAGCTGTGTTTGTAGCCACCAACCCTCTCTCTTATGAAACACAAAATGCAAATCAGAGATGAGTTCCTGGAATTCTGAAAAGCCAATTTGATCTCTGCAGTGGAATGTCTGCCATGCTACCTCTTTCCATGCGGGGCCCAGCCACCAAGGAATGAAAGAAACTCCAAAAGAGCATCCTCTGCTGATTACCACATTACGTGCCAGATGCCAGTTAATAAGAAATGATTAGTGGATCGGATCCAAGATCCAAAACAATTTATGGAATTAGGCTCTTGAGGAAAAAAACCTCAGGAAAACAGAAATACAACATACCGAAATCTATGGGTGCCAGCAAAAACAGTTCTAAGAGGGAAGGTCATAGCAATACAGGCCTGCCTCAAGAAACAAGAGAAATTCAACTTAACAATTTAACTTTAAACCCTAAAGGAACTAGAAAAAGAAGAATAAATAAAGCTCAAAGTTGGCTCAAGAAAGGAAATAATAAAGATCAGAGCGCAAATAAATGAAATAGAGACTAAAAATAGAAAAGATCAATGAAGCTAAGAGCAGGTTCTTCAAGAAGATAAACAACATTAACACCTCTTTAGCTAGACCCACCGAGAAAAAAAATAAAGTGCTCAAATAAATAAAATCAGAAATGGAACAGAAGTTACAACTGATACTGCAGAAATACAAAGGATCATAACAGACTACTGGGAACAATGATAGGCCAACAAATTAGACAACCTAGAAGAAATGGATAAATCCCTAGAAACATAAAATCTTCCAGACTGAATCATGAGGAAATAAAAAATCTGAATAGACCCAGTTACTAATAAGGAGACTGAATCAGTAATCAAATAACTCCCACAAACAAAAGTTCAGGATCAGATGGCTTTACTGGTGAAATCTACCAAACATGCAAATGCGATTTAATACCCACCCCTCTCAAACTCTCCCAAAACACTGAAGAGGAGGAAAAGCTTTCCTCATTCTATGAGGCTGGCATTACTCTGCTACCAAAACCAGATAATGACATCACAAAAAAAGACAATTACAGCTGATATCCCTGAGAAATACAGATGCATCCCCCCCACCCCCTGCTCCACTCAACAAAAATATTAGCAAACGGAACTTAAGATACATTAAAAGGATCATATACCATGATCAAGTGGGATTTCTTCCAGGGATGAAAGGATGATTCAACAACTGCAAATCAATCAGCACTACAGTAACAAGATGAACGATAAAATTGTATGATCATCTCAATAGATGCATTTGACAAAATTCAACCTCCATTTATGATAAAAACTCTCAACAAAGTGGGTACAGAGGATATGTACCTCAACATAACAAAGGTCAAATATGACAAACCCACAGCTGACATCATACTCAAAGCTTTTCCCCTAAGATCAGGAACAAAGACAAGAATGCCCACTTTTTCCACTTTTATTCAACACAGTACTGGAAGTCCTAACCACAGCAATTAGTCATGAAAAAAAAAAAAAAGGCATACAAATTGGAAAATAAATAAAACTGTCACTACTTGCAGATGATATGATGATATAGGCCTAAAGAGGCCACCCAAAACGAAACAAAAACCCCACAAAACTGTTAGAATAAATGCATTCAGTAAAGTTGCAGATAAAAAATTGGTATACAAAATTCTGTTGCATTTCTGTACTCTAGTAACAAGCTATCAGAAAGAGGAGTCAAGGGGCGCCTGGGTGGCGCAGTCGGTTAAGCGTCCGACTTCAGCCAGGTCACGATCTCGCGGTCCGTGAGTTCGAGCCCCGCGTCGGGCTCTGGGCTGACTGCTCAGAGCCTGGAGCCTGTTTCCGATTCTGTGTCTCCCTCTCTCTCTGCCCCTCCCCCGTTCATGCTCTGTCTCTCTCTGTCCCAAAAATAAATAAACGTTGAAAAAAAAAATTAAAAAAAAAAAAAAAAAGAAAGAGGAGTCAAGAAAACAACCCCATTTACAATTGCATCAAAAAGAATAAAATACCTAGGCATAAATTTGGCCAATGAGATAAAAGACCTGTACTAAGAAAACTAGAAGATATCAATAAAATAAATTGAAGAAGACACAAATTAATGGAAAGATATTCTGTGCTCATGGACTGGAAGAATTAGTATTATTAAAATGTCCATACTACCAGGGTTCCTGGGTGGTTCAGTTGGTTAAGCATCTGATTCTTGATTTCGGCTCAGGTCATGATCTCATGGTTTGTGAGTTCAAGCCCTGTGTCAGGCTCTGTGCTGCCTGGGATTCTCTCTCTCTGTCACCGTCTCTGCCCCCACTTCTCTCTCTCTCTCTCTCTCTCTCTCTCTCTCTCTCTCTCTCTCTCTCACACACACACACACACACACAATAAATGAATAAACATTATTTTTAAAAAGTCAATACTGCCCAAAGGAATCTACAGACTCAATGCAATCCCTATCAAAATTCCAATGACATTTCCTTCACAGAACTACAACAAATAATTCTAAAATTTGTATGGAGCCACAAAAGACCTCAAATAGCCAAAACAATTCTGAGAAAGAACAAAACTGGAGGCCTCACACTTCCTGACTTCAAACTACAGTACAAAGCTATAGTAATCAAACAGTATGGTATTGACATAAATGGAACAGAGCAGATAAACCAGAAATAAACCCATGTACATATGATCAATTAATTTGTGACAAAGAAAGCAAAATACACAACAGGGAAGACAAAAGGCAGTCTCTTCCACACATGTGATGGGAAAACTGGACAGCTACATGCAAAAGTATGAAACTGGACCACTATATTATACTATACACAGAAATTAACTGAAAATGAAGTAAAGACTTGAACATAAGATGTGAAGCCATAAAACTCCTAGAAGAAAACCTAGGCGGTTAGCTCCAAAATATATAAAGAACTCATGTAATTCAGTAACTAAAAAACACAAACAATCCAATTAAAATATAGGCAGAGACATTTTCCCAAAGAAGACATACAGACGGCAGCCAACGAGCACATGAAAAGATGCTCAATGTCACGAAACATCAGGGAAATGCAAATCAAAACCACAACCAGATGATCACTTCACACCTGTCAGAACAACTATTATCAAAAAGGCAAGAAATACCAGGTACTGGCAAGGACGTGGAGAAAAGGGAATCTTTGTGCAGTTTTGGTGGAAATGTAAACAGGTACAGCCATGACAGAAAACAGTATGGAGGCTCCTCAAAAAATAGAAAGTAGAGCTACCATAAGATCCAGCAATTCCGTTACTGCATATCTACCTGAAGAAGACGAAACACTAATTTGAAAAGATATGTGAACCCATATGTTCATGGCACCATTATTTATAATACCAAGATATGGAAACAAACCAAGTGTCCTTCAATGGGTAAATGGAATACGACATAGCCATAAAAAATAAAATCTTGCCATCTGCAACAACATGGATGGACCTTGAAGGGATTAAGCTAAGTGAAAGAAGTGAGACAGAGAAAGACAAATATTGCATGATTTTACTTATGTGTGGAATCTAAAAAACAAAACAAATCAAGACTCATAAATACAGAAAATAGATCAGTGGCTGCCAGAGGGGAGGGGACTTGGTTGGCTGCAATGAGTGAAGGGGATTAAGAAGTACAAACTTCCGGGGCGCCTGGGTGGCTCAGTCAGTTAAGCATCCGACTTCGGCTCAGGTCATGATCTCGAGGTTCGTGAGTTCGAGCCCCACGTCAGGCTCTGTGCCGACAGCCCAGAACCTGGAGCCTGCTTCGGATTCTGTGTCTCCCCCTCTCTCTGCCCCTCCCCCACTCATGCTCTGTCTCTCTCTCTCTCTCTGTCAAAAACAAATAAACATCAAGAAAAAAAAGAAGTACAAACTTCCGATTATAAAGTAAACAAGACCAATTATAAAGTAAACAATACTTAGGGATGGAATGTAGAGCATGGGTAATATAGTCAATAATATTAACGTTGTAAGGTGAAAGACACTAAACTTATTGTGGTGATCATTTTGCAATGTATACAAATGTCAAATCACTATGTTGTACACTTGAAACTAATATAATATTATATGTCAATTATACCTCAATATTAATTTTAGAAGAATGTGAAAAAAACCTCAGGGATTTTCATCTCATGATGGTAGATACATCTACTCTTCTGTGTCCCCATGGTCCCCTGGAATGACAGAAATATATATTCTAAAAAGAATGAGACTAGGAACCAAGAGAATTTGCCAGAAATTCTGAATGTAAGACTGATGGAGCAGAAAGTCTAGCACATCTCCTGACACAAATGCAGATCCTTCCAAAGAAGCCTCAGAGAGAGGCCAATGTCAGATTCAGCCCCACAAAAGGAAAGGATTGGGCCAGAGTCATCACCAAAGTGAAGGTATTAAAAATCTGCCTTCAGAAGAGCAAGGGCCATAGGGAGCCCTTTCTTATGCCACCTTGTAACAGAGTGACTACAAGGTTCTACTCTTGCAAGAAAGCCAGTGACCTGCCCTTTAAAGAAAGCATGTAACCATCTGGGAGAGCTTTTTGTGTAGGGTTGGGAGGCCCAAGAGAGAAGTGAAGCCCATGGTCATGCCAGACTCCCACTAAAGACTTGGAGGCTTGAGTGATGTCGGCAAGACGGTGAAACAGAAAGCCCAAACCTCGTTCAGTCCAAAAAGCCTTCATGACAACTCCGGAAACCAGTTAAGAAGTTGCAGAACCCTAGGCGAGCACAAAGTCAAGAGCAGCTACATTGAAATATGTAAGAAAAGCCATTGGATTTCACCTGTGATAGCCCTTCCTCCAAGCTGATACAACTCAGCCTAACTGGGAGAAAATACCCCATTTGTGGCTTCTCCCTCGGGAGAGGAGGAGAAGAGTAGAATGTGCATCCACTGTTCCAGCTTTTCAGGTGACTGCCCCACGGACTGATTTCTATCGCAGTAGACTCAGAGTGCTGGAGAGGCTATGATGTGTTTTGAATGCCTGGGGGCCACTAGGACAACCTGAGCTTGGTGACATGTGGAGGTACCAAAGAGCTGCAGTACTGCAGACACACAGTGGAGGGAGCAAGAGATTACAAACTCCTGAAAACTAAACAGACAACGTCCCTAATTGGGAATCTATATGCACAAGTTCAGAGAAGACACATTCTCAGAAAAGGTTTGAGCCCTCTGGCTAGGCCGACTGATGGAGTTCTTTCCCTGTACAAAGTTAGTCTGTAAAGACTGGGAGGGGTGGCTTTTTTTTTTTTCAAATGCATAAGTCTCAGCAAAAAATAAGGCACATGGAGAAACAGGGAAACATGGCACAATCAAAGGTAAATAATAAATCTTGGAAAACTGACCCTAGAGAAACAGAGATCTATAAATTATCTGAAAAATAATTAAAAATAATCATCCAAAAGAAACTCAATGGTACAAGAACACAGAAAAATAACTGAAATCAGGAAAATGATGCATAAACAAAATGAGAATATCAACAGAAATACAGAAACTATAAAAGAACCATACAGAAGGTCTGATGCTAAAGAATTCAATAATCAATTCTTTAAGAGATGGGTTCAACAGTTGACTTGTTCAAACAGAAGATTCAGTGAACCTGAAGATATGTCATTTGAAATTACTGAGTCAGAGGAGCAAAAATAAAAACAGGAATAAAGAAAGATGAAGAAAGCCTAAGAAGCTTAAGATACATCAATAAGCAGACTAATATATGCATTCTGGGAGTCTCAGAAAGAGGACACATTAAGAGGCAGAGAGCTTATTTGAAGAAATGATGGTCAAAATGAGAAAGGAAACGGACACACAAATGCAAGAAGCTCAAAAAGATTCCAACCAGGATAAACCCACACTGAGACATGCTGTAATCAAACTGCTGAAAGACACAGAGAGGATCTTGAAAGCGGCAGACATAAGTGTTGCATCAACTACGAGGGAGCCCCCGTGAAATTATTTAGAGGGTTTCCTAGCAGAAATAATACAAGCCAGAAAGGACTGACATGATATCCAATGTGCCGAACGAATAACTCTGCCAACCAGGAATACTATATTCAGCAAAACTGTCCTATTTAAAAATGAGGAAGAAATACTTTTCCAGATAAACAAAGGCTGAGAAAATGATCACCACCAGACCTACACCTTGCAAGAAATGCTAAAAGGAATACATCACACTGAAATAAAGGATGCTAGAGAGCAACACAAAAGCATGTACAAATATAAAGCTTTCTGGTGAAGGTAAACATAAAGGAAAACACCAAATCCCGTATTACTACAGTGGCGGTAGTAATTTTAATTCTGGTATACAATATAAAGGATAAAAGCACATAAATAACTATAAAACTATGTGGATGAATACTACATATGAAAATATGTAATTTGTGACATCAATAACATAAAATTGGTGGGGGGAAACATAAAGGAGTAGAGATTTTGCATGTGATTAAAGTGTTTATCAGTTTTAAACAGACTGTTATAACTGTAAGGTGTTTTATGTACCCACCGTTATAACCATAAGAAATACCTATAGAAAATACACAAAAGAGAAATGAGAATCAAAGCAAGTCACTACAAAAAAAAAAGCAACAAAACACAAAGAAAGGCATCAAGAGAGGGAAAGGGGAACAAAATAACTATGAGACATATAGAAAACAATAAAATGGCAACAAAATTTTGGTACTATCAGTAATTACTTTGGTTTTTTTTCTTTTCTTTTTATTAAATATAATTTATTGACACATCGGTTTCCATACAACACCCATTGCTCATCCCAACAGGTGCCCTCCTCGATGCCCATCACCCACTTTCCCCTCCCCCACACCCCCCATCAGTCTGCTCAGTCTGTTCTCAGTATTCAAGTCTCTTATAGTTTGCCTCCCTCCCTCTCTGTAGCCTTTTTTTCCCCCTTCCCCTCCCCCATGGTCTTAAGTTTCTCAGGATCAACATATGAGTGAAAACATACGGTATCTTTCTCTGTCTGACTTATTTCACTCAGCATAATACCCTCCAGTTCCATCCACGTTGCTACAAAAGGCCAGATTTCATTCTTTCTCATTACCAAGTAGTATTCCATTGTGTATATAAACCACATCTTCTTTATCCATTCGTCAGTTGACGGACATTTAGGCCCTTTCCATAATTTGGCTATTGTTGAAAGTGCTGCTATAAACACTGGGGTACAAGTGCCCCCATGCATCAGCACTCCTGTATCCCTTGGGTAAATTCCTAGCAGTGCTATTGCTGGGTCATAGGGTAGATCGATTTTTAATTTTTTGAGGAACCTCCACACCGTTTTCCAGAGCGGGTGCACCAGTTTGCATTCCCACCAACAGCGCAAGAGGGTTCCCGTTTCTCCACATCCTCGCCAGCATCTAGCATCTCGTGATTTGTTCATTTTAGCCACTCTGACCGGCATGAGGTGGTATCTCAGTGTGGTTTTGATTTGTATTCCCCTGATGAGGAGTGACATTGAACATCTTTTCATGTGTCTGCTGGCCATCTGGATGTCTTCTTTGGAGAAGTGTCTATCTGTGTCTTCTAGCCATTGCTTCACTGGATTATTTATTTTTCAGGTGTGGACTTTGGTGAGTTCTTTATACATTTTAGATACTAGCCTTTATCTGATATGTCATTTGCAATATCTTTTCCCATTCCGTCGGTTGCCTTTTAGTTTTGTTGATTGTTTCCTTTGCGGTGCGGAAGCTTTTTATCTTGAGAAGCAACAGAAAGACAAAGAAACTGATGCCATTCACAATTGCACCAAGAATCATAAAATACCTAGGAATAAACCTAACCAAAGATGTAAAAGATCTGTATGCTGAAAACCATAGAAAGCTTATGAAGGAAATTGATGAAGATATAAAGAAATGGAAAAACATTCCGTGCTCATGGACTGGAAGAATAAATAGGGTTAAAATGTCAATACTACGCAAAGCAATCTACAAATTCGATGCAATCCCAATCAAAATTGCACCAGCATTCTTCTCGAAGCTAGAACAAGCAATCCTAAAATTTGTATGAACCACAAACGACCCCGAATAGCCAAAGTAATATTGAAGAAGACCAAAGCAGGAGGCATCACAATCCCAGACTTTAGCCTCTACTACAAAGCTGTAATCATCAAGACAGCATGGTATTGGCACAGAAACAGACACAGAGACCAATGGAATAAAATAGAGACCCCAGAACTAGACCCACAAACGTATGGCCAACTCATCTTTGACAAAGCAGGAAAGAACATCCAATGGAAAAAAGTCTCTTTAACAAATGGTGCCAGGAGAACTGGACAGCAACATGCAGAAGAATGAAACTAGACCACTTTCTTACACAATTCACAAAAATAAACTCACAATGGATGAAGGACCTGAATGTGAGACAGGAAACCATCAAAACCCTAGAGGAGAAAGCAGGCAAAAACCTCTTTGCCCTCAGCCACAGCAATTTCTTACTCGACACATCTCCAAAGGCAAGGGAATTAAAAGCAAATGTCAGTAATTACTTTAAATGTAAACAGATTAAACTCCCCAATCAAAGGACATAGAGAAGCTAAATGGATTAAAAAACAAAACCAAACCAGAAAAACAAGAACCAACTCTAAGCTTTCTACAAGAGACTCACTTTAGAATCAAGGACACACAAAGGATAAAAGTAAAAAGATATTTCATGCAAATCGATGAGAAAGCATAAAAAATTTGGTCTTTGTCTCAATAACACAATGAATAGGAATCTTCTCTGTAGTTTCAAAAGAGGCTTCTTGTACAGTGTCTCCAGGTCCTAACACCTGGTGGGTCACTGATGGACCCTGAGAAATGCAGTGGGGGCAGGGTAGCACCTGTGATACCAGGGTATTGTGCTCCCAACTAAGGTGCCTGCTTGGGGCAGTGAGGATGCACACAGGGCATGACAGGGAGTCACCATCATCATAAAGAGCCCGGGCCGTTGGCTTGTCCACATGAGCTATTTCCCAAGATCAGTCAGGTGAGTGAAGAACTGGGATTAAAAGTTGGTGGAACATTGAGGGACGCCTGGGTCGGCTCAGTCGGTTAAACGTCTGACTCCTGATCTTGGCACAGGTCATGGTCTCACGGTTCATGACTCGAGTCTCTTGACGACGTGAAGCCTGCTTGGGATGCTCTCTCTCTCCCTCTCCTGCTCGCTCTCTCTCTCTTCTTCTCTCTCTCAAAATAAATAAACTTAAAAAAAATAAAAGGTTAGCGTGAAGTTGAAATCTAAAATAAGCATGTAGTGAAAAAACAATGGAAAAACATTAGAAGAGCCAATGAAAACAATGAGACAGAGAAGAGAAACTGATTACAAAAAAAACATAAAAGTTTTTTTTACGTCCTCTTCCTTGATCTCACCACTTAATAGAACCAATGAATTGAGGGAAATAATATAAAAGGTTACAAATAAATTAATCAGCTCTTCCCTTTTAAAATATGATCTCCATTGTTGAGACTTGGTAACAGAAGAGGCCCCTTATAGGTGAGCGACCCTGAGTTGATGGCATTGTCATTTGTCACTGGGGTGAAAAAGCTGGCCTTCAAGGCCTTGGCAATCCCGGGGTCACCCAAGAACATGTCCTATGCAGCGCTGAAGCAATTTACACGTGCAAACCTTGTTCTTTTCCCACTCAGAGCCACATTTCACGCACAAAGCAGTTTCCAAGCCAGATCTGATGATTGTGGAAGGAAACGCAATCTGTAGGAGGGTTGTGTTTTATTTGGAGGTCGTTTCGTTTTTTCAACAATTCTTTTTATCACTTGACAAGGAAAAACCTAAGCAACGCTTAATAACGCATGCCTGGAAGTGTTCTCTAAAGCCTACAAACAAAGTGGTACCCTGAGATTGTGGTTTCATTCCACGGTATACTTCCTTCATGACTTAAACTGGGCAATCGAGTGCGCATTTAAATCATGCTGAGAAACACACATGTGTAATCTCTAAATCATTACTCACAAAAGCCAGCCATCGGGCACTCCGGGGCCAAGTGAGGGTGGTGGCTTTACCACAGTGCAAGGAAGACACACAGCCAGCTTCCTGAAGTCACTTGCCTAATGCCTGCCTGGTCAGTGACAGAGGATGAGGGCAGCAGGGCTCAGGAGACTCTACACGCGAAGTCTTCTAGGAAACAGTTACTGTTTCTTTTGAGATGCAGTCTCGCGCCACCTAAACCATCCCTTAACCTACTGGCCTTGCAACACAGTGTTCACATTCAGAGATACAGGGGCACCGTGGACACTTGGAAGAATCATGGAAGGTGGAAGGGAAGTCTCAAAGGCCCAGTGGCCGTGGGGATCCCAAGTCACAGGTACAAGACAGGAGGAGACTTCTCCCTTCACCGTGGTGATTACCTTCACAGCTTATGGCTCATGTGTAAACGTAAAGCTGTCGTCTCAGGATGGCTCTTTGTTCACACACGTCATCTCCTTCCCTCTTAGTCTTTTGTTTTCTTTCTAGTTTTGTTGTTGTTGTTGCTGTTGCTTTTCTACTTTGGATGCTATGGCCGTGGGAACAATTTGTTCCTTACAGAACTAAATGAGAGCTAGCCATGCTTAGTAACACTTCCTCGAGTCCCAACTGTGTAAAGCTAGCTGGCATTTCTTCGGCACCACTGGGCAAAAGCTCCATCCCGTCCCCTCGGTTCTACCTGCCTGCTCTGGGCCAGCTTCAGTTTGCCAAGGTCCTGTGTGCACCTGGCCTCTGAAAGGTCCCCCCCTTCGGGCGGCTGCTGTTTCTAACCCATCCTTGCCAGGCTTGTGTTTCTTCCTCCTCCCCCAGGCATCATCCTCTTTTACTCCTACCAAGCTACACTGTTATGAAGCCCAATTGGTATGCAGAGAAGGAAACAGTGGCTAAGAGCTTCCACACAAGGGCCACCGGGTGGGCAGTGACTCAGACTGTCCTATCAAGAATGCAAGGGGGTGCCTGGGTGGCTCAGTCAGTTAAGCGTCCCACTTCGGCTCAGGTCATGATCTCATGGTCTGTGAATTCGAGCCCCGCGCTGGGCTCTGTGCTGACAGCTCAGAGCCTGGACCCTGCTTCGGATTCTGTGTCTCCCTCTCCCTCTGCCCCTCCCCTGCTTGCAGCCTCTGTCTCTCTCTCTCTCTCAAAAATAAATAAACACTAAAAAAAAAGAGAATGCAGGGATTTTAGAGCTGTACGAATCTGGGAGAGCCTTTAAATGAAAGTTAATGACTTCAAGGGCAAGAAACTGAGCCTCAGGGACTAAGTGTCTGGGCTGAGGGCAAAGGTCTCGGTTCTTCACCCTACACATCACTGCTTCCCTCCACACTACTGCCCTGAAGGCACTGTGGGTGGAAGAGCCTAAGCTCGGGTGCCAGGCAGCCCTGTGTGCAGACATCTCCCGCAGGACACCGTGCGAGTCAGCGGGCCTCGCTTTCCTCCTGCCACACGCCCACTGTCACACCTGACAAACGGTGAGTAGTCAAGCACAGAAATGCTAATTTCTAGAGTCACTATGGTACTGTTTTGTCAGATTGGTTTCTGATGACCTCCAACTCAGTTTGGGCGTCTACATCTTAGTGGCAGCTGTTTAATCAGGTATCCTTTTGAAGAAAGAAATTCTTTCAAAGAATATTAGTGTCCTTCAATGGAGCCACCTAAAAACCAGACGGTTATCTGGTCGTAGGTGAACACAGGAAGCACCTCTCCCGCTACTTTCATTCTAATCTCATTAACACCGGTCATTGCATATGTAAATGTTCTGCCAAAGGCCACAATGTCCCTATCGGCAGTTTTAGGAACAGCGCCTCTGGACAAATGTTTCTAGCCAAAATATGATTCTGAATTGAGAACTAGTGTGGGAAACAACAACGGGCTTTACATCTCAGGCACCAAACCACACCAGAGGAATCGCTGATTAACCGGGCGGCAGGTGACAGAAAGTCGGTAAACTGAGCCTCGGCTCGTTATCATGGGAAAACGCGGAGAAGGGGGGCCAGAAAGACCAGGGGTACAGGAGGGCACCAGATTTCTGTCTACACCACAGCACACCTTCCACTGTTGCTGTCATTGAGCAAACACTATGCTTAGTTAGGGAAACATTTTGCTTCATGTTTCCCTAAAGCAAAACTTAGCATGTTTACTATTGAATATAGGCTTCGATTTACTGTTTTTGTAACTGACAAATGTACATAAGCCAAACAACGACTCTTCAAAAAGGCTTCTGAACACCTCCAGTTTTAGCTCCCAACATGCAAAGACAGCTTGGAAGTCATCCCTCCCATCAATACAACAAGAAAACGCTGGACAAATGGAAGATCAACTACTTTCCCTGGACCTAACAACCGTGGGTGAACCACCACCCAAACTCTGGGGAGACAGGTGCATCCAGGGAGCTACCGCAACCAAGATCTACTTACCGAGAATGGAAACTGCCAGAGCTATCAACTGATAGGAATACTTAAAAGGTCACTCTGATGAACTGCTGGGGGCTGAGTATGACCAGCACGAGCGAGAAACCATCAAAGGCTGCGGTCCTAGGGGGGCCCACACTTTCACAGGCTTTCCCTCCAGGAGCCCAACCAGGCTCTCATGGTGAGGATGTGAGAAGGATGTCCACCGAGGTCTCACAGGGAGACAGGAAGAGCAGGCTTTATGAAATACTGTTCAGAGGCTTCTCCACAGCGAAGGCTCACTCTCCAGCCAGAAGGACTTCGCCAGGGCAAATTCTGGAATGTGGTTCCAGCTGCAGGAAGGAAATGCCTCTGTACTCCAGCCCCCTCCAGCCTTCCTGTCTCACGCAGGGAAAAACAACAACAAAAGGGAGGAAAGGGGGGGTCAGGACTTCAAGGAAGTCCTCCTGGGGCCCCGCAGCCAGAGGACGGTCCGGGGGAGGGAGGTGGCTCTACTCGTGAACGCACACTTTTGGAGGCCACTCTCCTGAAACACTGCCGCACTAAGAGACTGAGGGTTGATCCAAGGATGGGAGAATCCACCCCCTTTCAACACCTTCTCACCCACCAACAGGGCTCCAGTGTTCACAACAGCGGGTGACGGTTAAAGGAGACACACTCTCTCTGAGGAGGGGGACCCAGGGAAGCCCAACATAAAGAGGGAGGCAAAAATCAGGGCACAACGGGAACCCAAAGCCTCCGGTATCTATGGCCCGAATAAACGTCAAGTACAGCCCAACTTCCAGCCAGATTAACAAATCGTGACACCAAAGGCCCATCTACGTCAGCTGCCCTTGCCCGATGCGGCACGTCTGGCTTTCAACAACAAATTACAAGGTGTGCCGGAAGGCGAGAACACACTCTGAAGAGGTGAAGCAATCATTAGTACCAGACTCAGACATAACAGACTCTGGAATTATCAGACAGGGAGTTTAAAATAACTCTGGGGGCGCCTGGGTGGCTCGGTGGGTTAAGCAACGGACTTTGGCTCAGGTCACGATCTTGCAGTTGGTGAGTTCAAGTCCCGCACTGGGCTCTGTGCTATCAGCTCTGAGCCTGAAACCTGCCTCGGATTCTGTGTCTCCTTCTCTCTCTCTCTGCCCCTCCCCCCCTTGTGTTCTCGCTCTCAAAAAGAAATAAACATTTAAAAAAGAAAACTATGATTAATATCGTTAAGGGCTTTCATGGTGAAAGTAGACAAAATGTAGGAACAAATGGATAGTGTAAGCAGAGAGACGGAAAATGTAAGAAACAATCAAAACGGAACGCTAGAAGTAAAAAACACTAACAGAAGCGAACAATGCTTTTGATGGGATCATTAGCTGACTGGACACAGCTGAGGAAAATCAGCACTCTTGAAGACAGGTCAAAAGAAACTTCCCAGTCTGCATCAATGCAAAGAACGAAAAAGAAAAAAACTCAACACAAAAATACCCAAGAACTGTGAGACAATAGTAAAAGGTGTAACACGTGCATAATTGTAATACCAGGAGAACAAAGAAAGAAAGGAGAAGAAATATTTGAAGAAATAATGCCCAAGAACTTTCCAAAATTAATGACGGACACTAAATCAAAGATGCAGGAAGCTCACGAAACATCAAGTTGGATAAATGGCAAAAAGTCTATCCCCAGACATATCACATTCAAACCTGCAGAAAACCAAAGAGGTAATCTTGAGAGAAGCCACAGGGGAGAAAGACACATTGCTTCCAGGGGAACGAGGGTAAGAACAGAAGCCATGCCAGCAAGAAGAGAATAAGTGCTTATTAAATAGAGTGTGGAAAGAAACCCCCACCAAACCAAAGTTTACATCCAGCAAAATTATCTTTCAAAGTGAAGGAGAAATAAAGACTTTCTGTAAGTGTTTATTTCTAGAAGTTATTATTCTGGGTTGGGGGGGGGGAGAAGACACACAGACACAAATCATAACGTGTTGCCACCAGACCTGCGATGCAAGAGATGTTAAAAGTTCTTCGGTAGAAGGAAAATGATGGAGGTCAGGAAGTCAGATCTACAGAAAGAGTCAGACAATGAAGATAAGGCACTTTCTTTTTGCTTATTCTTCATCGATCCAAAGCATACCTGCTGATTTAAAGCAACAACAAGATCTGTCCGTTAGGTGATTCCGGTATACGGATGAGTGGAATGGCTGGCAGCTGTGTGGTGAGGACAAGAGGAAGGAATTGGGGATTTCTGTCATGGGGTGCCTGCACTACATGTGAACCGGGAAGGTGTTATTTGAAGGTGTCATTTGGATGAAATGTACATTTTAAAGTTGTTGGCAACCACTAAAAATTGTTTCAAAACAAGTAGTAATTAGTAGGCTAAAAGAAAAGATAAAAACTTAATCATGTAAAATGCTGAAGTAAACCTAGAGAAGGTAGAAAAAAGAGAAAAAGAAATAAGCAAATATAATAGAAAACAATTTACAACATGGTAGATATTTTTTATTAAAAAAAATTTTTTTTTAATTTTTTTTTCAATGTTTATTTATTTTTTTGGGACAGAGAGAGACAGAGCATGAACGGGGGAGGGGCAGAGAGAGAGGGAGACACAGAATCCAAAACAGGCTCCAGGCTCCGAGCTGTCAGCACACAGCCCGATGCGGGGCTCGAACCCATGAAAGGTGAGATCATGAGCTGAGCCAAAATCAGATGCTTAACCAACTGAGCCACCAGGCGCCCCAAAACATGGTAGATATTAACCCAACTATATCTATTTAAATGTAATCAGTCTAAACGTACTAATTAAAAGACAGAGAATACCAGAGTGGATAAAAAGAAAAGCTTAACTGTATGTTATCTACAAGAAATCCACCTTAAATGCAAAGACTCGGATGGAAATGCAAAGGAGTGCACCCAGATCTTGGTTTCTAATACCATTCTCCAATACAAGGAACCACAACTCCATGGGGAAATGGCTGATTCCAGGCCTGGGGCAGGAAATACAGAAGATGAGCCTGCAGCGTTTTATCATGCCAGAAAGTACGGGAGTGCTCAAAAAGGCGTAGACACAGACACACACAGACAGACAGACACACACACACACACACACACACACACAAAATGACGGAGGCGGGGAGTGGTATCCAAGGGACACAGGGCCAATTAGACCACGAGCCCCCAAAGGCCGAAGCTGCAACAGTTTAAGCAACACAACAAGCAGTATTGCATTATTACCCCAAATATAAAATAAACGTCCATGAATCTATATTGATACAAAGAGGCAAATTTCCCTTGCGGAGCATTCCAAAAAATTTACACCGATACTCAGCCCTCAAGGACGTAGAGCACGAATCCCCCCTCTTTAGGGGTGAGCCGAGCACAAACGGTACCCTGGGCAACAGGGAAACAACCTGACGAGCACTGCGTCAGCCAGGGGAACGGTGGTAAGTCACGTTGACAGTGCGTGCCCTTGACAGGAAGTGATAAGAAGAGCTCTTCCCCTCTGTGGTCTTCCTCCCCCAAACCCACAGCCTGAGAAACACATCAGACGCGTCTCAGGCGAGGGGCGCTCTACACAATACTTGACCGGCACCCCTCAAAACCGCCCCAGTCTTCAGAAAACAAGGAAAAGTCTGAGAAACTGTCACAGCCCAGAGGAGCCTAAGGAGACATGGCAACTAAATGTAACGCAGTATCCTGGATGGAATCCTGGGGCAGAGAAAGGACATGTAATGAAGAGTAAGGAAATCCGAATAAACTGTGAACTTTAATTAATTAATAACAATGTAGGGGCACCTGGGTGGCTCGGTCAGTCAAGCGTCCAACGTTGGTTCAGGCCATGGTCTCGCGGTTCATGAGTTCGAGTCCTACGTTGGGCTGTACGCGCTTGGGGTTCTCTCTCTCTCTCTCTCTCTCTCTCTCTCTCTCTCTCCCTCTCTTTCTGCCCCTCCCCCATTCGCGTGCGCCCTTTCTCTCTTAAAATAAAAATAAATAAGCTTAAACAAAATGACGTCTTAGCAGTGGCTCACAAATTGGACGAATGTTAAGAGACTAAAAACAGGGGACACATGAGGCCCATGGGCAGTATCTGAACCACTGCGCCGACTTCTCGGTAAATCGAAAACTGTTCCAAACAGTTATTTAGAAGCCTCTGTCGTATACATTTCCTGAAGGTTTCCAGGTAAAACAATCAGACTGGTGTCCGAAAGAAGCCTTCTGAAATCCACTCGGCTAAATACTTCCTAACCACTTCTCCGCTAACAATACAAATTCCCCGCGGGTCCTGCATCTTCAAAGCTGCGCTGGTTTCCTACCACAGAGGCGCTGCGTCCGTCGCGGCTGCGTCCGTCGCGGCTGCGTCCGTCGCGGCTGCGTCCGTCGCGGCTGCGTCCGTCGCGGCTGCGTCCGTCGCGGCTGCGTCCGTCGCGGCTGCGTCCGTCGCGGCTGCGTCCGTCGCGGCTGCGTCCGTCGCGGCTGCGTCCGTCGCGGCTGCGTCCGTCGCGGCTGCGTCCGTCGCGGCTGCGTCCGTCGCGGCTGCGTCCGTCGCGGCTGCGTCCGTCGCGGCTGCGTCCGTCGCGGCTGCGTCCGTCGCGGCTGCGTCCGTCGCGGCTGCGTCCGTCGCGGCTGCGTCCGTCGCGGCTGCGTCCGTCGCGGCTGCGTCCGTCGCGGCTGCGTCCGTCGCGGCTGCGTCCGTCGCGGCTGCGTCCGTCGCGGCTGCGTCCGTCGCGGCTGCGTCCGTCGCGGCTGCGTCCGTCGCGGCTGCGTCCGTCGCGGCTGCGGCGTCAGTTTCTCAGACGCCGTCCCGACACGGACGACAGGGAAGGCCGGGCCCGGGAAGACCCGGAGAGCCAACCTGGTGCCTGCCGGTTCTCGGAGGGGCCGCTGGGCGGCGGGGCCGGGTCTCCGCTGCTGCCTTAGCTTCTGGGGCCCAGGGCTTCGGTCCTCCGGTCCGGCGAACGTGCTTCCCACTCGCATTTCCCAGGGCTCGTTAGGATTCAGCGTTCACGTCTACTCCTTGCAGAACTCACCGGCAACATCCTGCACTCGTCAGGTTTTGCCTTCATGCAGCGAACATCCTACGTCTTCGCCAGAGCGAGGGACGTAGCAAAAACAGCTGCCCAGAGGCAGTGAATGCGGAAGAAAGAGGAGGTAAAAGAATACAGCCGGTTCCACGGTCTTTGCTCCGTAAGAGAGTAAGTAACTTCGGAAACCCTGAATGGAGCTGGTGTCGAAGAAGAAAAGGGCTAGAACTCTTCATGGCTACACTTGTGTTTAAAGATCAAAGTTAAACTTTATATTCTTCACTGGCATGTTTTCTCAAAGAAAACACCGGTTTGTTACTCTTTTCTTTCTTAAACAAATCAACTAGATGTGCTTGATGAACATCTCTGTTAAAAGAGGAAAGAAATCTGAACTACTTCCTTGGCAAAAGGTCTCACCAGGGGCTTCAAAGGACGCGCACAGTTACAAAATAACATTCGCCATCACCATGCTGGAAACACCCACGGGAGGGATTTTCAAAGGCAGATAAAAATAATTTCTAAGGCTTGACAATAGCAAAAGCAGTTTTTCCTAGCTATTCTGAGTTCATTCTTTTAAAAATGTACATATTTAATTTAGGATTTTGAAATACGTGTTAAAAGGTAATACAGTCTCACGGTTAGGGGAAAAAAAGTTAGCTGATGAAAAATCTCTCTCTGCCCCTGCCTGCCAGTGCCCTCCTGTGTCCTGTGCTCAAATATACAAATAAATGGGAGTGTGTTATTACTTTTCTCCATTTTTACGTAAAAGGAGCACACAGGATTTTGACTTACTAATATCAGAGCTCTTTCCATATGGGTACACAGAAAGCAACCATAATTTATTTACCCCAATGGACATTTACATTATTTCTGGGATTATTAACGATGCTGCAGTGAATATCCCCATGTACTTACAATTTGGACATATGCAAATATGGGATTGTATCCCAAATATAGAACTGCTGGGTGCAAGGATGCGTCTAGTTTTAATTCAACTAGATTCTGCCAAATTGTTCCATACGTGGTGTTAGGCCAGTATGCACTCCCAGAAGCTGAGTATGAAGTACCAGCTCCCCTGGGAGAACCAGGAGAGTATCCCTCTTGTGGATTTCTGCTAGTCGGATAGTTGATAACTGGTGTTTCAGTTCAGTTTCCATTTTGGATTTCTTACTCTGAGTGGTGCTGAGCCTCTATTCATTTGCTTAACATCCATCTGCATTTTATTAATTTGTGAACTTTCTGTTCACAATGAAAAGCATTTGGGAAGGTTGGGGGATTGCAGGAAGGAAAAAAGTAAGGGGAGGAAGAAGGAAATACATCTATTCAGTTCTGTACAAGGATAAAGATCTCATTTTTTTTTTTTTTGGCTTACATTTAATCTGATTTATAGTGGAACATGTCTAATTCTAATGATGTTTTATTATTACTTGTTTATTAAGAAATTTTATTTTTAGAACAGTTTTAGTTTTGCAAAAAAAAAAATTGCATAGAAAATACAGAGAGTTCCCATATACCCTTCACTCCTCCAGTTTCCCCTTTTATTACCATTCGTTACTAGTGTGGTGCATTTGTCACAACCAAGAACCAGTATTATTAATTGAGGTCCACAGTTCACATGAGGGTTCTTTGTTATGGGTTTGTACAAATGCATAATGTCACGTATCCACAATTACTTATCATAAAGAATGGTTTTACTGCCCTAAACATCTGTGGGTCACCTATCCTTCCTCCCTTCCCCCAAACCTCTGGTGACCACTACTCTTTGTACTGTCTCTACAGTCTGCCTTTCCTAAAATGTCATATAGTTGGACTCCTACATTACTGTAGCCTTTACAGAATGGCCTCTTCCATTTGGTTATAGGCATTTAAGTTTCCTCTATGTCTTTTCATGGCTTGATAGGTCATTTCTTCTTAATTTAATGTTGGAAAACATTCCATTGTATGGATGTACCCTAGCTTGTGTCTCCAGTCATTTATTGAAGGACATCTTGATTGCTTCCAATTTTTGGCAATCATGAAGAAAGCTTCTATAAACATACATGTGGAGGTTTCTGTGTGGACATAGGTTTTCGACTCAGTTGGGCAAATATCTAGGTGGGCAATTGCTAGGATGTATGGTAAGGAGTGTGTTTAGTTTTGTAAGAAACTGCCAAATTGTCTTCCACAACTAAGGGAAAGAATCCAATCTATAAAGGCTGCACTATTTTGCATTCCCATCAGCAGGGAATGAGCTGTTGGATTGTTTATTCATGGATTGTTTTCTTATGTTTACATTTAAGAGAACTTTGTATACTTTAGATACAAGTCTTTTAAGAGCTGTGCCTTTTGCAGGTATTTTCTCCCAGTCTGTGGCTTGTCTTTTCCGTCTCTTACCATTATCTTTTGCAGAGCCTAAGTATTTGATTTAGAAGAAGTCTCACTTGTCGATTATTTCTTTCATGCTTTTGGAACTGTATCTAAAAATTCACTGCCAAACCCTAGGTCACCTAGATTTTCTAGAAGTTTTATACTTTTGTGTTTTACATTTAGGTCTCTGATCCATTTTGAGTTAATTTTTGTGAAGGGTGTAAGGTCTGTGCCTAGATTCACTAGTTGGCATGTGGATGTCCAGTTGATTCACCACCATTTGTTGAAAAGACTATCTTTTCTCCATTGAATTGCCTTTGCTCCTTTGTCAAACACAAGTTGCTTATATTTATTGGATACAGTACCGGTCCCTCTATTCTGTTCCACTGATCTATTTCTCTATTCTTTTGCCAAGACCACAGTCTTGATTCTGAAACGTTATAGTATGTCTTAGTGTCAGTCCTCCGACCTTGTTCTTCTTCTTCTTCAGTATTGTGTTGGCTATTCTGGATCTTTTGCCTTTGCACATCAACTTTAGAATCAGTTGACATCCATCCACAAGAGAAATTATTGGGATTCTGATTGGAACTTCATTGACTCTACAGATCAAGTTGACGATAGTGAGTCCTCCCATCCATGAACATGGACTAACTCTCCATTTACATTTTCTTTTATTTCTTTCATCAGAGTTTTATAGTTTTCCTTATCAAGATCATATATATATATATATATATATATATATGTGTGTGTGTGTGTGTATATATACATATATATACATATATACACACATACACACACATATATATACGTGTATGTATACATATATAGTTAGACTTAGGCCTAAATATTTCAATTTTTTAGCGGAGTGCTGCTAATGTAAATGGTATTGTGTTTTAAATTTCAAATTCCAATTTTCATTGCTAGTATATGGGAAAGCAACTGACTTTTGTTCTATTAGAATTGTTTTGAGAATCAAGTTAAAAAAATTAGTTGTCTATATGCCTGTGAATGCAACTGAAAACAGAAAATCTGATTCCTGAAACTGTGAAAAATTACATATCTGGCTTTTCACCTATACTAGAATCAGATTATCTAAGAGAGTTCCCTGGTTATGATAAAGAAAACTTTTCTATTAATAACTTTGTCATTTGTGATACATTTTTAAAAACCAAATGATAAACTAAATGAGATTCCTGAATGTAACATTGAAGCCCACACGAACTAAAGCCGTATTAAAGGACCCTGTGCTTCAGGAAATATTGAGCACACCTGTGCCATCTTTTGTGCCACAATACAGCAAGTTACAGTGTGCTTGTATCAGGGGCGCCTGGGTGGCTCAGTCGGTTAACCATCTGACTTCGGCTCAGGGCATGACCTAACAGTTCGCGAGTTCGAGCCCCGCACTGGGCTCTGTGCTGACGGCTCGGAGCCTGGAGCCTGCTTCCGATTCTGTGTCTCCCTCTCTCGCTACCCCTCCCCCAACCCCCTCTCAGAAATAAATAAACATTAAAACATTTTTTAAAAAAGTGTTTCTATCAAACTGGCACAGTTCTGAAAAATTGCATTTTGGTCATAAATTACTTACGTTTCTACTGTCCAGGCATTCCCTTCTACTGCTTAGGCTTTATAATATACTATTGAGAGTAGGTATCTTAAAGTTAATGTCTTTAAGATAAAGTTAACTTAAAGTCTTAAAGATGATGTTGATCTGGTAAGAAGAAACTCTCCTTATTTTCAGCGTAAATTACAGAACAAATATGAAGCTTACAACATCTGAGCTGTGGTCTCTAAGTCCGCTGTCAACAGTTGCTCAAGGAATCTTTAGAGGAGGACTCCTCGGTGTATAACGTAACTGCAGGGACGTGCCTCCTACAGGCCCCATCAGGACTGCCGGGCGCATTCCCCCAGGTGCTCAGGGTGCTGCTGGAAGGCACCCCTCAGCTGAAGGAGGTCACCTTGCCGAAGCCCACCCTTCCCCAAGGCAGCCTGCACCCAAAGACTGGTTTATGGGGATGGGGGGGGGGGGAAGAATAAAAGCCTGGCCACTGTCCCAGCTTAAGAGCTCAGTGCGGGGGCGGCTGGCTCAGTCGGTTGAGCGTCCGACTTCGGCTCAGGTCGTGATCTCGCGGTTTGTGAGTTTGAGCCCCACGTCGGGCTCTGCGCTGACCGCTCGGAGCCTTTAGCCTGCTTTGGATTCTGTGTCTCCCTCTGTCTCTGCCCCCTCTGCTCATGCTCTCTCTCTGTCTCTCAATAATAAACAAATGTTAAAAAAAAAAAAAAAAAAAAAAAAGAGCTCAGTGCGGAGTGGCTGAGCTCTCTGTTGAGACTGCAGGCCGCCCAGTTCTCCCTCTGCTCCTTCCTGCTTCCTTCCCCTCTTGCCAGGTGGTGGTTCTCAAGGGCTCTCCCTAATAAATGTCCTGCACACCAGCGTCCACCTCAGAGTGTACTTCCTGGGGAAGCGGACCTGTGACAGCAATCAGTCAAACAATAAGGATGTTAAAGCACCTTCCCTATGGCTTTGTCTAGGCATGGTGGTTAGCGATGGAGGGTGGGGCAGCAGAGGGGTGGGACAGGTGGTAAAAGAAATACGACCAAAACCCTCCCACACAAGGACCCTGCAATGTAGGTGAGGAATCTAAATGCACTTAGAGGAGCCTACAAAGTAATACAGATGAATTTTAAACAAATACACTAGAAGGTATATATTCAAACAGCTGAGTCTGGGAGCTCTATGCTTATTTTAAAGGATTGGAATGGGTGGGGCACCTGGGTGGCTCAGTCAGCTACGCATCTGACCCTGGACTCTGGCTCAGGTCATGATCTCAAGGTTTGTGGGTTCCAGCCCCACATCAGCTCCACGCTGACAGTAGAGAGCCTGCTTGGGAATCTCAAGTTCTTGAGATTCTCTCTCCCTCTTTATTTGCCCCTTCCCTGCTCACACTCTGTCTGTCTCTCTCTCTCAAAATAAATAAACAGAAAGAATTGTTTAAATAACTGGAATGGAAAAATCACACAAGATTTTTAGAACTCTTAGATGTTCAACCAGAGTGAGCGAATGAAAATGGCTTTTTGTTGTCATTGCTTTTCTATTTCCAATTGTATTGGGCAGTCTGGCCACCAAGGAAACTCCTAAGATTTGGTATCAAATTCTTTTTCCTACTCTAAAAGTCACATCTACCCTCAAAGGCTAAAGATTTGTTACTAATAGGGGCGCCTGTGTGGCTCAGTCCGTTAAGCATTTGACTTTGGCTCAGGTCAAGATCTCAGGGTTCGTGAGTTCTAGCCCCATGTTGGGCTCTGTGCTGACACAGAGGGATTCTATGCCTCCCTTTCTCTCTCTGCCCCTCCCCTGCTGGTGCCATCTCTCTTTCTCTCAAAAATAAATAAACATCTTAAAAAAATTGTTACTAATGAAGCTGCCAGGCAATTCTAAAAGAGGCTTCCTTAATACTCTCTAGGCTTATAAATACATTCTCTCTCTCTTTTTTTTAAGTTTATTTATTTATTTTGAAAGGGGGAGGCAGAGAGAGGAGAGACAGAATCCCAAGCAGGCTCTCTACTGTCAGCGTGGAGCTGATGTGGGGCTGGAACTCACAAACCGTGAGATCATGACCTGAGCCAGAGTCCGGAGTCAGACGCGTAGCTGACTGAGCCACCAGGGTGCCCCACTGTCTCCTTTCTAAGAACAGCTTTATTGGTGTATAATTCTCCCATCTTAAGTGTTTACAATTCCATGGTTTTTAATATACTCACAGGGTTGTGCAACTATCACCACGATCAATTTTAGAACAACTTCCTTAACCTCCTCTCCCCAAACAACCACCCTCCTCCTTTGCTATCACTCACCAATCCCTCATGTCTCCCAAATCTAGACACTCACTAGCCTGCTTTTTATGTCTACAGATTTGCCTGTTTTGGACGCTTCATGTAAGTGGAATCATATAATATGCGACTGACTTTTCACTTGGCATGTTTTCAAGTTTCGTCCACGTTATAGCACGTGCTCGTAATTCATTTCTTTTCACGATCTAATAAATCCAATTGGATCGATAAACATTTTATTTATCCATTTGCCAGGTGACGGACATGTGGGTTGTTTCTACTTTGGGGAAAGAAACAACGCTGCTCTGAACTTTTGTGTACAAATCTTTGTGTGGACGTAAGTTTTCATTTCTTTTGAGTACAGACCTGGGAGTAGAACTGATGGGTCATGTGGCAACTTCGTGTCTAATATTTGAGGAATTGTTAGACTGTTTTCCACAGTGGCTGTAGCCCTTTACATGCCGACCAGCAATGTATAAGAGTTCCAATTTCTCCACATGCTTGCCAACACTTACCATTATCTGCCTTTTCAGATAACCTTCCAGTGACTATGGTCTCATTGTGGTTTTGACTTGTATTTCTCTGATGGCTAACGATGTGAGGATCTTTACATGTGCTTATTGGCCATGTTTTATCTTCTTTGAAGAAATGTCTATCCGCATCCTTTGCCTGTTTTAAAATTATTTGTCTTTTTATTATTGAGTTCTTTGTAAGTTCTAGATAGAAGACCTTTCTCAGATGTATGATTTGCAAAACTTTTCTCCCTTTTGTAGGTGTCTGTTACTTTCTTGATGGTTCCTATGAAGCACGAACCTTTTCCATTTTTATGATATTCAATTTATCTATTTTTGTCTTTCATTGTTTGTACTTTGGCTGTCCTGTCTCAGAAACCTTGCATAATTCGAGGTCGTGAAGATTTACACCGATATTTCTTCTAAGCTTTGTAGTTTTCGCTCTTACATTTAGGTCTCTGATCCATTTTGAGCTCATTTTTGCCTAGGCTGTGAGCAGGAGTCCACCTTCATTCTTCCCTTGTGGCTGTCCAGTTGTCTCAGCCCCATTTGTTGAAAAGAGTACTGTTTCTCTACTGAGTTGTCTTGGCACCCTGACTGAAAGCCCAAGTGGGGATTTATTTCTGGACTCTCAATTCTATTCTGTTGGTCTGTAAGTCTGTCCTCGTGCCAGTATCACACAGGGCATCCTTCTTAAGGAAACTGCGACATGCGTCCATTCACCACGACTGCTCACTGGGCACCCACGACGTACCAGACGCGGCTCGAGGTGCCGCAGAATCCGGAGCTCACTTGGAGCTCAGCTTTGTGCAGGAGACACGAGATTAAACTGTGTATAAGTAACACCTACGGCATGGCAGGGGTTGGTAAGTATCACTGAGGAAGCAAAGAAGGGGATATAACGTAGAGCGAGGAGGGCTAAGTTCGGACAGGATAGCCAGGAGGGCCTCACCGAGAAGGGGAGTGACAAAGACCAGAAGAAGGTAAAGAAGCTGGACGTGTTGCCCTCGGTGGCGAAAGCACTTGAGTTCGAGGGCAAAGCAAGGGCGCAAGCCTGATGGGCTGTTCATCCGAAGGCCAGGCGGAGGGCCAGTGTGTCCCAAGCGGAGAATGAGAGAGAGGTGAACATGGGGCCGGACCCTGGGGTGCCTCATGAGTCTCTGTGAGGTCACAGGCTTTTCCAGTGAACGGGATGGACGCCTGTTGGAGGTTTCCGGGCGGAGGGGTAACACGGCCTGGGTAAAGCGATTAACACACCGCAACTCCGTGTTGAGACGAGGGTAGAAGCAGGGGCCAGTTAGGGGATCGCGAGGTAACGGAGATGAAGGATGGCGGGCGCCTGTGCCGAACGGGTGGCGGCGGGGCAGGGAGCGGTGCTCTGGCTCCGAGGTTGGGGCCGGACGGATCTGCCTGCAGACGGACGGGGCACGAGGGAGCGGAGCGCTGGGGAACATGAGGTTTCAGGCCTAAGCCCCTGGAAGGATGAAGTTTCCCTTGCCTCTGACAGAAGAGCCTGCAGGAACCGTAGCTCCGGGGACGAGAGCTTACCTTGGGAAATACTGACCTGGGGACGCCTAACCCTAGCGAAGGAGTCAAACAGGAACTTTTGTTTACAGAGCTGTGAATAAAAATTTGAGGTCCCAAGGCATCTAAACAGCACTTGTCACTGAGAAGAGACCGCCTGAGGGATGAATGCAGACGAGAAGAGGGGTGCAAAGGCGGCCCGGCCCGAGGCAGCCTGGCCTCAGAGGGCTGAGGGGTCAGACACAGGGGCCCGGGTGCAGACACAGGCACGTGCACACGCCAGGCCCCCGCGCACACAAATGCACACACAGGCGAGGAGGGGAGGAGAGGAGAGCAGGAAGCAGAGAGGGAGGAAGAAGCACTAAGGAAGAGCGGCCGGAAAGGCCGCAGGAAAAGCAGGTGGTGTAAGTGTTCGCAGGGGAGGGCAGTCAGGCGGGCCGAGGCCTGAGGAATGGCCGTGGCAGCGATGCTATGCTGGTCCCTGGTGACCCCGAGAAGCGGCGTTTTGGTGGAGTGACGGCTGAAGGGAAAACGCAAGACGGCTACCTGGAGGCCGTGAGCCCGGGGTTTTGTTCCGAAGGAGTGCTGTTTCCAGGGAAGGGGGCAATCACAACCTCGGGGGATGGGCATGGAGGGCGGAGCAGGGAGGGCGCTGCAGCCTGTGCTGGAGAGCGCGAGGGGAGGGAAGGGTCGGCAAGGGACCTCCTCCGAGGGGGAGAGAAGGTCAAAGGCTTGTGTAGGTGCAGGGCCAGCAGCTGAGAGGGGGCAGGGCAGGGAGACTCGGGAGGACTGGGCGACGAGCAGGCCTGCAGCCGTCGCCCAGCAGAGAGGAAGAGAGGACAGGCCGAGAAAACACGCCCGAGGCCAGCGATGACTGTAAACTGCGGCCTGTCAGGTGCCAGACGCACGGGCAAGGTCAGGGCGCGGCTGTGGGGTGACGGCTGAAGTCGGGGGGGGGGGGCAGACAGCTCACTGCGGGGCAGGGCTCAAGGAAGTGCACTGCTATCGCGGCGAGGCAGGTGCGGCGAGGCAGGTGCAGCGACGGTACCCTGGAGGGAGGGCCAGCCAGGCCTGCGGGCCCTCTGGGGGCGGGGTGAGGGGTGCGGGGTGGCGTAGGCTGGTCGCAGGAGAGGAGGGCCGTCCCGCGGGGCAGCTTTCGTCCCACCGCTCCCTCCTCAGACCGGCCGAACTGGACGATTCTCTCGCCCCTTTACCATCTGGGGGCCCTCCTGGAGCCACACGCGGGCTGCGATTTGATCTTCTGAGTTTCTGAGTGGGCGGGTGCTGGCCAAATTCCCAAATATAACGATGGAATTCGTCGAACGTTGGTCCCAAACCTCTTTGGGATGAACAAGACACGTAAAGGATAAATTATAATTTCCTGTGGCACATGAGGCTGTATTTACTCTGTAGACGGATATATTCCAGGCACAGCTATTGTAGAGCAAGGTCAAAATGCAACAGGAACAAAAAGTTAACTAATTTCTGATGCGTGAAGACGAAGAAAAACAAAGAGACTATTTAACATTAAAAAAAAAACCACTTAAGTATCTGCTCCATGATGAAATAATTAATTTCTTTAAATAGAAATCGAGGTGCTACTTTTTGCCCACTCCTCGGATAACTCAGGCTGGCTCCCTCCCGGGGACGGTCAGCACCTGCGGAGTCATCAGGAGAAAAGGGAAGGGACGCCACGAAAATAGAATCTTCAGACGGTGCGGCTCGCAATTAATACGAATCTCAGCTGCACTGTCGAATGTCATCTTCTATGCAAAATGTGTACACTTCACAGCCCTGAAAGTCCCATATGACGCCAGTGGCACTAATTTTTACCGTCAAGATGCTAACCATCCACTAACCCTGGGCACTCCCTCACTGGTGCTTCAGCGTAAGCCCGGGAGAACAAGTAACAAGCTGGGCACCCTTATGTAGCACTGGCTTCACAAGCAAAGACTTGGAGGCAGAATTGGTGTCCATCACTAGGAGAATGGATGCATAAATTCTGGCACATGCGGAAGGTGGAAATCTCTGCAGCAGCACGAAACAATGAAGCACATCTTATACACGGCAACGAAGACACCATAAGCATAGTAATGAGTGAAAAGTAACAAGAGACTCAGAGCCCAAATCCATACACGTAAATTCAAGAACACACACAAAACAACACAATTTAAATAACTGAGTGGAAGGGAAGGACATACTTGGATGCCGGTGTGGGTGCGTATGCAGGAGGAGGGTCACAGGAGTGGGACTAAAGGAAATAAAATACAAGCAAAGACGCCTGTACCATGAATCAAGGCACGGCATCAACTTGATTTGTGTATCTGAGCTAGTGGTGGTCATGGGGGAAGTGAGTAGAGCGTTCTTACGAATGGACAGTTAGTTGGTATGTATTTTTCATACTTGAAGCTTTTCACTATTTGTTACTTGTACACCTTGCTCCGGAGAGATCTATAATGTAGCACGATAATGCGCCCAACAGAGTATCTCCGTTCTATAAACTTGACATGTTTTGGTACAATCGTTATCACAATCTATGGATGGCATTTAACAGGATCTAGAATAGCGGTTGCCAAAAGCGAAATCAGTCAATCGTGAATCTAATAAAGAGTAAAGCTTTGATCATAATTTGATATATTCGGAGAGAAAAGTAGATAAAAAGATTCCTATAGAATTGAGCTTGACGCTATGATTAACAACTTAGCACACGAAGTACCTCTTAGCCAATGCTAAGCACAGCATCAGAGCTCACCCTGACAGGTACGGCTTCCTGCAGAAACGTGTCCATGTTTCCCTTTAGGACAAACGTGTGTTTCCAACAAGCTCCTGGTTCATAATATGCTTTCTGTTCTCCATCTCTAAACTACACTTTCTTTTTTTTTTTTTTTTTAATTTTTTTTTTCAACATTTTTTATTTATTTACTGAGACAGAGAGAGACAGAGCATGAACGGGGGAGGGTCAGAGAGAGGGAGACACAGAATCCGAAACAGGCTCCAGGCTCCGAGCCGTCAGCCCAGAGCCCGACGCGGGGCTCGAACTCCCGCACCGCGAGATCGTGACCTGGCTGAAGTCGGCCGCTTAACCGACTGCGCCACCCAGGCGCCCCTAAACTACACTTTCTACGCTCACAGGCAATCGGCTGCAGGGAGAAGAGCAGCCCCGGACGGAAATCAAATTAAGTGATGTGTTCCGAGAAGCTGCCACTTGTGATGCGGCTCAGTGCTACAGGGAGAGCTGGACAACTGTGTCTGGGGCCCAAAGGGCTCACGATCTGATCGACCAACACTCAAGGACCCCCATTCTTACTCCCATGGGAGTTGTTGGGTGACCTTAGAATAATCGCTCAAGTTTCTCTGCGTCACTTTCACTGCGCTCCTGCCAACCAAGAGACAGGGGATGAGAGAACACAGGAAGAAGGGTCAGGAGCTCTCATCATTTTGTTCCAGCTTAGTGCCCATGAAAGGGGAACTAACAACATTTCCCCACTGTGCTACACGTGACCTTTGTTACTTATAAAATAGAAATGTTAAAACCCTGGAGGCCCGTTACAAATGCTGATCCTGGAGTCCTTGTCAAGAAATCCCTTACAATGGAGTCTTTTGTTCAATAGGATCCATACAGCACCCAGCGGGTGAATCTTCTTAAAGGTCTAAGACAGACACACTTAAGAAACCTCCGTTCTAAGGAGAAGTTTAAGAAAGTTTCCCCTTTCTTGGAAGGATGTTCTTAGCACAAGACGATGCAGCCCTGAAAAGTTTTTGAGTTTGAGCTGAAATAATTTGATTTGCTCCACAAAACTCCTCACATCCTTTTACTCACCGTAACAATAAAATATTCTGAAAATATTTCCACACAGAAAATGTTTCTACATGAATTCTCCTACGGATTATAAATTCCCATTAACATCAAATGAAGTAGCGGCAGACAGGAAACGCAGACCGTTAAACCTCAGATTGGACTTCAACCGATGTCTTCGTGCCACAAGCTTCCGAACCCATGTTTCCACGTGGCTGAGGCAGAGTCTCTGATCCCCTTGAGTTGCACAGGACGAGGTCGTGAGCAGATGGGCAGCACCATTCAGTGCCAGGCGGACGCATTCTAGCCCCAAGGCCATCAGATGGCTCTAGGAGCAATGGCGGTGTCACTCCTCACCGAGCGTGGCACTTCTCTCTTTCCCTGACCCGCTTTCTGTCCATCCACCTCCACCATCACCACCTCCTGCCGCCATGCCACGTTCGCCTCCTGTTCTATTCCGTGGGTAGCCACGGCCCCCTCCCTGTGGGGAGGCGGTGCTGTTGGGTAAAAGGGATGGGGACTGCCTTCGCACCCCAGTTCTCTACCCCGTGCTCTTCGCTAGCAAAGGGAGAAAAGGCTCGACGGTGATGGAACAAGGCTCTGTGGCCCACGGCGGTACTTGCCCACGGGCCACAGAGGAAGAACGGCTTGTGCAGAGAAGCTCGGGCATGGAGTGGGTGCGTGTGGGCAAGGTGTGCTGTGGCTGCCAGGCTCCGCGTGAGACGCTCCTGGTGAAGGCGCTTCTCAGCTGCCACCATAGGCTGGTGAGTGCTTCCGGCTGGTGCAGAAGCTTCTGCTCCGGCTTCCGACAGTCATGGGCAAAAAGTTGCTTTTTGTGGCGTGGTCAAGCTCAGCCCTAGCTGGTGGGGCTGACGAGGCTCAGCCATGACAGGAGGGACGATGCTTCAGGCCGTGGATGAGCTCTGACCCTCCCCCACCACGGCTGGCCCTTCCCGGTCTCCCCCTGCCTTGCTCCATGGGCACATTCCTGGTGAGTGAGGGGGCCTTGCTCTGCACCTCAAGATTATTAAGGATTCGAAATACAAACCTAATTTCATTTAATGTGTTTATTTAATTATTACCATAGCTCTCTAACTGAGGGATGGGGGTGCATTAGCCATCCTCATTTGTCTGTCAGGTTAGAAACAAGATGAACAACAGAGAATTCCCATATCTACCAATGGTGGTACAACAGTAGGAGAGTGATGTGGAATCTTTATGAAAGTCCAGAATGCATGTGTGTTTCCTCTCAGCAACGTCAGCTTTTTGTGGACAGCCTCTCACGATGTGCCCGGAGCGTAAACACTAAAGCTGGGACCCCGATCTCAGCACGGTGCACACAGACCCAACTGGAGGGTATGCACAAAAATCTAGGCTACAACCTAAACAGAAAACCTTTCTGTAGGGCTTACGTATGCTGGAAGTCGTTCTAAGGGCTTTATATGTAGTAATTCACTTAGTCCTCACAACAACTGCATGAAGGAGGTATGACTATCTCTGTTTTAAGAGGGAGGCACAGACAGGTTAAACAACTTGCCCAAGGGCACACAGTCAGTAAGCCATAGCACGGGATTAGAAATCAGGCACATCACAGACTAACTACCACGTAGAGCAGCTAAAAAGGAATGAACTATATTGGTCTAAGATAAGATTCCCATGTATCTCTCACATCCAATTGGAGAGACCATCCAAAGAACAGCAAAGAAATACAACAGGCACAATTTCATAATAACGAAGAAATGAGAAGGACACAGTGAGCACATGGGATATTTCCACAAATTTCTGGAAATCTGAAAATAGATGAAAGAGTCTAGGATGATGAAACAGCATGTAGGGAATTGAGCCTGGAACCCACACGGAGGTGGGAGCTTCAGCTGCAGAAGAAGCCGCCTAACTCGACAGAGCCCTGGAGAGGCTCCATACCTGTACACTGCACTCATGATGGTGGGAACAGTGAAACGGGGGCTCATTCCCTCCCCACGGCGCTGTGTGCAAACAGCCCACAGCTAAAATACTCTCAGATGTCCACACTCAGGTGCAAGTCTTTGCTAGAGAAATCAGTGAACTTTCTTGGAGGGGAGTTCATCACCCCGTTCCACATGCTGGCCCTAAAGGATGGGCATTACACTCTGGCCCACCAACAGTCACCCATCGTAAAGCAGGGACCCTACCTCTATCCTGAGCAAGCCGTGCCATTGGCTAATTCTCAAATATGAACAGAGTGCCAACCGACACCTGAGAAAAGCCTTCGTAAAAAAAAGAGAAACAGACACACAGCTATATATATATACCCCAAGGTGAAAAAGAAGAAAATGGACCCCAGAGTTAACAGATAATTCAAGGGACACAGAGAAGGTCTGTATTTTATTTTCAAGGACGGCTCCAGAGAGAACTAAGAAAACCTTGCATTCACTTGCAAGAACAGATACTCATGAAAAAGGAAAAATTAGAAAACCAGAAAGAGTTCTACAAAATTAATAAATGACTGCCAAAACGAAAACTTCAACAACCCATTCTTCCATTCATGGAATAAATCCCACTTGAGCATGGTGTATGATATGACCCTTTTAAAGGATTACTAAATTCATTTTGCTAATAAAAAAAAAAATGAAAACTTCCAACAGAAGAGCTAGGGGATCTAGCCTAAGAAGTCTTTCATGATACAGAATTATGGAGGACTAGAAAAAGAACTAAACCAAATCGAGCAGAATAAAGAGAATATTAAAAGAATATTCAGAAATCAATGAAACAGAAAACAAACAGTAGAGAAAATCAATGAAATCAAAAGTTGGTTCTTTGAAAATAAAAATAAAGTTGATAAACTCTAGCTAAACTGAGTAAGAGTAAAAACAGAAGAAAGAAATTGCCAATATCAGGATTGAGAAAGGAGTTGCCATTAAAGATTCTCTAAAAATTAGAATAATGAGAAAGTAACATCAATAACTTTATGTTAATACATTTAACAACTTAGATAAAATAGACAAACTGCTGAAAAGAACCAATCACCAAAACTGACCCAGGAAGAAATAGAAAATGAGAATACTTCCCTGTATCTAATAAAGATATTAAATTCATAATTTAAAAACTTTTCAGGCTCAGATGGTTTTACTGGAAAATTATATCAAACATTTAAGGAATAGATAATATCAATTAAAAAAAAAAAACAACAAAACAATCCTGTACAATCTCTCTCAGAAAAAAAGGAAGGGAAAGGAAATTGAAGATAGTATTGTTCTGATACCAAAACTTGGCAAAGATAATTATAAGAAAATAAAGTTACAGACCAATATCTCTTATTTAGCATAGATATAAAATCCTTAGCAAAATATTAGGAAATTGAATCTAACAATCTGTAATAAAATATAACCAAGTGGGATATATCTCAGTAATGCAAGGCTGGTTTTACAACAGAAAGTTAATTAATGTAATTCAACACATTAACAGAAAAAAACGAGAAAACTGACCTATCACAAACAGAAAATTTCTGACAAAATTCAGTACTCATACATGGTGAAAGTACTCAGTAAGATAGAAGGAGAGTGAAATTTCCTTAATCTTTAAAAAGGCATCTAGGAAAAAAAAACCCAGCTAACAGTACACCAAACGGTGAAAACCTAACTGCCTTTCCTTAAAATCAAAAACAAAGCAAGCATGTCAACTTTTACTACTTCTATTCAACATTCTGCTGGAGGTTATAGCCAGTGCAATCAGGCAAGAAAAGTGAATATAAAGCCTACAGGTTGTAAAGGAAGAAGAACATTTGTTTTTATTTGCAGATAACACGGTTGTGTACAAAATAAATTCTAAAGAATGTATTTTTAAAAAGAAATTACTATTGCTAATAAGCAAATTTAGCCAAGTTGCAGGATATCTGATCGTGAAAATATTAAGTCTTCTTTCTGTATGTTAGTAATTAAAATTGGAAATTGATATAAATATACAATTTACAACAGAACCTAGAGACATAAAATACTTATGGGTGAATTTAACAAAATCTATGTAAATTCTGTACAACAAAATCTATAAAGTTAAAGAGGAGCTAAATAAACAGAGAAACATGCGATGCTCATGGACTCAATATTGTTCAAATGTCAGTCAATCACTTCCAAATTGATCTAATGAATCAATGCAATCCCCACAATCCCTAAAATACTTTTTTTTTTTTTTTTTTTTTTTAGAAATCAGCTACATGATTTCTAACATTCAGATGGAAATGCAGAAAACCTAGAATAGCAAAACACTTTTGAAAAATAACAACAAAGTTTGGGACCAATAATGTCTGATATGAAGACTTAAAACCACTTAAAACTTTAAAACATGAAGGTTAGATATATAGACAAATGGAACAAGATAGTCCTAAAATTGAGCCATACATATGCGATTATTTGAATTTAGACAAAAATGCCAAAGTAATCAGTACATGGAAAAGGGTTTCTTCAACAAATGGTTAGAGTAGCACCTGGACGCCATTTAGGAAAAAAAAAAAAAAAATTGAACCTCAATCTCTATCTCATACTATATACAAAAATTAACTTGAAATGCATCATAGATCTGGCTAAACATAAAAGCTAAAACCAGAAAATTCATACAGAAGAAAATCTTCAGGACCATGGCATAATGGAAGATTTTTCAGAAAAAAAACATGTAAATAAAATGGCAAGTCACTGCCTGGAAGTAAATTCCTGCCTATGTTTGACAACAGACTTATGGACAGAATACAACTTGTATATTACAACTCAGTAATGAGGACAACGCATTAAAAGAAATGGGCATAATAACTGAACAGACCAT
This sequence comes from Lynx canadensis, assembly GCF_007474595.2. Taxonomy (NCBI): domain Eukaryota; kingdom Metazoa; phylum Chordata; class Mammalia; order Carnivora; family Felidae; genus Lynx; species Lynx canadensis. The sequence continues at coordinate 1,236,994 of NC_044311.2, read as the reverse complement.
TCACAAAAGGAGATATTTAAAATGCTAATAACAAGCATATGAAAAGATGCTCTAACATAATTAGTCACCAAGGAAATGCAAATTAAAACCACAAGGAGCCATCACTACACAACTGTCACAATGGCTAAAACAAAACAAAACTAAAATATCGATAATTTCAAATACAGGCAAGGATGTGGACTTCCTGCAATTCACAACTCATGCTGGTCAAAGACTAAAAGGTTAGAAACACTTCAGAAACAGTTTGACAGTTTCTTACACAGTTAAACAAAAACTTACCCTAAGACTCAGCAAATGCACCCTGAGGTATTTACCCAAGGGAAACAAAGACAGAGGTTCATGAAAAAAGCATGTGAGAATGTTCACTGCAGCTTCGTGCATAATAGTAAAAATACGGGAACAACCAAAACGTTCATGAGCAGATGAGTGGGTAAGAAAACTGTAGTATATTCAGATAGGGGAATACTACTCAGCAATATGAAAAGAGACCCACTACATACAATGATGTGGATGAACCTCAAAAGCGTTATGCTAAATAAAAAAGCCAGACGCCAGCAGTATTCACAGTGTTGTTCCATTCATACAAATTTCCAGAACAGGCAACTGTAATTCATAGTGACAGAAAGCACGTCAGCGATGGTCTATGACGGGGAGTAGAAGAGGCTCATTGCACAGAGGAAGGAGGAACTTTCTGGAGACGAGGAAATATTCTAAGTCGTTTTGTAGTGGTAGTTACACAGGGGGATACATCTGTCAAGACCCATCAAACTCAACATTTAAGATGAGAGCGTTTTTTTGTATGCAAATTATACCTGGGAAAACTGATTAAGAGGACTGCACAACAGAATGATGCCGTGAGTCCTGAACTCTCAACTTTCTCTGCAATAACAACTGTATCAGATTGAGATATGCATAAACCAGGCTGTTTAGAGAATTAAAATAAGATACGGAGGAATTTGGAGTTTTCCCATCAATGGAAGACGCTGACACTTTGTATGTTTGTTTTCAGCTTTCATCACGGTGATGGGCTCCTTACCGTTTGAGCATATGCATTCTTCTGAGTTGTAAGGCAAGCATTTGGGGTCATATTGTAAGTTTTAATTCTAAATAGCGCAATCCACTGCTGTTGTCCTTTCGGAGCAAAATTAATTAATTACTCCCCTGCTTCGGTCAGAAGGTCTTAGGATTGTTAGCAGCGCCTTCTCACATGCATGGTGTAATATCACAGCTGGAAACGGCCGTGGCACTGAGCTGGATGGGCAGTGATCCTAAAGGATTCTGATCTGTCGTGCATGTCAGTTTCCTAACTCCCACAATTGTTTCGGTCACCGCTGTCTCCCCAGGGTGCAGCCCAGCGTGACACACAGTCCCCGAGAAGGGCTGAAAGGGTGGATCAAGGAACCACCCTTCATCAAGAAGACTTTCCTGTGACGGGAAGTGCCGTGGACGAATGTACAGTCCCTGTGCAGGAAGAGTGACAGAGCCCACGGGTGGCGGAGGCTGCCCCAGTGAAAGATGTACAGGCACGTCTGCACGTGGCTCCAGGTGGACCAAGGCCTGGAGAAAGAAGGAGAGACCTTACAGGGTTTCCCTCCCCCACACAGACTCTGAATGCAAATCAAGCTTTCGGAGCTCACGAGGTGTCTCTGCGCTTACTGCCGTCATGACTGCATCCGGGATCCGAGCAGAGCAACCCCAGCAGCTTCCGGTGTGGCGGTGGTGGTGTGAAAATCTCTTCTCTAAACCTCCAGGTGGGTTTTCAGGCCCACATCAAAGGGCTTCTCTTCAATTCTTTCAGGTTCATGTGGATTTAAGCTCCAGATGGCCAGTGCCATCTGGAAGCATTCTTGGACCTACTGTGAGCAATCAGGCAAAGCAAGGTCTATCAAATGTCAGTGCTGCTTAAGAAAAGCATCAACAATTACAACTGTAGCTTTAAAATTACATTGAACTTTATAGCAGCTTTATTCATAATTGCCCCAAATCGGAAGCAACTAAGATGTCCTTCAGTAGACGACTGGATACGCAAACCACGGTACATCTACACAACGGGGTACTATTCAGTGATGAGAACAAATGAGCTGGTAAGCCACAAAAACACACGCAGGGACTTCAAATGCATGTTGCTAAGTAAGTGAAAGAATCTAACCTAAAAAAGCCTACATATGATTTCAACTATACGACATTCTGAAAAAGGGCAAACTGTACAGACAGTAATAAGATCAATGGTGGCCAGGGGATTGGGGGTGGGAGGGGCGGTGGGATGAAGAGGTGACAAGTAGGAGATTTTTGAGGGTGGTGAAACCATTTCATATGATACTCTAACGGAAGATACATCGCAGTTGGCATTTGTTAAAACCCACGGAATGTACAACACAGAGTGAACCCTAGACCTTAGTTAATAATGTATCAACATTGTTTCATCAATTGTAACAAATGTTACCACACTAATGCAGGATGTTAATAATAAGGGAAACTGTTTAGGGGAGTTGGGGTTATGTGGTAAATATAAATATTCTATATAATTTTTCTATAAAACTTAAACTGCTCTAAAAAATAAAGTGTATTAATGTAAAAGATACATTGTAAATCAAGATTGCAGAGTTTTTAATGTTACATCTTTAAACGGACATATTCTAACTGCAAGATAATTTTCCACTGAAGTATTTTTAGAAGAATATTATAACGATTTTCTTTCTTACATAACACTCTTGTGATGGCCCAGAAAATATTCAGAAAACACTTTTCCCCAATTGGAAACCTATTTCAAGCAACATCAAACATTCAATCCCAGGTCTAACTAACAGTGAAAGTATATCCAATTTCAAAAGAAATATTAAGAAATCAAGTGTAAATAAAACATGTATTTTTTCCCTTATTTGCCATAGAACATCTCCTATTTTGTGGGCACAAAGTTTCAAAATTTCAAAATTCTACACTTAGGAAATGGACTATTCCTTGCAAGACTGTCGACTCTTCATCTGAAACTTCTTAACGTCCCTCTCCTGCAGAGGACAGGTATCCAGAGCTTTGGGGTGAACATCTAGGGGGTTAAAATTCTAAACTGTAACCGGTTTTACTAACGACAGTTCTGTATATGGTACATTCCTACATTCTGAGAAAATTTCCAAAAGCGAGGGCCCACAATTAATCAAAATCGGTCCAACTATTAACAATACACTCACAACTTCAGGTGACCTCCATGTAAACTCATGTCCTCAAGAGGGCTCTTAGGGCCTGGCCTGTGTCATTTTACTCTGGTCCGTTCAGTCTCTCGCTCCCCCATTTGACTCTACACTTGCTCCCTGGTCTTCAAGCCTCCAACACCTGTCTCTAGGTACTGTCAGCACCAACCTTGCTATTTTGGGGAGAGAACAGAGGCTTTCAGAAGAGGACATCTGTGAGTCCGCCCCCCCCCCCCCCAACCTGTTCCCACACCTGGCTGGACCCTTACCCTCTACCATCCGGTCCCTCTGCACTGAGTGAGGTCCAACCTGTCCACCTGTGTTTGATCCCAGCTGTCCCTCTCGCAGAGTCAAGGACGTTATCCAGCTGTTCCCACTTTTGGGGAAGCTGCTACAACGCTAGTAGGGTGGTATCATCAAGGTGTGCCTTTCAATCTGCTCCAATGCATTCTTTCAATCCCTCGTATAAACACCACTTGTGAAATGTTCTTGGCCAAACTGTTTAAACTGAATCTAATCAAGCCTGTGAACCAAACTTCTAACATAACATAGGGACAGGGAGACCAGTTTAAAAAAAAAAGAAAAGAAAAAAGAAGACAGACACACCTTAAGGAAACAATCAGACAGATCAACACTCTGAAACGTCTACACGACACGGTTAACGTCTACAGGGACCCTGTGAAAGGTCCACGCGGACACAATGAAACGTCTACACGGACACAGTAACTAAAAGTAGGTGCTGCAGCAGTCACTTCATGAAAGGAAATACGCGGTCACAGACCGGTACCTGAGAGGGTGCTCAGCATCACTCGTCACTTGAGAAATGCAAATGCTGCAGCACAGCATGACGGCCAGAGCAGCCAAAAGAAACAAAAACCGACACCAAAGTGTTGGTGAGGGCGTGGAGGGACCAGAACCCTCACACGCTGTTGGCGGGAAAAGGCAAGATGGCACCGCCACGTGGGAGCAACGGGTGGTGGCTGTGACGTCGGAGACTTCCCTAACGTATGACGCGACAATCCTACTCTTAGGTATTTACCCAAGTAAAGTGAAAACCTTTACTCACACAAAACAGCGGGAAAATGCTTGCAGCAGCTCTATGCAAAATCGAAGGACTGGAAGCAATCAAAATCCCCTCTTCTGAAACACGGACAGACACACTGTAGCGCATCCACACACTCAGATACTGCTCTGCACAGCAAGGGGCTCTCCACAAATGCAGTAACACGGATGAGTCTCAAATGTTATTTTAAGTGAAAGAAAGAGACTCAAAGGCTATAAACTCCACGATCCCATTTCTATGCTGCTCTGGAAAAGGCAAACCAGTAGGCAAGGCGGTGGCTGCTAGGAGTCAGGGGGAGGGAGAGGTTTGAGGACAGAGAAAATCTGAGCTCTCCTTTCTCTTCTCCTCCTCGTTCACATTAGGAGATTGCCAATGGCATGACGCCTAAGAGAAACTGGTGGGTTCGAAGGAGCCCATCAGCCTTGATTATCCAAAACCACTATGCTGCTTCTCCAAGTCAATAAACCCCTGGAGGACTTGAGGCAGGAAGGGCAACATTTCCTTAGAAATGAGGCGTTTTCTTGTTGGCGGCTGAAAGCTTCTGGGTGGACAAGGGGCTAAAACAATCTCTCCTGGATTACATTTTTAATTTATAAACAGTTTAAACTGGCTAAACCAAAGCTCTCATGAAGAGGCATATTCACTAATTTTGGTTCCCCACGATAAATTTGTACGTTAAAACAGCTTTCTGCTGCTTAATTCAGAGGAACTAGACAAAACAAACACTGGTTGAAAAGAATGGATGTATAAAAAAATCAAATATCAACTATCATAAGAGAAATGGCAATTTAAAATACAATCTTTCAGGGGCGCCTGGGGGCTCAGTCGGTTAAGTATCGGACTTCGGCTCAGGTCATGATCTCACTGCTCGTGGGTTCGAGCCCCGCGTCGGGCTCTGTGCTGACAGCTCAGGGCCTGGAGCCTGCTTCCGATTCTGTGTCTCCCTCTCTCTGCCCCTCCCCTGCTCACACTGTCTCTCTCTCTCAAAAGTAAATAAACATTTAAAAAATATATGTAGTCTTTTAGTTATTTTGGAAGGAATGTAAGCATTTTGTTTTTACGTTGAAAGAAATTTACGTGTAGATTCAAGATGCTACCCAATGACATTCAGTTATCCCGCAGTAAGACAGATGGTCCCAAAATTCCCTGAAGAGGCCTATTTGATCTCATCAAGAGGGAAGCGCGAAGCTCCGCTTTCTCTCCAATTTTATTATCACCGATTATTTTGTGAAACTTTTTTGTCCTTTGCTTTTTAACTATACTTGATTAAATACACAATCACTATGGGAAAAGAATGAAAAAGATGCAGGAAAAGAAAAAGGGAGTAAGTTATGCAAACCTTAACTTAAAAACTACTGTTGTTAAATTTGGATTGCATCCAGGCCTTTTCCTACAGAAATGCATACATGCAAATACGTACATTTACAAGTTTTTCACTTCTCGTTTATTATCGTGGCCATCTTTCCAATAATAAAGATTTGTACACAGTTTTATTTTTATAGTGGCAAGGGATACCATGAGAAGAAGGGGCCAACATTTAATCATTAGCTATGTTGGATACGCAGCTCCCTTTCAGTCCTGAACTTTATGTTAGCGTAAGGAACTTGTGAATCTTTTCTCTTACAGTTACTTCTTCCTTTGGTGCCATTCATATAGTAAAGGTCTCCCCACCCAAAGGTTAGCTAAACATTCACCTATAATTCTTTCTAGTATTTTTATGGTTTTCATTTTTACGTTTATAACTTTACTGAAACTAGATAGTAATGTATTATTAGTATAACTAGTGTATAATTTAAAGAGGGGCTTGACCTTTACCCATTCCCTCTAAATGGGTAGCCAGTTGTCCCAACACCGTTCAATAACCAATGCATCATCTTCTACTGACAGGAAATACCTATCATAACATATACCAAATGTGTGTATGTCTGTACTTCTAACAGTTCCTGGACTTTGTTCTGTTCCATTTATGTATTTGTTTTTTTAATTTCTTTAAATGTTTATTTATTTATTTTTTTTTATTTTTAAAAAAATTTTTTTTTCAACATTTTTATTTATTTTTGGGACAGAGAGAGACAGAGCGTGAATGGGGGAGGGGCACAGAGAGAGGGAGACACAGAATCGGAAACAGGCTCCAGGCTCTGAGCCGTCAGCCCAGAGCCTGACGCGGGGCTCGAACTCACGGACCGCGAGATCGTGACCTGGCTGAAGTCGGACGCTTAACCGACTGCGCCACCCAGGCGCCCCAAATGTTTATTTATTTTTAAGAGAGAGAGCGACAGAGCATGAGCGGGGGAGGGGCAGAGAGAGAGAGAGAGGGAGACACAAGAATCCGAAGCAGGCTCCAGGCGCCGAGCTGTCAGCACAGAGCCCGACGCGGGGCTCGAACTCGACAGACCGCGAGATCATGACCTGAGCCCAAGTCGGATGCTCAACCGACTGAGCCCCCCAGGCGCCCCTCCATTTATCTATCTGCTCTGGTGCCAGTACCACAATTTTCCAGTTCCTGTGGATTTACATCCTATGATAGGGCAAATTACTACCACTGCACTCTTTTCTCCAGAAGTGTTCACGGCCATTATCTCACATTTATTCTACCTGGCTTACTTCAGATTTCTATGTTTTGATAGGCTGTTTACTCATTGTTATTTTACAATGTGTTGTTCTCTGGCATTAGATTTGAGTGATGGATTTCTCTTTCAGCTTATTTACTTTTCTCCTACAATTACCATGTACTTAATCACACCTAACTAAATACTAAAAAAAAGCTCCAAAAAATAATTGTCAGTAGGCCTGATGGTTGTCCCTAAGCTCTGGCTTACTGTGGCAACATCCTCATCCCCAGTGTCTGAATGTGTCTGAATCCTGAGTAGAAGAGGATCCTGGCTTCTCCTAGGCCTGCCCTGGCCTCTCTACTGAGCGGGGTTTGTAGCAGTCGACTAGAAGTTGTTAAAGTTAATTCTCATGACACTGCACCAACTTCCTCAGAAAGGGAAGTCACGGGTTGGTTCTTGGTGTCTTCCTGAAGTCGGTCCGTCCTTCCTTCCTTCCTTCCTTCCTTCCTTCCTTCCTTCCTTCCTTCCTTCACCTGTTCTATCAGGTGAAAATCCATCAATTCTCGTCGGCTGCAGTAGGCCCCACTTCCCCATGAGCACCCTGTTTCTATACTGATGTAATTTGCCCCTAACTTTCCTTTTTCTTGGTAATGTTTGCTGGTTTCTCCCCTAACTTCACCATCTTCCCAGGAAATCTTGAGTGAGATCACTTTGTGGAATTTTGCCTGAGCAGGCCGTACCACTAATAAACATTAAAATAATGAGAGAACTCAAAATTAACTGTGAAAAGGAAAAAGGTCCAGATCTGAATTCGTGGGTGACCACAGCATGGATTTTGGAAGAAGAAATAAAAAATGGCAGACCTACTTCCTGCCGGATAGAAAAAGAAAGAAGACGTGATCCTCCCACGATTACCCTCCAGTTTTGTATTAAGAAAACAGTTCAGAATAGTTGGTGGTTATTTTTTAAGTGTCAAATCAGTAACATAACATCACATAAAAGCCATTTAGGAATCAAAGGGAATAATCTCGACACGGATCCAAGCCCCGGATACCTCCTCAGACCCTGGACTGTATTACGGGGAGGGAATGACCTGATGACAAATGACCCCTCGTCTCAAACGTCCTGACACCTCCCTTCGCTGTCGGATGAAGCTAGGGTGTGATCGGGCACACGGCTCCCGGGAGGGCGAGGGGGCGCGGCCTTCCTGCTCGGACAAGGCACAGTCTTGGCACAAGAGATGCCGCTGCTGGTTCTGAGCATGACAGGAAGCATCGCCCGCGCCTGGACAGGAGCCTTGGACTGTGGCGGACGACAGACGGGCCGCGCTGCACAGCACAGGCACGAGCGGTGGGCGAGGAAGGAGCGTCCCGAAGCCCTTTCACCACAGACGGTCCCTGGGAAGCGGCCCTGCTTTGCACGCTGTGCTTTAGCACACCGCTTCGCGTGCGCCGAGCCCGCCTTGGAAAGCGTGTGAATTCACAGCCACCCCCCGGGCAGGAGCTGTATCCCCCTCTGACAGGGGAGGAAGCAGCCGCAGCTCCCACCGAGCGGTGGCTCTGCTCACTCTGGTGCCTCCCTCCTGCCAGAACGGAGGCAGGCCTTCTACCTGGAGGCAGGCGTTCCCGCACAAGGAACTCATTCAGTAAGAGCTGAACTCTCACCTCCGCGCCGTGTTCATCCTTGATACGACAGTTCCCATTTTAAATCCCGTGAGGCACGGGCACCAGGCCTACGTGGCAGGCAACTCAGAAATAAAATGACGGTGATCTACCCCCTGGCAGAAGCTGGAGAAGTCAAACAAGTTATGAGGCTTCCAACTTCTATCTCTATTTCGAGCTGAGAGCGCCTAAAAGCAAAGCCAAGTGCACCGTAGTATTGTCACAGCCCCCTGAGGAAACGCCTCTACTACGTTAAGGCACTTCAGAAACTATGTTCAACTATACTGAAACGATATTGAACTATGTTGAACTATGTTGAACTATATTGAAACGATATTAAACTACAGTGAAACAATATTGAACTATATTGAACTATATTGAAACGATATTGAACTATGTTGAACTATACTGAAACTATATTGAACTATGTTGAAACTATGTTGAACTATATTGAAACGATACTAAACTATATTGAAACGATATTGAACTATATTGAACTATATTGAAACGATACTGAACTATGTTGAAACTATATCGAACTATATTGAAACGATATTGAACTATGTTGAAACTATGTTGAACTATATTGAAACGATATTAAACTATATTGAACTATATTGAAACGATATTGAACTATGTTGAACTATACTGAAACGATACTAAACTATATTGAAACAATATTGAACTATATTGAACTATATTGAAACGATACTGAACTATGTTGAAACTATATTGAACTATATTGAAACGATATTGAACTATGTTGACACTATGTTGAACTATATTGAAACGATATTAAACTATATTGAACTATACTGAAACGATACTAAACTATATTGAAACGATATTGAACTATATTGAACTATATTGAAACGATACTGAACTATGTTGAAACGATATCGAACTATATTGAAACGATATTGAACTATGTTGAAACTATGTTGAACTATATTGAAACGATATTAAACTATATTGAACTATATTGAAACGATACTGAACTATGTTGAACTATATTGAAATGATATTGAACTATGTTGAAACTATATTGAAACGATATGGAACTATATTGAAACTATACTGAACTATGTTGAAACTATATTGAACTATATTGAAACGATATTGAACTATGTTGAAACTATATTGAATCGCCTACTGTGCACATTTTCTAAAACTATCTCGAGGACATTGATCATTCAGCAATCAAGGTTCCCTAATCAAGGAATTATCTGATAAGGTCATCTTGGGGTTTAATTTTCCCTGAAGAATTTTTATGCTTTTTATTAAAAAAAAAAGTTTTTATTGAAATTGCAGCTAGTTAACATACAGTGTAATATTAGTTTCAGGTGTAGAATTCAGTGGTTCGACACGTCCACACAACACCCGGTGGGCATCGCAAAGGCCCTCCTCAATCCCCGTCACCTGTTACACCCATCCCTCACTCCTCTCCCCTCAATAACCATCGGTTTGTTCTCTGTAGTTGAGTCTGTCTCTTGGTTTATGATTCTTTATTTTAATAACAAAAGACATGGGCTACCTTTCCCTTTTTACTTTGGCTGAGAGGAGAACTTAAGCACAAGATTTAGGGACCAGCTGTATGAAGTATCTCATGTTATGAGGCTGGGTAAGAACATACCGTCCCTTTTAGATGTTCTCTGTAAGTTTCTTAGCCTCATGATCCTATTTGCATTTCAATTTTGTTGCTACTTTCTTCTTCAGGTAGGTAAAAGAAAAAAGAAATTTGAAACTTTAACGAAATAATACAGAATCTGGCAATCCAAATTTCGATAAAGCAGCAAAAAAACATCAAAATTCTAGGACTTAAACATAAAAAGAACCAGAGAACAACCTTTCGTGAAATGTGATTGCTACGTTTGCCTTGAAGAAAGCTTTAAAAAAAGAGAGGAGGAAAAAAAAAGCCAAGTTTACAGCCGCAGGCACTTCTAAGTGATCAGTATTGAACAGACTGAGGAGGACAAGAGTTAATTACCAAACGGGTAAGCTCAAAACGCAACTCAGGTGTGAGAGGCTTCTGGCACACGCAGATGAACTCATCTTTGCTCTCACGTCCTCCCAGCCCGCAGTGCCCCGCGGCCAGCTCAGGGCCGCGGGCAGCTCAGGAGGCCGGCCGCCAGGCCCGGCAGGGCTCCTGGGGCCACCTCCCCGCCTTTCAGAGCCAGGCCCCTTGCAGCCAGAGAGACACGAGCTGAGACTAGGCAAATGTCATCGCCTGAGAGGGGGCTCAGGCGGAGACACGGACAAGGCGGGGAACGGAAGACGACCGCAGAGATGTGACACAGCGTTCACGAGACAAAGTAAAGGATAGTATTTTTTTTAACGTTTATTTATTTTTGAGAGAGATAGAGAGACAGAGCACAAGTGGGGGAGGGGCAGAGAGAGCTGGAGCCAGAATCCGAAGCAGGTCCAGGCTCCGAGCTGTCAGCACAGAGCCGACGTGGAGCTTGAACCCACGAACCGTGAGATCATGACCTGAGCCGAAGTCAGACGTCCAACCGACTGAGCCACCCAGGCACCCCCAGAATGCTATTTTTAAAGAGCCATGGGAACACAGAGAGAACAGAACAGAGCTCTTGGACACTGAACATACCATGGAAATATATTCGACAGAATCAGAAAGGAGTTGAGGGAGTCTTCTCAAATTGACAAAAACAAAAAGAAAGCAAATCAACCAACCAAAAGGAGACAGGGTGGCGGGGGCCAGGGCAGGGGGGAACACACAACAAACGCTAAGTCCAGATAATGCAACAGAGGCCCAGAGGTAGAGAAGATAGGACATGTGGAAACCATGGTTTTCCAAAGAAAATAATTCAAGACATTTCACAGAAGTGAAGAACAGGAATTTTGAGTATCACGTTCAACTGTTCAGAAAGAACAAAAACAAAAAAAACCCCACCAAACTACAAAAGAATCACTATAAAATTTCAAAGTATCAGGGATAAAGAGAAGACTCTGAAAACTTCTGGAGAGAATGAACAGGCCATGTTTGAAAGACGGGGGACAGGCTGGTGTCAGCCTCTCAACAGCAAAGCTGCAGGCAAGAAAACAGTGCCTTCCACATGTGGAGGAAAAACGGGAATGAAGATGTTTTCATGCAAGATTTCAAAATCTCTCTCATGCATCTGCAAAAACAAGGAAGCAGATTAAGACAAGGTATAGGGAACAAAGCAGAGCAAATCCTCAAGAGGTTGGAAACGAGGATGAGAAGCGTGTCGCGTATTTCGAGAGCGACCCTGCCCAAACTGACCTAGGACAGCTCTCATTCTGGGCCCAACCTCTGCATGGAAAACAACCAGGCACAACACTGACGGGTCATCGGATGTGCTTCAGCACAGCACATTCAAAAACCAGTAACAGGTACAGGGAAAACGAAGCGAATAAAAAGTGACGCAATTAGGGGCGCCTGGGTGGTGCAGTCGGTTAAGCGTCCGACTTCAGCCAGGTCACGATCTCACGGTCCGTGGGTTCGAGCCCCGCGTCGGGCTCTGGGCTGATGGCCCAGAGCCTGGAGCCTGTTTCCTATTCTGTGTCTCCCTCTCTCTCTGCCCCTCCCCCATTCATGCTCTGTCTCGCTCTGTCCCCAAAATAAATGAAAAACGTTGAAAAAAAAATTAAAAAAAAAAAGTGACGCAATTATCAACTCTGTTATATTTAAGGGAACATAATTATGGCACACTACCTGCTTATCTGTGGACACATTAAAGAATTTAACCAAAAGTTGTGACGTAAAACTACATTAGGGGGTTGGAGGAACAGAGTGTATGGTGGGTGTAAAAACACTCATATGACGGGGCGCCAGGGTCTCAGTCAGCTGAGCGTCCGACTTCGGCTCAGGTCGTGATCTCGCCGTTCGTGAGTTCGGGCCCCCGCGTCGGGCCCTGTGCTGACAGCTCAGAGCCTGGAGCCTGCTTCGGATTCTGTGTCTCCCTCTCCCTCTGCTCCTCCCCTGTTCACACTCTGTTTCTCTCTCAAGAATAAATAAAGATAAAAGTTTTTAAAAAAACAATCGTGTTACAAAGTAGGGAGTCAATAAAACTGAAAAACACATTATGTAGAAAGGTAGAGGTGACTAGCAGAAGAAAGGGCTCGAATATTGAGTCACTGATTCCAGGAAACTAGAAAAGGGCAGTGACCTGTTACTCTGTCTTAAAGGAATACTGGGCTTTAAAATTATGATTTTGCGTTACTTTCAAAACATAAGATTTAAAAAGGAAACTGAGGGGCACCTGTATGGCTCAGTCAGTTTAGCGTCTGACTCTTGCTTTCAGATCAGGTCATGATCTCATAGTTCGTGAGTTCAAGCCCCATGATGGGCTCTGGACTGGCAGGGCAGAGCCTACTTGAGATTCTCTCTTTCTCTCTCTCTCTCAGAATGAATAAATACTAAAAAAGGGGAAACAATATACCTGGTCAACTATAAGCAGAAGGATTTATAAAATCTAGCTTCTAAATTACAGTAAGTACGAGGAGTGATACCTAACTTGTGCCTTTAGGGAACCATGGGATTTCAGGGTCGGAAGCACCCGCACAATCATCTAAGTTATGTCACCTTCTCCCCGGGGGGAATCCAGCTTCTTGCTGAACACCTCTGCTCCAGGAACTGCTCCCAGGGTAACCATGCCTTCCAGAACGACACAGGAGGACGCACTCGGATCAACGGGCTAACCTTCCACAGCCCCTGAAGATGGCTCTTTTCTGAGTTCCACTTCTGGCCACTCTCTGCCTTCTGAGGGGGTCTCTCTGCTTCCCAAACCATGTGGCAAAAAGGGCAAAGAACAACAGCTCCTGAGTATACAAGTCCCCCGTGCAGCAGGGCAGCCAGACAGGCTAGCCTGGGTGGCGATTCCAAACCCTCCAAGGAAGGGAGGTGCAGTGGAGCTTAGGCTGAGTGCTCATGTGCTCACCACTGGGCAGGGAACAGGACAGGGCGGGGACACAGCTGCAGTCAGGCATGGGGGCGAGGGGGGGTTAGTTTCCAGAAGAAATGGCTAATGGGCAGGCAATCCAATAACTAAGACATCGATGTTAGCGAAAGAGACTGCTTATTGAATCTGTCTCTTAAGAGATTCAATTTTTGGTCATGTTCAAGAATTATTTAATTATATCTTCTCTTGGAACACATGATTATATGCTATCAGCTTCCTGTGCTCTGGGCACTGATGAGTGATCACCATCGAACACCCCAAAGCAGAAATCCAACAAGACGATCGTTCCTTTGGAAAAATATCTCACTCCCTTCTTCCTCTTTGCTCATGTGTTGTGCACAGAATGACTTCCTGAGCGACTCCACCCAAAATGAGAAAGATCTGCTTCCAGACCCCAGGCCTCTTCCTCAGTGAGTGTAGTAACCATGTATTTTTATAGAATTTGGGGGATCTTGCAATTTCTCCTTTAGGCGGCGTGTTTCGTTCTTTTAACTTGCGTCGTGAGACGGGATTCCATCAGGGGAGCCACACTTCTGTAACTAGACTCCGTGTAACTGCTCTCGCTGATGCACCCAGGGGCACCACGCAGCCCTCAGCCTGCCTCCCAGCCATGCACTAGACACAGATGACTAACATCAGTGGCCCCAGCACCTGACCCTGCCCCATAGATTCATCAGTCAAGACTGTCCATGAATGAGGGGAGGGGAGGGCTGTACTGTCTCCCAGAGCACATGACCCGTGGATTATGTGGACTTTGTTTGCAGCTTGGTGCACTGCTGAGCAGGGGCCCGCTATGCGCTAAGAGAGCGGATTATATACTCTTTAGGGTGACCACTGAAGACACAGGGGGACAAAGGAGGATGCAGTGCATTTTCACCATAATACCGTGGGGATTCTTACACGGTTTGATAAAATGAACTCTTCAATAACTTTCATTTCAGGTACTCAAAACATGTTTTGATTCCATCAGCTGGTACTGTGAGCACCTGCTAGAGAAAATTATTTTTCTCTTCTGGTGTGTGTGTGTGTGTGTATGTGTGTGTGTGCGCGCGCTAAAGGAGCATTTTGCTATAAAAAAATAAAAAATAAGTAACATAAATTAATAAGTCTCTAATTTCCAGGTAACCAAATAAAGGGCTTAGAAAAGGCCTTTCTCTATGAGGACAAGAAAGGCAGAAAGGGCACAGACACCTACAAAATAAATGACCTCGCGTTTTGTTTCCTTTCTAAATAAATACTGTAAACGGCACCAGGAAGTTAAAGTGTTACTTGGCCTGGCTCACTGGGGCATAGTGTAACATCTTTAAAAGTGAAATTACTTAACAAAATTTAAAACCTGTTTTTTTATCTCATGGTCAGTAGTGGTCCTGATCAAAGACACTGTCTTACAATAAATCAACAACTACCTAAACGTTTACAAATAAAAATGTCCTTTCATTGATGAGGTCTTCTATTACAATCATCTGAAAAGAATAATCCTATAAAAGTACCCTTTGCATCAACAGTGCTTTGAGGATCTTGAAGTCCGTGGATATTATTTTTCCCGATCCTCATGGCAATCGTATTCAGCAGTTAGGAACGTGACACCTGGGTGAGGCGAAAACAGCCTGTGGCTCAGGGAAGGCTTGCTTCTGGTCACCTAGTGTGAGGGAGCTGGGGCTGGACTTAGGCTTCCCACAACTAGCCCTGCTGTCTCTTTCCTGCTAAATCTAGGGCCCTCCCCCTTTTCAGATCTTCAACTAGGCAACGACAAAAGCCTTGGATGCTATGTGTATAGTTCTTCCCTTCAACCGTTCGTTCCTTCCTGTTGCAATAAGCCTTCAGCCTAAAAATTACTGAAACCCTAAAACTTTTTATGTTTTCACGTTTCAAGCAAAGTAACAAGAAAAAAAAAATATATATATATATATGGCAGTTCAGAAGAGAGGGGGAAAAAACATTTTAGAGCAGTAGGATCCTATTTTTAAATCATAATGGTAAAGACAAAAAGCTTGGTGTTACCCTACACCTTCATTAACACTGGGCAGCTGGAGTGCCTGGGTGGCTCAGTCGGTTAGGTGTCCGACTTCGGCTCAGGTCATGATCACATGGTCCGTGGGTTCAAGCCCGCGTCGGGCTCTGTGCTGACAGCTTGGAGCCTGGAGCCTGCTTGGGATTCTGTTTCCCTCAGTCTCTGCCCCTCTCCCACTCCTGTTCTGTTTCTCTCTGTCTCAAAAATAAATACGCATAAAAAATTAAAACAACAACACTGGGCAGCAGACAGCATCAGAGAACAGATACTTGCTATGTAATAAAACTGATCTAGACCATGGAAAAGGATGGAAAGTTCCCCCGGTTCATTCTAAGAATCTAGGATATACTGAATACCAAAACCTGATAAAGAAAACTACAGACAATTTCACTTATAAATATAGATGCGAAAATTCTAAATATAGCACCGGCAAGTAGAATCCAGCAGTGAATTAACAGAATAAAACAACATGACCAAGCATGGTTTATTTCAGGACTACTGAGACAGCTCACCATTAGGAAACTAGCAGCATAATTTATTACATTTACATTTTTAAAAAGTGAACAAGTAAAAACCCTGCCAATAAAGCACAGAGGCTAAAAAAACACTTGATAAAATTCAATAGCCATTCCTAATTAAAACAGGCAAGCAAAGCAAACTACCTAAAATAGAATAAGATGCAAAGCCGTTTACTACAAATTTACAGCCAACAACCTATTAAATGGTGCAACAGTAAGGTCATCACCATTTACATCAAAACTAAAGGACATCTACCAGTCAACATTGTTTTGGCCCTAGCTAATGCAATGGCAGAAGACACAAAATAAATGGTGTAAGTATTGGCAGAGAAGAGAAAACATGATTTGCATTACAGCTATGAGTAGAAACCCAAGAAACAACTAACAATTATAACTAATGAGACAGCTTAGCAGTTCTTGGAGACAAGTATTTTTTAAAAAGTTTTTCTTTATACTAGTTAGAAATGGAAAGTGATTAGAAAAATACTACTCATGAAAGCAATAAAAGCAATGGATTACCAAAGGAAAACGAGAGAGGTACAGAGCTTACATGGAGAAATCCATGAACTTGTACTGAAGGATATGTAATAAGATGGTGATACACAGAGACCCGAAATACAGTGTCCTTAGATGAGAAAACTTATCACAAAGTGTTAATCTTCCCAAACTTCATATACAGGTTTAATACAATTTCATTCAGAACCCAATGGATTTTGTTAAAACTGAGCTAAATAATTTTGAAGTTCACATGGAAAAATAAATGTATGAGAACTGCCAAGAAATCTTTAGGGGGAAAAACGGAGGAGGGAAAACTTTAGGGAAAAACTTGCCATACCAAATACTAAAACTTGTTTTAACGGCTCTAAGACGATATGGATTGGCTCAAAAAGAGACCGCAAGGTCAGTGACGTAGAAAATCTTGAAACGTATGATAAAGATTTCAGGTTGCTAGAAGGGATGGCTTATTTAGTAAGTGGTGGTATGAATATAAACGGATACCCCTGTGGGAAAAACGAAGTTGGACTCTTGCCTCAAAAACAAAAATCCTTTCCAAATGAATTAAATGCTTAATGTAAATATAAACGTAGATAGGACACCAAGCACTCAAAACGAGACTCACTCGTGTCGCTGTTGCAACCAGTCCCGGAAGAGGAGAAGGGCCTCTCCTCCGGGCTCTGGTTCCCGCAGCAGGGGGAGGCCCAGGGTAGGGGAGAGGCCACTTCTCAGGCTCCCGTGACCCCGCCACTTGCCACAAGCCCTCTGCCCTCCCAGGGACCCTCGTGAGCCTGTTGTTCACTTGGGCAGCGACCCCCTGCGGCAAACTCATTGGCAGAACCGTAGAATTCACCCCAAATATAATATTTCTCATACCGCTTTAATGATATATTCAAAGAAAGAAGGAAACAAGCGACACAAATTGAGCTAAACAGGAAATCCGAGAACCCTAACGTGACATTCGTGGTACAGATCTTCATGTTGATGCTTAATTTCCAATTTTGCTGCATAATCTCTGTACTTCTCATGTGGAATGACTCACGTGTTGGCCCCACCAGAAGAAGTTCTCGGCTGTGAGTCAGGTCACTGACAACCTGGTAGTTACTTTCAAAGAACTGAAGCAACATACACTCGCCCTGCTCACGTCTCTCTCCCTGAGCATCGGGTACCGACTCCCGTTCTGTGCTGCGAGGGGTGTGTGTGCAGCAGGCTAAGGCCCTGCCGGCCGATGGGGCTGCTGTTTGTCCCTCCCACTTTCTGGGAAGCTCCTGGGCAGATCTACGTGTCCCCTCACCAGCAGGCGGGTTGCAGGGCAAGGGTCCTCAGGCTGCGGCGCTTGGGGCGCTGGAGTAAGTTCCCGGACCAGAGTAACGGAAGGGGGTGGGGAACACGGAGGAAGGAGGGAAAAATCACAGCCTAGGCACAATCAGGGGCTGGCCCACAGCCTCCGTCACCAGAGTCCCGGAGCTCCCGGAGAGAAACCACTGGGGACGGGGGAGGGGAAGCACTTGCCCTGGTTTTCTCATTAAATGTTTTCAGAGTTCTGACTTCTATTAAAATTTGGGGCCCAGCTAAAGTCAGCAAGTATTTGTCAAGTGAGCCACTGCGATGCTGCCACTCTGGGTAAAATGAAGGAACACAGGAGACGCAGACCCTGTCACAACGAGCTTATGGTCCGTTACGGTGCGGAATCCGGGCGTGAAGCAAACACAAAACATTTCCATAGTAACGTGTACTCAAGCGTGGCTCGATTATATGCCTCCAAACAAGGAGCCTGGATATAAAGAAACGCTCTAGATGGGGAGGCATCTACCAAGGAGGGCCTGATGGCGGCGGAGGAGGTAGGATTCCAGGAGGCAGCCAGGAGAGCCACTGACCAGAGGAAGGGGGAACTTGCAAAGCACGGAGGCTGGAGTCGGCAGCAGTGCAAAAAAAACTGGGTGCTGGGGAGGAAGAGGTGAGAACAGGAGGCAAACCCCACTTCCCGTGACCACCTCACTTCGCCCCAAACCTTCCACGGTGTGTTCTCACCACCTAGAAGTCCCTTTTGAAGGGGCTCTTCAAACTCCTTTCGGAAGACTTTTAAAACCATCACTCTCCTGGGGCACGTAAGAACACAAAGCACGGGATAGCCGTTGGCCCGCTCCTCATTTCTCCGCCCACATCCAGAGCCCGACCCTTGGGAATCGCTCTCCTCTCAGAGTCGAGGGCGCACAGGGCTCCGGGCTCCGGGGCAGAGCCACCTCGTGCGGCCCAGCAGCGTCGGGGTGTGGCAGGGGCTGGAGGGGCGCTCCCCCGCGTGCCCAGCAGCCCTTCCGAGCAGCTGGCCTACACCCGAAGCTTCACCGATGCTCTCTGCCTGAGCTCATTGGCAGGAGCCAAAGACAGGTTTTCTGCACCACCCCGGGCTCATTTTCCAGTTTTCAAAGGGGGCTCGACAGCCGCTGTGCTGAAAGCCGGAGGGGCTGTGGTTGCCAATCGTGCTACCAGGAGAGACGTTCAATTTGCCACGTGCTGGCCGATGGCAGCCACCGTTGCATGCAGTCACTTTCAGAGGTGTGACAGTGAGAAAACATGCCCTTAGGATGGACGAGACGTGGGCTGCGATATATTCAGCTTTTATCCCAAACTCTAACTCTACAGACGCTGATACTAAAACCACCCTTGAACGTAATCAACCTGAGGCCAGGATTTATCTTTCAGACCTGAAAAGATGCACTAGCTAAGATGTGTGTGTGCACAGGTGTGCACATGCACACACATACAAACACAAACACACCCATTCCAGAAATTATCACAACAAGTATTTTAGCTTTCTCCGGGTATGCATTCTGGATTGGGATGGGGTAACCTATGAAGGCTTAGAAAGGCTGGATAAGCTTCCAGTCTATTTGACTTCCTATAGGCCGATCTAGAACGGTGGTCAAAGAAACCAATAAAAGGGGAACCAAAAAATCCTGTAAAAGGTTTGTAGCAGGATTGGGGAGGGTGGTGTGTGAGGAACTGAATTAACCCGAATTTCTCAGTAACAAAATGAGTCACATCCGGAGTAGAAGGGGTCAAGTGTTATAAATTCCAAAATGTTTTAAATGGGTGAACAAAGTCTTACTACTATAAAAGCCATTCCTAGCAAATGGGTTCGATAAACTGGCTCTGGCAGAAATACCGGAAGCATTCCGAGTCCTGGGCCTCGGCCCAGCCTCGTCAAGTTCCTAACCTCAGCTCTGTGTGGGTCTGTGACAGTAATCCTGTTCCCTCTGGGGGGATAAGGAGCCCTGGGGTGAAGCAGTGAATGTAAACAACTTCGGCCATGTCCTATCAGAAGGTCACAGCCACATACTCCAAACATCACTGAGCTATCTTGTGTTTTCTTCTTCTAACGTGCTTGACGTGCTTAACAGAGTCTAACCTACTTTAACGAGTTAGATGTATTTGATCTGCATTGCTCTTTGGCTCAGAAGAGTCAGCTTGTTAGAGTCCAAGGATGCTTTGCCAAGCTCTTTGGCATGCTCGGGTCAGACAGAGTCTGCAAGTAAAGTTTAACTTAATTAACTAATTCTGTGTGGAGGTTGATCGTTTAACGAACCCTAATGCGCTTATGTATAAGTTGATTGAATGTTAATCAGAATATTAATGAAGGTGACTGTGATTCAAAATTTACTAGATTTACAAATAAAACACAAGCTTTATAAATTGAGCATAAGAAACATTGTCTTTTACATTCACAATTTCAATAACTCGAGTACTAAAACACAAGTAATTTTGAGTAATCCTTTCTATGCACGAGGCCCGCCGCAGATAAGAAACACTAACAGAACTCCATTAACACCAAGACAGAAAACCTAGAGAATCTGAGGGGTGAAGGGATCTGCAAAATCGCTGGGACAGAGCCCTCCAGGGGGCGGCAAAGGGAGGAAAGGTGGAAAGAGGCCACCACCCGCTACCTGGGCGCACCTGAGCCTCAGAGTCCTGGGCTAATGAGGATGGCTATGTTACTCACCAGGGCCCAGGGCCCAGCCCACAGCTACATATCGCTGACATTCCGCTGAATAGGACTAAATCTGCCAGGGTGTTCGCAGGAGGAGGGTGGAAGATGGCAGGGGCTGTTATGGGGAAGGGGAAGGGGAAAGCCCGGGACCCTGGAGCCATAGCAAGGTCCTTGCCCAAATCACTTCGCCCACACCATGTTCTGCGATACTGAGCACAGGATCACCAGTGTAGACAGTGTCTGGAGCCGGCCATTTCCCATTTCCAACTTAAGAGTGAACTGATGGGGATCACTGAAACTACGCATCCATAAATCATCGGTAGAAGGTATCTTTTTCCACAGCCAATAAAATCAAGCTGTTAAACACTATAGTTTTTAGAAATCAGAACAATGTGGGCTCCCTCTAGTGGTTTAACCACCTTTAAATACCCTCAGATACTTAGAGGAAGCTTCTACTTTGATCATTTACGTCTACTTTTCGTACTGTCCAATCCTTTTCCTCTGGGGAAATCCACATCTTACAAATAGTCCACCACAAATTTCATCCCAGTGGATGAGGAGAGGGGTAGGCCCCGAGATCAAATGTGCCGGCTCCCAAGTCACAAAGCAAGTTTCTCTGCCCCTTCAAGGTCAATGTAAGCAAGATGGGGACAGACAGAGCTAGGCCACGTGACGGGGGGGGGGGGGGGGGGTCGGGTAAGGACCGCACATTAGGCCAAGGGAAATGAGCTACGACCACAACATTTCAAAAGTTCATTTTCTCAGGTGGCTACAAAATCATCTCTGACAAAATTAAAAAGGACTAGTTTCTCACAGCCTTTAGGCCAATCCCAGCTGCTGCAGCTGCCCCCACAGTTAAGATGTGTCTGAATTTTTCAATGCTGCCATGTAAACGAAGGTCTCATCACTGCCCAGTAACGCATCCTATTAAGAGCTGCACTCTATTGAGGCCAGTTCACAGCTGAGAAAGAAGGATTTTTGTACCGTGTAGCAGACCCAAGGATGGCTGCCATTTGCACTGAAGTTCTGAGTCTTGTTACAGTAATGTGCAATAAAGTGCTGGCGATCTGCGGGGGAGAAAAATCAATACAAACAGACGAAAAAGCCAAAGGCAGAGGAACCAAAGAAAAAAGCACGAGCTCCCTCCACTCAGAAGTGTAAATAACAATTATGAAACGGATGGGAATATAACTGCTACCTACGTGATTACCCCTGTGGCTGTGTTGGTATATATTTTCCACCACTGCTGAAGGAGGTATTTGAAACTCAGGCTGGTTCACCTGATTTAGAGGACAAAGTCTTTTCAGAAAATTGTTCTTGAATCAGCTTCTAAGCAATTTACCAACTTGTCCAAAGTCTCTTTCAAAGATGGTGGTAAAAATCTGAATGAAATTCTTCTGAATTCTCAAAGTACAACAGCAAGTTCTCTGATCTGCTCTAGGAAAACTAAGACCAAACAAAAGCAGCTTTCTGACACAGTGTCAGATACAAGTCTGCAACTGGGAACTGGGTTTCTTACTACAGCTTAAGTTGTATACACGGAATGCCATTTATAGTTGGAAATAATTATAGTTAAATCCAACGTGCCTGGTAATTTCTATAAAATGTTGAACGTTGGATCCCTGGTAAGAATAAAATTCTCTCTCACATTGCTTTTTCCCATGGGAAAATCAGACTCGAATTAAAATTGCTTTAATTGTAAGGGCATTTTTCCCGCTTGGCCCAGGGACTGCCCTACAGGCTGGATTCCCCTGACATCATTTCGTCAGAGAACTGACTGAAGGGCAGGTGGTTTACATAAGATGTCATCATCTCCGGGGCTTTACCCGGGTCCCAGTGGAGCCCCAAATCATACATCAAAACCCTTTACTTGAGGTTTGCTTCAAAACCTCAGAGTGGCTTTCTTACTCATCAGAAGACAGGCATCACATTTTCTTCCCATCTTCTTTTCATGTCGTCATTTCAGATCACAGAACCAAAACACTGCCATTCTGTGACAGGTATTCCAGAGGAGTTTGTGATACATACACACACAAAGTCAAGAAGCCAAAACTGTCAGCCAGTGGAATTTGTTTCAGTCTGGTCCTTATTCTGCGGTTTTCACATCTTTTACTTATGTTTAAGAAAATAATATGGTGCCTCAGGGCACTTTCTTACTCCCCCCCACAGGACTGGGATCTATGAGTATGCATAAGAGGGACGCAAGATCCCTGTGGAACACATGAATTTTACATTTCAATTTGTAGCAGAGACAGAGGCACCTTGTTTTGTAGAAGAGCTGAAAAAGGTGAAGAATTCAAGATTTCAATCACTAAAGAAAAAAAGAAAAACATTCTGTCCAAAAATGTTTATGATGAATAAATTTGAGACACGGTGTTCCTGTAAGACTACAACATAAAGTAAGCATACTTGGGGCGCCTGGGTGGCTCAGTCAAGCTTCCGACTTTGGCTCAGGTCACAATCTCATGGTTTGGGAGTTCGAGCTCTGCACTCGGCTTGCTGCTGTCGGCTCAGAGCCCGCTTTGGATCCTCTGTGCCCCTCTCTCTGTCCCTCCCCGGTCACTCACACATTCTCTTTCTCTCAAAAATGAATGAACATTTAAAAAATTAAAAAAAAAATTTAAATGAGCGTAATTTATTATACTTTGCGTATGCTTCCTAACGGTCAACTTTTTAAAAAAGACCTAATGCTCTCACAGTATCATCCAGACCTTGTTTGCCACGACTCGTCTACAATGGCCCTACCCTAGAAATGACAGCTCTCTTCTCTACGGTGCTCAGGCCACACGTGGGGGTCATCCTCGATGCCTCGCTTCTGTCAGATCCCACCTGCAACCTGTCACCAACTCCTTCTGACTTTGCCTCGAAAATACATCCGGCCAACCACCTCCGCTACCTGTACACTCAGTACCCTCGCCGAGGACCCTGTCACTGCCGTCCCAGATCACTGCCACGGCCTCTGAACTGGTCTTTCTGCCTTTGCCCTTATCCCTTCCGGTCTGTGTCACCACAGCAGCAAGAGTGGCCCCACCAACACGTACTTCTGACCGCCCATCTCTGCTCAGAACCCCCAGCAGCTCCCGCATCACCCAGGGTTATGTCAAAGTCTTGCCCGTGACCTGAAAAGCCCCACGTGATCTGCCTTCCCGTTTCCTCTGTTACATTTCTGGACTATCTCTTCTTTGCCTTGCTCACTCCAATGTAGCGACATGAGCCCCTGGGCTCTTTTTGTGATTTCATTTTTTTAAAAATTTTAAGTAGGTTCCATGCCACGTGGGGCCTGAACTTACAACCCTGAGATTGAGAGTCGCATGCTCCTATTAGGTATTTGCCCAAAGGATACAAAAATACAGATTCAAAGATCCAAACGCACGCACCCCAATGTTTATAGCAGCATTATGAGTATTAGCCAAAGTATGGAGAGAGCCCTAATGCCCACTGACTGATGAATGGACGAAGAAGACGTGGTGTCTATATATATGCAATGGACTATTACCCGGCCCCCGAAAAGAATGAAATCTTACCATTTGCAATGACGTCAATGGAGCCAGAATGCATATATAATGTTAAGTGAAAGAAGTCAGTCAGAGAAAGACAAATACAATTTCACTCATGTGGAACTGAAGAAACAAAATGGATGAAAACACGAGAAGGAGAAAAAAAAGAGGAGGGAAACAAACCACAAGAGACTCTTAACCACAGAGAACGAACTATGGGTTGACAGAGGGAGCTGGAGGGGGATGGGCTGGGTGGGGGCTGGGTATTAAGGAGGGCACTTGATGCGATGAGCACCGGGCGTTGTATGGAAGTGATGAACCACCGAATTCTACTCCCGAAGCCCATGGTGCCCTGCGTGTTTACTAACTAGAATTTACGTTAAGAAACAAGAGTCACGTGCTCTACAGACTGAGCCAGCTGCCCCTTTTCTTCAGCATACCAGGCCCAGGCCCACAGCAGGGGCTCTCTCTCGGCCGTGGCTCAGTTTCACTCTCCCTGGGAAGCCTTCTCCCCACCCTATGAGGACAAGGCCCATCTCCCTTCCTTACCTTAGTTTTCTCCTTAGCACTTACCACTAACACATCCTGAATATTTACTTATCTTACTCATTATCTTTCCCCCTAAAATATATACTCCACGAAGGCAGAGTTTTTCTTTCTTTTTGCTGACTGCTGTATCATCATTGCAAGAACTGTGTCTGGCACCGAGCAGGTGCTCATAAATCCTTACTGAATCAACTGAATGAGTCACGATTCCTATTTATGGGAAGACTGCGGAACACAGCTAGTGTCATAAGGAGAAAAAGTACTTCAGGGCTTTATTTTGCTACGGACTTGACACTGTTACCCTTTTACCCCGAGTTGCCAGACGCATTTCTCTGTATCCCTAGCGTCCAGGAAACTCACCAGTGCCTTCTTCTCTAACCAGAGTCCAGACGAGACAGCAAAAAAAAAACAAAACAAAACAAAAACCAAAAGGTGAGAATTGTTCTGCCATGCGCTTCGAGAAAGGCAGGGTAGGTGCTCTAGGCTCTCCCTGCCCTGCCTCACAGGAGGGAAGGACACATATCCAGGGAGGCCCAGGAGCCACCGCCTCACCCTCAGGTCTCGCTCTCCCTGGGAAGCCTTCTCACCACCCTATCCAGGACGCACGTGCAACTGGGGCACGCCTGCCCACGGCTGCTTCCCCAGCCGGCACCGCATGCGGACCGGCCACGTGTGTGAGGCGCCCCCACCCTCCCACGACCCCTGCTGCTGCTGGTCTCTCGAAGGCTGGCACGCCACGAGCCGGCGCCGCCCAGAGGTCCTCGCAGCTGAGGCCAAGTCCTTCACGAAGGAGCAGAGAAGAGGCAACATCCCAAACATCTGGCGGTGGCACAGTGCAGCACAGTCACTGGTGGCCGAGCGACCAGGCCACTCAGTGGAGCAGAGGCCGGTCTCCAGATGCCCGTGGACGGTGGGGGGATCTCCATCAGCAGAGACAATGAATGTTAAACTCAGAGACGTCCTTTATAGGCTCTAGGGAGCCACTGTGTCACTATTAACTGTGGTAAAAATGGAGTGCCACCAGCACGTGGACGTGGTTTTGAAAAGAAGGGGAAGAGTCTACAGTCGGCATGTGAATAAATAAATCAGCCCAACAAATGCTCACAAATAACGTGGTCAAACCAAGAGGAAATGTTCTAGATGTCTGTGAAGGGTAGGAGAAAAATGCAAAGGTACTTATTTAAGAACACTTGAAATAAATTATACTTTGAATAATTGCAGTATTTTTCACAACGAGAAAAGTTTATGATGTTAAAGAGACAGCAAAAGTGGGGGAAAGAAGGAAGTGAATAAAAAAGGAATAAAATTAATTTGAAAAGAAAACTGTTCTCATTCTATGGAAGGTACTTCTCCCTATTTTTTAAAAAAGACCAAGCTTTACAAGGTCACGAAGAGGTCCTCATCCAAGTTAACAACCTCTGTTCCGCAAAAGCTCCACGCAGCTACAGACTGGGAGAAAATATTTGCAAACCACACATCCAACACGGGACTACTAACTAGATTGCACGAAAAACTGTAAAAACTCACCGTCTAAAGAAAATCTAGTTAGAAAACGGGCAAAAGACATCAACGGACGTTTCACCGCAGAGGAAACACAGATGACAAATAAGCCCGAAAAGATGGCAACCCTCATCAGCCCGAAGCAAAATGTAAATTAAAATCACTATGAGATATCCGTGCCAACCCATCAGAACGGCTAAAATAAAGATTAGTGATGTCACCGTCCGGGCAAGGATGTGGAGAAGCTGCATCAGGCATTCACTGCCGGTGGGAATGTAAAATGGTACAGGCACCTAAAAAGTTTGGCCACTGCTTAGAAAACTAAACATGCAAATAGGGCCCAGCGATGTAAGTGCCTCTTGGACACTTATCCAGAGAAATGAAAACTGAAGCTCACACGAAACCTGTGCAGAAGTGTTCCCAGTGGCTTTATTTGTTCTTCAATGTTCTTCAATGGCTGAAGGGTTAAACAAACCATACTCCCACTCAACAATAAAAAGGAACAAGCTATCGATACACGCAATAATTTGGATGAATCTTCAGCAAACTGGGCTGAGTGAAAAAAGCCAATCTTAAAAGGGTATGTAGGGGCGCCTGGGTGGCACAGTCGGTTAAGCGTCCGACTTCAGCCAGGTCACGATCTCGCGGTCCGGGAGTTCGAGCCCCGCGTCAGGCTCTGGGCTGATGGCTCGGAGCCTGGAGCCTGTTTCCGATTCTGTGTCTCCCTCTCTCTCTGCCCCTCCCCTGTTCATGCTCTGTCTCTCTCTGTCCCAAAAATAAATAAACGTTGAAAAAAAAAATTTAAAAAAAAAAAAGGGTATGTAACTGCATGACTTAATCATGTAACTTTTTTTTTTTTTTAAGACAAACTCTTGGAAATGGGGAACGGCTGGTGATTGCCACGGGTAGGAGATACAGGGGGTGAGTGAGGGTGGGGGGGTGCAGAGTAAGTGGGGCTATAAAAGGACTAGAGGGATCTTTGCAGCACTGAGCTGTTCTGTATCCTGACTATGATGGTGAATACACAAGCCTACACGTGACACAATTATACAGCACTAAATACCCATATACAAACGAGCACAGTAAAACTGGGGAAATCTGACCAAGATCAGAGGATTGGATCAATGTCAATGTCCTGATTTGTGACGTGACCTATAGTTCTACAAAATGTTACCACTGGAGGAAACGAGGAAAAGGCACGCAGGATCTCTGTGTATTATTTCTTACAACTACATGCGAACCTACAATGGTCTCGTAAAAATTTCAGCGAAAAACATCATAAGGTCATTACCTCACCGCGGTCTCATTAAGCACCTTCTCCCAAGTCCTTTGGACCTAACTGAATATGTCACTGTGCAAGCAAGCAAGACTGTAGGGTTGATTCACTTGACGGTTAATTGAACCCACCAGATTTATATAAAAACTCCCCAACAATCCTACCAAGTCAGCCAGAATTTACATTCTGCACGCTGTTCATATCTCCAGCTCGACTGGAAAAAAGATGATCTTTTTAAATAGTAATGTGTTAAATATGACACAATCACATTTAGTTTTGGTATAATCACGCTGTTCTCAAGGTGACAAAAATTAACTACCTAATGGTTATCCCATTTCATGGTTTAATTAAAATTGTTATAAACAGCAATAGTATAGCTTGATTAATTTGACCAATTAGTGAATTTTTATAAGCAATGTTCACAATTTCACCACCACTTGAATGACACCATTTTTAAAGACTATAGCTTTAAGTGATACAAAGACACTTAATGCAAGAAAAAAAAAATGATGCACAAATATTATATTTCTAATAGAATTTATTTATACATTATGGTTACTGGGCTTTTTGGCTGCTGCTCTAGTAACGCAAATTAGATTTTTTTAGAAAATTACCAAATACAGTTCATACGTCAATTTACTGATTTGACAGTATCTGCAAAATCTCAGAAAAATGTTTTAACGAGGTCCTAGCCCTAGACTGACGTTTCCAATTCTATTTAGCCTGAGAGTGGAGTCTGCATAAGCTCTTCCATATTAGATTAACGTCTAACATCCAATCTCCATCTCTGCCTCAAAACGATCTTTCATAAAATAAACCTTAGCATCTTTCCTCACATGTCAATCGTAATTGTGAACACACACGGTCAGGCAGAAGACATCTGCCTGGCTTGGGTTCATGGCTGCTCGTGTCATTGCCCTTCATTTCTGGGCTGCCCCCGTGGCCTCCCACGTTCAGTCTTAGGATGTGTGTCCCGAATGGGCCCTGACACCGGAGAGGATCAGGGCGGCCTGTATCCGTAGTCCCACAAGAACGGGGCCTGTAGGCTTCCGCAGCGGGAGAAAAGGTCTGGTACTCAGACACCACTCCCCGAGTAGGGGGGCTCTGCACTGTGAGCTTAAACCTGTGCCTGCAGGCATCAGGGCACTGCCCCTCCCGGGTGCTTTCCTGGATGGTACAGGCACGCGACAGTGAGGTCCACAGCACGAGGGCTAAGCTGTACGGCAGCACACGCTCTTGCCACGGAAACTCAGAGGCCACGGGCTCCGACGGTGCCTTCCCTAGAGGACGGCTGGAGTGGGAGCGTGAGGAGGGCTGGGGCCCCCGACGGTGAATCCGCTACAGCAACACAAAGACGGACGGAAATGAAGAGGGACCCACCAGTACTCCAGCCAGGCTGGACCTCAAACTGAACAAATATTTCCCTCCTCATTCTTGAAGCCTCCCTCCCCACCTTCACCTGTTTTTCTGTAGGACCCTTCGTGCCGGGAACTCTGTACCCATACTGACATCTCGCTGGCCTCAACGTATGCTTATTAGCGAGGCTTGGATGGCCACCATCAGTGCCAGGCGCGAGACCACCTTCAGGACGTGGCAGCACGTGGCCCGTGCCTACGGAGACTGCCCAGGTCCCGTGTTCTCCTGTAAAACCCCTCTGGCCTTTCACGCCGGGAGGGCTTGCCGTATCGGAGCCCTTGGCCTGCTGCAGCCTCCCGCGCCGGCAAAGTAGTGATCCATCTTCCTTCTTTGCATCTGCCTTCCCGTTACACATGTCCAGAGCACAGAGGTCGGTTTCTGACAACAATGGGAAGACCCCCACCCGTGCCCTCTCATTGCTTTGTACTTTCCAGCACGGAACGCGGCTCTGGGCGCACGAGAAAAGCAGAGGCGGGGGAAGATGGACATCTCAGGAGCCGGCCAAGAGAGAACCAGGTCTGCCACTTGTCATTGAATCAACACCAGCCACCGCTCTAAGCACTTTAAAAACACCTGCTTGCTTCTTTTCATGACAATGATATGAAGTAGGTACTGTCATCACACGTTATCTTACAGGTGAGGAAGAGAGGTACAAAGAGGTTCGGGAATTTGGCCAGAGTCAGTCATCGTGATGGGACCACAATGCCAACAGGACAAGTGGTGAGTAGCAGTCAGATTCTGGATATACTTTAAAGTGAACAAGACGTTTGGATTTAGGGCTGCAGTGAGATGAGTCAAGGAGGGACTCCCTGGATTTTGGCCTTGGCGATTAGAAAGACAGAAGTGCCCTTTGTGGAAATGGAAAGGGTTTTATTTTCATTCCTACATAATTAACTGTATTAGAAAATATTATGTTCCTACTGATTAAAAATACCCCGAGGGGCAACTTCCACGTCCGCCAAGACGAAATAACCCTCCCACCCAACATAACAACAGCCAAAATTTTATGAAACAATAGTCTTCAAGACACGGGACGTTGAGCAATGAAGGACTATGATCCCTGAGACACAGGAAACAAGGTGGGCATCCGGTCACTCTAGCTTGCTGCCTACAGAAAGTCTCCAGGGCTCAGCAAGGGGAGAGACGGTAAGGTTGTGCCCAGCAGGCTCCCTGAGCTGCAGCGAGAGTCCAGGGAAAACACGACACCAAATGTGTGCCAGATGAGGAGGTCTGCAGATGGTGTCCCTGAGCCGCACGTCTGAGGAAGCGACCTGAAGTCTGGGAAGGGAGCATCTGAATGGACTGGAGGGAACAGTGTGCCTGGTGCTCACACAGGGCTGAGAAAGTGTCTGCTCCCACCAGCCAGACTGGAAAACCTAACTCATGGGTCATCAGATAGAGTATTCAGAGGGTCCTGATTCAATACTGGGACATAATTATGAAGGAAGAGATAAACAGAAGTATAAACATACTATTGTATGGTTCTCATACTGTACATGAAGTGACATAGTATCTCTTGACGACAGGCTGTAATAAAATAAAGATGTATAATATCAACCTTAAAGCAATCACGGCCATAAACAGAATTGTAGCTATTAATTCCAAAAAGGAGAAAAAATATAGACTCACACACATACACACAAACCTCTAAGAATTCATTAGAAGGCAGAAAAGGGAACAGACAGCAAGATGATAGACTTAAATCTAACCATATCAATAACCAAGTTAAATATAAATGCTATAACATCCTAATTAAAAGGCAGAGATTGTCAGACTAGTTACAACAGTAACTCCTAACCATATGCTGCTTAAAAGAAGCATAGTTAAAATATATAGGCACAAATAGGAGAAGGATGTTAAAAAAAAAATACACACACACACACACACACACACACGTCAAAGAAGAGAGACTATGTGGGAAACACTATTATGATACCAGAACACATTATGGAAGCACATTAATTAATCATTAATCCTAAATGGGGAGACCAGGGAAAGGTGACGTCTAAACTGGTCCTTGGAGGACAAGGGGTCCTCTGACAGCAGCAACTGGATGGGAGAAAATTCGAGGACTAAGGAAACTCCAGGCAGACACCAAAGCAGGAAGACACAAACACTGAGGTGTCCGTGAAAGGAGGGGTGGTGGGAGGAGGAGGGGAGGAAAGACAGCTAAGAGACAGATCACAGAGGATCTTAAGTCCCTTGCTAAGGATGCTGGTCTTTATGTCATGAAAAGGGGAATAACCAAAGGTTTTTCCGATCACAAATGAGATGGTCACAACTGTGCGTCACAAACAACAGATGGCAGAGGAAGAAACTGGAGTCAAGGAGAGCAGTCAGGCACTCGCCAATGAGGCATGACAACAGTGGCCCTGAAGGTGGATGGCACCTCCGAAAGGAGGTTGAAGGAGGAGGCATTCTAGAGGCAGGATCAGCAGGTGGGAGACAAAAGGAAGCTCTAAAGGAAAAGAGGAAAGCAAAAATGGCCCGTGGTTTCAAAGGGAGTTGCCATGAAGACAGTGAAACCATTTGCTGCAACAGGAAATCAGAGAAAGAAGGCAGCACGAGGGTGGAGTCCCGGGAGGCCACTGTGCTCTCTTCTGAGTGCCGCCATGGTGGTGCCTACTGAACGTCCACGGGGCGGTGTCCTCAGGCAGCCAGAGGCCAGAGCCAGCAGACAGAGGCGCGGATGTATGAGTCCACTGCACGGACAAGACAGCCCCTCTACAAGAGGAGCTACTGCACGGTAATTACATCAAGCTTAAGCCCAGGCCTCTTCAGGAATTAACGACTCAAGACATCTTTTCCAGATTTTAATCTAATCTCTTCCAAAGGGTCAACATTTCACACAAACAACTTCATAGGAAATCGAGATACGTAAACTTCAAAAATATTCAAACATTTTTAATCTAGAGCAAACTGTTTCCTGTTTTGGTATTAGGAATATTGACTTGTAAATAAGTTAATTAGCCCCATTTATGTCTACAGCAGAGCTTCTCAAACCATCTGTGGTGAAGGACCAAAGTTTTAAATTCCTTGTCCATTATGGACCTACGTATGGCCCTACTGGGGCTTGAACTGTATTGTGTGTTGCCCAAATTCCTATGTTGAAGCCCTAACCCCCACTGTGACTATAACTTCAAGACAGGGCTGACAAAGGCATAAGTAGGATTAAATGAGGCCATAAGGGTGGTGCCCTGATGTAACGAGTCTAGTCTCCTTATAGGAAGAGACCCCAAAGAGGTCTCTCTCTCTCTCTCCCTTCCTTTGAACGCACACACAAAGAAGAGGTCATGTGAGAACATCGCAAGATGGCGGCCACCTAACAGCCAAGGGACGGGGCCTCAGAATGGAATCTACCCTGCTGACACCCTGGATCTTGAGCTTCCAGCCTCCAGAACTGTGAGATCTAATTTCTGTTATTTAAACAGCTACCCGGTCCGTGGTATTTTGTTACGCAGTCAGAGCAGACGCATACACACCCCGCATGTAGCGAAATGAGCTTGCACAACACACAGCTCACCATGCAAGCTGCATTCTACTCTACTTGGCCTCTACCTCGTTCAACAACATGAGACCGCCGACCACATGCTTAAATGTCGCAGCAATGTCAAACTTTCTGAGACATTTCTAAACGCTTCTACCCTGCCTCTGTACTAATTTCACTGTTGACCAGTATCAAACACTTTGTGGGCTTCACAGCAGTCTGCAGACCAAGCTTCAACCAGTACTGGTTTATAGTCTTTCTGTGAAAGTCTTTCAAAAATGCAACGTTTCGCTTAGGCATAGAACTGAAAATAAAGGCATAAATATTCAACACATTTGAAAGCAGATGTATGATGTGGGCTGAGGGGAAGCGCAAGATTCCATCATACACCTAGGCAAGATCCCTCAAAACACTGCAGAATACAGGTTCTTCAAAATAAATGGCACTGTGCCTGTTTACGGTGCCTCTTGTCTTCTGCTTCTCTTTTGCTTTTCCATCAGTCTCTATAATCATATCCACAGAGCACGTTATAATTAGATGACAAGCTCAAAGCTGGAGTGTGACGACCTCTTCAACTGACAATACATACACCAAATTCACAAAACAGATGCCCTCGAGGGACTCCAACTTAGTTAGATGGATAAACAAATTAACTCCCATGATCCTGCCACTGAGGTGAGGACCTTCCGTTCCCAACGAGATGTCCAACTTCCTGGCCATCCCAGAGGATCTTCGATGCGTAGAATCCAATGCACACATTTGGTTTTCACTCAGCCACCACTGGGTTGTTTTTTTCCTACAAAAAGTGCTCATTCATCCTCGGAAGCTTCATGTAGCTTCTCCAGCACAAAGGAGAACAATGATTACCTTTTCAGCACTCATGGAAACAGGACAGAAATCAGTGGGGATCATCATGGTTTTAAGCCAGTATCATATGACTTGGCAAACAGATGAGTTTGCAAGACCACAGAATATATTTTTTTGCAAACAGCATTGCTGTGAAAAACTTTGCTGGCTGAACTTTCCTCTTTTTCCTATGTCCAAGGAAAAGGTAATTCAGTGTTAGTCTTCTCACTTCTTCAAAGTTCTTGTAACTGTAGGACTCCATGAGGAAAAGCTAATGAAGAACAGAATTTCAGAACTGTAAAGACCCAGAATAACCAATGGCAACCTCCTTGTAGCAGAGATGGCCAGCTATTCACCTAAATAAATTTCTTCTTTCTTTTGGACACAGGGCAGGAAAACACTTCCCAGGTTCCCAGTGGCCACGTGGTCTCCCAATGGCTGTGGCTGATCTCCACAGACCTCAGAATGTAAACAGAAATGACCAAAAAACTGCTAGAACTGATACAAGAATTCAGCAAAGCCACAGGATATAAAATCAATCGACAGAAATCAGTTGTATTTCTACACACCAATAATGATGCAACAGAAAGAGATATCAAGGAATCACTCCCATTTACAATTATACCAAGCACCGTAAAATATCTAGGAATAAAGTCAACCAAAGAGGTAAAAGATCTGTATACTGAAAACTACAGAAAACTTATGAAAGACACTGAAAAAGACACAAAGAAATGGAAAAACATTCCATACTCATGGATTGGAAGAACAAATATTGTTAAAATGTCGATACTACCCAAAGCAATCAACACATTCAATGCAATCCCAATCAAAATAGTACCAATGTTCTTCTCAGAGCTAGAACAAACAATCCTAAAATTTGTATGGAACTACAAAAGACCCCCAATAGCCAAAGTAATGTTAAAAAAGAAAACCAAAGCAGGAGGCATCACAATCCCAGACTTTAGCCTCTACTACAAAGCTGTAATCATCAAGACAGTATGGTACTGGCACAGAAACAGACACATAGACCAATGGAATGGAACAAAGAACCCAGAATTGAACCCACAAATGTGTGCCTAACTAACCTTTGACAAAGCAGGAAAGAGCATCCAATGGGAAAAAGACAGTCTCTTCAACAAATGGTGCCGGGAGAACTGGACAGCAACATGCAGAAGAATGAAACTAGACCACTTTCTCACACCATGCACAAAAATAAACTCAAAATGGATGAAAGATCTAAGTGTAAGACAGGAAACCATCAAAACCCTAAAGGAGAAAACAGGCAACAACATCTCTGACCTTGGCTGCAGCAACTTCTTACTCGACACATCTCCGAAGGCAAGGGAAATAAAAGCAAAAATAAACTATTGAGACCTCATCAAGATAAAAAGCTTCTGCACTTTTTTTTTTTAATTTTTTTTAACGTTTATTTACTTTTGAGACAGAGAGAGACAGAGCATGAACGGGGGAGGGTCAGAGAGAGACAGAGGGAGACACAGAATCTGAAACAGGCTGCAGGCTCTGAGCTGTCAGCACAGAGCCTGACGCGGGGCTCGAACTCACAAACCATGAGATCATGACCTGAGCCAAAGTCGGACGCTTAACTGACTGAGCCACCCAGGCGCCCCAAAGCTTCTGCACTTTAAAGGAAACAATCAACAAGACTAAAAGGCAACCAAAAGAATGGGAGAAGATATTTGCAAATGACATACCAGATAAAGAGTTGGTATCCAAAATCTGTAAGGACTTACCAAACTCAACACCTGAAAAACAAATAATCCAGTGAAGAAATAGGCAGAAGACATGAATAGACAATTTTCCAAAGAAGACATCCAGATGGCTAACAGACACACGAAAAGATGCTCAACATCACTCATCATCAGGGAAATATAAATCAAAACCACAATGAGATACCACCTCATGCCATTCAGAGTGGCTACAATTAATAACTCAGGAAACAACAGATGATGGTGAGGATGTTGAGAAAGGGTGGAACCCTCTTGCACTGTTGGTGGGAATGCAAACTAGTGCAGCTGCTCTGGAAAACAAGGCAGAGGTTCCTCAAAAAATTAAAAACAGAATTACCCTGGAACACCTGGGTGGCTCAGTTGGTTAAGCCTCCGACTTTGGCTCAGGTCATGATCTCATGGCTCGCGAGTTCGAGCCCTGCGTCTGTGCTAACAGTTCAGAGCCTGAAGCCTGCTTCAGATTCTGTGTCTCCGTCTCTCTCTTCTCCTCCCTCGCTAGTACCCTGTCTCTCACTCCTTCAAAAATAAATGAACATTAAAAAAAAAAATTACCCTGAGAACCAGCAATAGCACTACTGGGAAAGGGTACTACTCCAAAGGATACAGGAGTGCTGATGCATAGGGACACTTGTACCCCCAGTGATCATAGCAGCACTTTCAAAAAGAGCCAAATTATGGAAAGAGCCCAAATGTCCATCAACTGATGAATGGAGAAAGATGTGGTTTATACATACAATGGAATACTACTTGGCGATGAAAAAGAACGAAACCTTGTCATTTGCAATGATGGAACTGGAGGCTATTATGCTAAGTGAAATAAGTCAGAGAAAGACAGAGATCATATGTTTTCACTCATATGTGGAATCTGAGAAACTTAACATAAGACCATGGGGGAAGGGAAGGGAAAAACATAGTTACAAACAGAGAGGGAAGCAAACCATAAGAGACTCTTAACTACAGAGAAGAAACAGGTTGATGTGGGGGAAGGCGGGGGTGGGTGGGGAAAATGTGTGATGGGCATTGAGGAGGGCACTTGTTGGGACGAGCACTGGGTGTTGTATGTAAGCGATGAATCACAGCAATCTACTCCTGAAGCCAAGAGCACACTGTATACACTGCATGTTAGCCAATTTGACAACAAATTATATTAAAAAAATAAAATAAAAATAGAATTATGCTTCAAAGAAAAGAAAAGAAAAGAAAAGAAAAGAAAAGAAAAGAAAAGAAAAGAAAAGACAAGACAAGACAAGACAAGACAAGACAAGACAAGACCTTCCAGGTCCAGTCCATAAAACTCTCCCTCTTGCCAACCTGCATGTCCCTCCCTCACACCCACCCCCAACCCAGGTCTTACATTTAGGTCACAGATCCATCGTGAGTTTTTTTTTTTTTTTTTGTACATGGTTCATTTTTGTACATGGTAGGGGGAGTCAACCTGCATTCTTTTGCATGTGGATATTCCGTTGTTCCAGCACTATTTGTTGAAAAGACTACTCATTCTTCCCCCCACTGAATTGTCTTGGCACTCTTGCAAAAAAAAAAAAAAAATCAACTGACCATAAATGTGTTTATTTCTGGACTCTTCATTCTGTTCCACTGATCTATATAGCCATTCTTATACAAGAACCACATAGTCTTGATTGCTGTAGCTTTGTAGTAAGTTTTGAAATTGGAATTATGAGTCCTCATACATTACTCTTCTTTTTCAAGATTGTTTTGGCTATTCTGGGTCCTTAGCATTTCCATATGAAATTCAGGATCAATTTCTACAAATAAATTAGCTGGGATTTTAATAGGGATTACATAGGATCTATAGATCAATTTTTGGGGAGTATTGCCATCTTAATGGTACTGGCTTCATTTTATTCTTTTTTGATACTATTATAAATGGAACTGTGTTAATTCCATTTGGGGACTGCTCATTGCTACTGTTTACAAATATAATTCCTTTGTGTATATTTTTCTGTCTTCTGAACTCATTTATTAGTTCTAATAGTTTTTTAGTGGATTCTTTAGGATGTTCTACTAACTAGGTTGTGTCATCTGCAAACAGAGATTGTGTGTTTCACTTCTTCCTTTCCAATCTAGACATCTTTTATCTCATTTTCTTGCCTAACTACTTGGCTAGAATTTCCAGGAAAATGTTGACTAAAAATGGCAAGTAGCAAGAGTGGGCATCCTTGTCTTGTCCCTGATCTTAGCAGGAAAGCTTTCGGTCTCTCACCAGTAAGCGAGATGTTTGCTAGAGGTTTTGTGTATATGCCCTTCATCAGGTTGAAGAAAAAGGATGATTTTTGAAACCCTGCTGACTGGCAAGCCTTTACTAGTATTTACACGGAAGCCTTATGTTTAAGGGCTGGGCATGGTGATAAAATGACACGCGGTAAAGAAGCGCTGTTCGCTCGCTTCCAGGAAAAATGCCAATTATGGAACGGAGCTTCGTTTAACTGACCCAGATGCTCTTGGTGCAGTGAGACAGTCGAGAAGCCCCACACGCATGAGAGGTGCTCGGCGTCACTAGCCATCAGGGAAGCAAAACGCAAGCTACAATGAGATACCACCTCACGCCCACTAGGATGGCTATAATTAAAACAACAACAACAACAAACCCAGCAAAGAAGGGTTGGCGAGGATATGGAGAAATGGGAATCCTCGTGCGCTGCTGGTGGAATGTAAAATTGTGCAGCTGTATGGAAAACAGTTGGGTGGTTTCTCAAAAAGTGTAATGTAGACTTACCATATGATTCAGCAATTCCACTCCTAGACATACACTCAAAAGAACTGAAAGCAGGGACTCAAACATATCCGTATGCCAATGTTCGCTGTAGCATTATTTACAATTATATTAAAATAGCCGAAAGGCGGAAACAGCCCAAACGTCCACCAACATACAAGTGGATAAACAAAATGTGGTCTATCCATACAATGCGGTAAGATTCAGACATGAAAAGGAATGAATTTCTGATACATGCTACAACATGGAGGGACCTTGAAAATACTACAGTAAGTGAAAGAGGCCAGATGCAGAAGGACAAATAATTCTACGAATATCTGGAGTAGACAACTGCATGGAGACTGAAACGAGAGGTCAGGGGGTTGGGTGAGAGGGGTCTGGGGAGTTAATCCTTCATGGTGGTGGCTGTGCGACGTGGTAAATGTAATCACTCTCACTCCACTGTACACTTAAAATGGTTTAAATGGCAAATTCTCTTGTTCATATTTCACGACGATACAAAATGTTTTAATAAAAGGCCCACAGCAGGGGCGCCTGGGTGGCGCAGTCGGTTAAGCGTCCGACTTCAGCCAGGTCACGATCTCGCGGTCCGTGAGTTCGAGCCCCGCGTCGGGCTCTGGGCTGATGGCTCAGAGCCTGGAGCCTGTTTCCGGTTCTGTGTCTCCCTCTCTCTCTGCCCCTCCCCCGTTCATGCTCTGTCTCTCTCTGTCCCAAAAATAAATAAATGTTGAAAAAAAAAATTAAAAAAAAAAAAAAAGGCCCACAGCTCTTACTACACCCACATTTCTACCATCTTCACTCTCATAGTAATGTTTCGGTCCTCTTTTCCTGGGAAAGTTTGTGACCTGAATTATGCTACTGACACACACAGCATAAGCTCCTCTCGGTAAGTATCGTGACTGCTCGCTTATGTGCAAGCTAAGAGCCTTACACAATTCTCATGCGTGTGTCTTATGTCACTGCAGTCATAGAGATACTTACACTCTTCCCTCTGCCCTTGAAGGCACTGATGCTGGAACCTACTTGAGTCAAGCAGGGTTCCTCTTTGCAAGCTACACACACCAATTCTGTTTTGCTTGGACAAAGAAGGGGTTTGTTAAAAGGAAACCAGGCAGCTTGCTTGCGTACCCTCTGAAAGGTCTAAAGAACCAGGCGTGGCAGTCGCCCAGCCAGGAGCAATGTCCAAAATCAAGCACGGAGTTGATCCAGTGAGGGTGCCAGGGCCACAGCTGCGAGACAGAGAGACGTAACAGCCCTGACGAGAGCCTCTGCAACAGCATCCCTCACCGGAGAGGACGCTGCACGGTACTTCCTTTCGGGGACCACTCGCTTCCAGCTCAAAGTTTGGAGTGGCAAGGTTATAACTGTCTGAAAATAAATCACGTGCCTGTATTCGTGGCCCAGAAGCCAGGGAGGCTGGGAAGGGAGCGCCTGGCACTGCCGGCTTCTGGGGAGTTGTGGGGTGGACTGTGCCTCACCAGGTCAGAGGTTCTGTGGACACAAAAGGGAGATTCGATGCTCAAACATAAAAAGAATGACTCATGTTCACTGCACCCTGTCTTTAGGCAAACCGATTTGCAAATGAGCAATTTAAGCTAAATATGCCTGGCAAGGGTTCTCAGCAGAGAAAGCAGTGCCACCTAAAATGCCAAGCGAGCAAGAGCTCGGTCCTTTGGAGAAGCCTCAAGGAGCAAGGTAGTATTAAAATGTGGGGAGGAGAGCAGTGGAGACGAGCTGCACGATTTCACAAACAGACTGCAAAGCTAAATCTGGGTTTCAATCCTGAAAATGGTGGAGAGCCTGAAGGCTTTTAAGGAGAGAATAAAGTCAGATTTGTGTGTAGAACAATCATTTTAGCAGCGGAATGGATTGAGGTCCCCGAGCCTGGATGCCAGCTAAGAAGACGTTATCATTCCAGAGAGAAATAGTGACGGCCGGTTCTGAGCTCACACACAGGATCTGAGTCAGGAAGAACCGAATTTAGACAAAGTGATGGCCTAGACTGGCTGCTGGCTGCTTGAGCGTGGCAGTCAGGGTCGTAAGTCTTGGCCAAGACTAGGCTGACAGTGATAGAGGAAATGGGTTCTGGGTGGCTGACTTTAGATCGCTGGGCGCCATCAGGTGGACGCATCAGGTAGACAGGAACCTGTCTGTTCCACAACTTCTGCTGAACATGGAACAGCGGAAACTGTGGAACAGACAAGTCATGCAGGGAGTGTACGAGGGACAGGAGAGGAGGGAGGGGATGATTCCTGAGATAGAGAAGCCCATCTAGAAGGTCAAGAAGGAATAACCAAAGAGAGAGGAGGAAAGCCAGGAGACCAATCTCTCAGGGCCGCCCAAGAATGAATTTCTAGAGTGAAAGGAGCTGGTCATCTCAAACAAGCGTTGTGTGTGGATCGTGTATTCATCCTCCCACACTCTGTCCCTGCACAAGGAGGAAGTAACGCAAGGGAGTAGAATTATTACGCAGGGAAAGACTCTTTGTCTCTCTTCACTTTTCCTCCTAAGTTCCTCAAATAGACCCGAGTGGTGGAGGAGGAGGAGGCTGATACAAGTAGGACCAGCACAGGCCAGCTTCCAAACCTGCTCCTCTCCGGGGCAAATTCTCCTTCTGTCTTCAATACCGAAATGTGAGCAATTTATGAGGAATCTAACGAGGACTGGTCACTTCAACCCTCAGGTTTTCTGGAAATCCCTCCCTCCAAATCCAAGGATCTGCCGCCACTATAACATGCCAGCATCATCTCTCTGCTTTGGATTTGTTTGTTTTGTAACACAGCAATCACTTCTCTTTTCAAATGACAACATTCAATATACTCCAGCATAATCACATAATATACTTAGAAAGTATTAAGTAAAAAAGTCATTGAAATCAGCACATTGAGGGAAATAAAACCAAGCAAATGATGAAAATGAGGAAGCCTAAAAAAGACTGCCAACTTATCTCCTCAGTCAGGGGTATGACTAACATATGGACTGCAGAATTATCTTTCTCATTTTAGACTCACTTTCAGAATTAGCAACATACTAATTGTCCTGTTCTGTCACCACATCTTTAAATATATTCATATTTTATTAATCTCTCTCATTAGCCACCATTTTGAGAATTTCCTCACTGGACTTAGAGATGTAATATTTATGATCACTTTTCCAATGCGGGAAACCGTGCGTCTGTGGAGCACCGCAGCTCGCCTCCAGCCCTGAGGAAGTCTCGGCAGGCACATCAACACAGCAATACTAAAGCAGTCATCAACAAGTCAGAGAAAAAAACCGCTTAGAAAGCACCACAGTTGGGGAAAAATTTCAACAGACTGAGATCACTGAAAAAAACATCGTGGGTAATACAACCTATACGAAATTTAAGAAGAGTTAAAACTAAGCGGCCACAGAAGTCGGGAGAGTAGTTACTTCTGGTTGGCACTGACTGGAAGGGCCAGAAGGGGCTTCTGGAACCATGTTCTCTGTCTCGTGAATATGCTTACTTCCTGAAACGTCACTGAGCTTCATACGCACGACCAGTATCTATATGTACGTTACACCTTAATACAAATTCCCCAAAATACGTTTTATAAAAAAGTAGCCTATAAATATTACAGAATATAGCATCTATATCCTTATTTCAGCCCAGCTTTAAGAAGTCACAGGAGAGGTCCCTTAAAATTCTCTTAGGGCCTAAAATAATTTCCAGCTTAACAGACTCCAACGATGGTGGAAACTGGCGTTTACGATAGATGTGCAGGGATATACACGTGTGTTTACATACGGCCCCCAAAGCAGGCGCAACGCACACACCGCACTCCTCTTCGGTGGTGTGGAGCAACCACGGGATTTAAATCACAGGTTTATGCGCGATGAGTCTTGGGGAAGGGTTTCACGTTTTGTTCAATGGTTGTGTATTTATAAAAATGTAATTTCAAAATGCCTCCCGGCCATCTGAAATATCGCAACACACCCAGCAGGCCCCTTACAGATAACGTACTAGACGTCTGCTATTATGCCGACAACAGCGGCCTTTGCAACACACTGGGTATAAATCAGAACAAGTACAATCCTAATCCAAGCAATACAAAATACGGCATAAGCTAAACAGAAGATGAGTGGATGCTTCTTCAGTTCATAAATGAATGCCATACAGTAAAACTGTCGGAAACTGCCAGAACAAACTCAATTTTTTCCAGACAGAAAAATACTATTGCAGAATTCTGGGCTTTTGTAGGTTAATGGAGCCACCTAAATCCAAACCTCTCAATACATCCTCACACAAAACAAAACTGATCAACAAGGAGACAACAAATGAAGCCATGCATTATTCCTGACTACAACGTCACTAGGAGATAGGGAATGCCGTGAATTTCAGGTTACATGAAAATAGGGAAATCAATACCCAAATCCAGTAACACCAGCTCTAGAGCCCACATGTATGTGGGAAGTCAGAAACTTTGAAAAAAGGCAAAGAGGAAAAAAAGAGCTCTAGAGGTGTTGGACAACAACTAAAATCACCCACAGAAAGAGAAATTTCCTCTGTGAGTGAGGAACTACTGATAACAGGTCTGAGATACGGTGGATCAGAGGTTTCCTGGAAAAATCAAAGGGACAGAACTTGAAAATGAACAGAACCAGAAACCGTAGTCTTAAGAAGGCACCATTTCTGGGGGAAGGATTACATAGAAGGATCGGGTATCTCATGGAGGCTGGTGATGATGGGAGAAGAAAGTAAAAGGTAGAAATTATGGTCCTACACAAATCAGAGCAATGCTCACACAAAAGTGAGCAATGCTCACCACAAAACAGGCACTCACTAAAGAAACAGCATTTTTTTTGCAAATTACAGCCACAAAGAGATATTACCTCACACCAGTCCCAATGACTACTATAAAAAGACAAGAAATGACAAGTGTTGGCGAGGATGTGGAGAAAAGGGAATCTTTGTGCG
Source organism: Lynx canadensis (assembly GCF_007474595.2). NCBI lineage: Eukaryota > Metazoa > Chordata > Mammalia > Carnivora > Felidae > Lynx > Lynx canadensis. Next base: position 1,194,595 of record NC_044311.2, on the reverse strand, counting down.
CTGTTGGTGGGAACATAGATTGGTGCAGTCTCTGTGGAAGACAGTATGCAGAATCCCTCAAATAATTAAAAACAGAGTTACCGTATGATTCAGCAATGAGACTCCTGGGTATTTATTTGAAGAAAAGGAAAACACTAATTTGAAAAGACATAGGCACCCCTATCATTGCAGCAGTATTTACAATAGCCGAGATATGGAAACAACTTAAGTGTCCTTGTGAAATGGATGAGGGTGTCAAAAGGTACACACTTTCAGTTATAAAATAAGTAAGTCGTGGGGATGTAATATACAGCATGATGACTATAGCCAATACTGTACTGATTATCTGAAAGCTCCTGAGAGAGTAAACCTTAAAAGTTCTCATCACAAGAAACAAATTTGTAGCTGTAGCTGTGTGGTGTTAGATGTCCACTCGACTAAATGTGGTGATCATTTCAAATATGTAAAAACACTGAATCATTATGTTGTACACCTGAAACTAATAATAATGCCGTATGTCGATAATACCTCAATAAAAAAAAAATGCTTAGGCCAAGAAAAAAGAGAACAGGGAAAAGCATTTTTGCCACACCAGAAGCAGGGAGCACTCGTGAACCAAGGAGCTGATGAGTGATTTTCTTACCCCTGCCAGCTAGCACTACTAAAGCTAGTCCAGGAAAATCATTCATTTCAAAATGAACAGAAAACTAGCAATAACATCTGTACAGAGTTACGAGGAGAATAAAACAGACATTGAGAATCAAGTTGTTTCAGTTTTTGGTTTTGCTCACAAGCAAAATAAAAAAACAATAAAGAAACCCCAAAACCAAGGAAACAAAACAGAAACCACATGAAAGTTATAATTCGAGATTCAAACCTGAATTAAATATTAAGTAAGCATTTACAAATATGAAAGAAAACCTCTAAATAAATTTAAAAACTTTAAAATTATTTAAAAACTCAGAACCGAAATATCAAACAATCCAACAAACGGGAAGATGTGAAGTAAGAATGACAGCCCAGCAAAGAACTGAAGAAAAAGACAAAGTCATCTTAGAAATGAAGATTAAACCACAAAGTGCCCAGGAAGAACAGATAGAATTGAAAATAAAGGACACCAAAGAAAGAATTAAAAAAGCCAAGATGACAAAATTAAATAGAAATGTCCAAATGAAATAAAATGATAGATATAGAAAACAGGAAAAGAAGATCCAACATACATATAACTGAAAACCCTAAAGAAAAACATGAGAACACAATTAATTTTAAAAACTATACTTCAAGAAAATGTTCCAGAAATAAAGGAAGATCTGAAACTTCATTTGAAAGAGCCCACTGTGTTTCTGTGGTCTGAACCAGTCAACTCTGAGACATAATACCTACCTTAAAACTATTAGATTTTAAAGACAAAATTTTAAAGTAAAAATAAACGTCTGGGCCTCAATGCAAAATGACCAAGTCACTCACAAAAAGGGAAAAACCAGGCTGACATCAAAGTTTAACAGTAATAAACCAAGACAATATTACAGGAGCATTTTCAGGAAATTTTAAGAAAACTGAACCAAAATATTTTATATACGGCTAAGTTGTCCTTCAAATATAAATGTTATAGAATAGTCTTAAACATTTAAGAACTTAAAAATTCTTCTTGAGGAATCTTTTACTACCCAAAGTAGGGTTCATTGCCACAACACTGCCACATACATATGTGGCATATGTAAGGAATGAGGATCCAAGAGGTACAAATGATTAGTATGCCTACTTTTGTTGGAGAAGCACTGTACTAGAGAACAAGTTTCATGAAAAAAAAGGGACGGATGGAAAGCACCAGAGAGATTTAATTGCTTCCTAGGACTCAAAAAGTCACATACGAATGCTGAATGTTTTGACAAGGCAGAAATGGTGCAACTGAAATGAGAGGAGAAAGGAGAAAGGAAAATACATTAATTGTCAAAGAGATAAAACATAATCAAAGGACGTTTCTTTAAAACTGACAAACCAGGAGCACCCAGGTGGCTCAGTTGGTTAAATGTCCAACTTTGGCTCAGGTCATGATCTTGCAGTTTGTGACTTCGAGCCCTGTATCGGGCTCTCTGTTGTCAGCATGGAGCCTGCTTTAGATCCTCTGTCTCCTTCTCTCTCTGCCCCTCCTCTGCTCGCACTCTCTTTTTCTCTCTCAAATAAATAAACACTAAAACACAATAAAAATGAAAAAAAAAAAACCCTGACAAACCAAATAGTAGATATCTAATAAAGAAAAAAAAAAAGAATTAAGGACATTATAGAAGGTATAACTATAAAGGTACAAAACAAACCTTCCTAAACATCTCAAAAAAGAGAGTATAGACCATACAGAGAAAAAACACAGTAAATATAACATAATACCAGAGAATATGTGACATAAAATAGCATGACAAAGTTGAGACCGAACACATTGGCATCTCAATGCAAATGGGCTTAACACATCAATTAAAAGTAACAGATTCCAAGCTATCTTCCGAAAGAAAACTAAATTCTATGCTACAGATAATAGACACACCTAAATGCAAGTGATTCAGGAAAGCTAAAAATAAGAATAAGTTGGAGAAAAAGAGAAAAAGAGAAAAAGGGAGATATAATTCTAGTATCAGACAGTAAAATTTAGGTCAAAAAACATTAAAAATGACTAAGAAATACTTTTATAATGTTAAATGCCACAATTTAAAATGAAAATCTAGCAGTTATACATCTCTATGCACCAAATAACATAGCAATTACATTCATAAACCAGAAACTACAGTAGGTGCTTTGTAACAGGCGCATAGTATTTAATAGGATACTTTAACACCACTCTGAAATGAAGACAAGTGGACAAAAAGCAATAATTTAGGAGACCTAGGCAATATGTTTAATACGGTAGAGCTTTAATAAGGTATAGACACTGATAACATTACATGATTAATAAAGGGTCTATTTTCTTCTCAAGCACACATAGAACCTTTAAAAGCCTGATCCTATGTTAGGGCACAGAAAAAGTCTCAAACTTAAATGGCATGCATGTATCTAAAAAGGAAAATCCGAATATTCTTTTAAGTAAAACCTGTATGTGGAATACCATTAATGAACTCCAGGCAAGAAGACAAAAAAATGACTCTAAGCTCATGAGTACAGGTATTTTAACTTTTGATTACATCCACCTGCTACTTAAACAACATTCAACTATTTTGAAGACACAGCAAAACGAAAGACTCTCAAGAAGCAACACATATTTTAAAAGCAAACTCCATTTTACTTTGGAGGAATATTCTTAACACTCTTTAAAATTACGAATCCTGGCTTATTCCTTACCCAAAGAATTCACCGAGATCTACTTCATTTTATTCTTAGATTTGTAATTATTCTAGCTTTCCCAAGTTGTTTTATAAGAATGAAGGTAAAATAATGGTCTCTTGTGACTCAGATAAGATTACCTTCTTTCTGAATGTCTATGGCAGAGTTTCTTCTGGCGTTAATATTTTAACATATGAAATGAAGTCACTGCATTGTATTTCTGCTTTGTAATTCCTTTAAAAATACTAATAGCAGGTCTTGAAGTAAAAACACCCTGCCACATGTGATCTCACAGTTCTGTGGTTTCAATGGTAACGAAAAACATAATGAAAGAACCAAGAGCAGTGTCCTAAGTCCGGTGACGTTCTTTCTACCCACTGAACAGAAATTCTCATCACTGGGGGTCACCATGGATATGTCCTCAACTATCACCCTATCAATTCATCTGGCAGCCTCACGTGTGACATCAACTGTATCTTGCCAACAGAGAGAAGGGCAGAATCACGGGCGGCCTTGATTAAAGTCTCAATTATTCCCATAATGATATTAATAATGCAAAGAGGAGACTAAAGGTCTGATAGTGAAAGGCATGAGGATTCTCTCTAAATAAAGAGGCAAAAGTAACTGATGCTTTCATGGTTGCAAATGCCTTGCCTTTGCTTAAACTTCCCATATAAAATGGCTCAAAACTCTTCCTAATGATTTAGAAAAAACAAACAAAAAAAAATCATCGGCTATTATCTCTGACTTGCTATCCTCATTCAATTTAGAGTTGATATTATACTAAATATGAAAATACAGGTAGGTGTGTATAGGGTGGGAGACGTAGATACAAAGACTGGGAAATAATCGGAATAGGTTCTTAGAAATCCCAGTATTTACAATGGAGTCACACAACAGTTCATCCAGTATAATAGTGATTCCTTAATTAATGACATCCACAGATACCTATTTGCAGGGATACATGAAATTTTTAAAGTTATTTTGTCTTTAAATCTTATTTTCTATCGTACGACGAAGTTGCCTTTTTTTGTGTGTAGTTTCATGAACTTTAACAAATGCATAGATTTGCATGACCACCACTCTAGTGAGGGTACTGAACAGTTCCATCGCCCCCCAAAATCCCTCATGCTATATCTTTATAGTCATTCAGAACAAAATTAATTTGGATGCACATCATTTTCATGCTCTTTCCCAAGGAAGAGTAAAATAAAACAAAACAGCCAAAAGAATCCCTCCAGGGCATCCACGGATCACTGACCCAAGGATTCAAAAACACAGTGATAGGGTAAGGTTTATGCACGCTTGGTTCCTTTTTCACGCCTAGCAACGAGAATTCACATAAAAGACATGCCCTGCTCCGAAGACGTTGCTCTCTGACTCGGGAGATGGCTGTTCCTGTTCCACACCAAACAGACGTTCTCTTCTCTCTCTGCCTTTGTGGCCTCTACGTCATGCTCTGGGCCCAAATCCAGCTGGGGCTCAGGAAAGCGCTGGTGCCCCCAGACCAGGACACGGCCCCAGACCTCACGGAGCAGTCAGAGAAAATTCGGCAGGAAAGAAGCCTAAAGCAGGGGTGGTCGGCAGAAAGGGGACCGTGATACATTTCGGAGGGCGGCAACGACAAGTGGCAGGCAGAAGGAAGCAGAGGGACATGCAGGGCCAGGGAGAAAGAGGAATGCAGCAGATGGGAGTGAGGAACAGCCAGAAAACCGGAAGCCCGTCCAGAGAACGGCAGCACTGAGCCTGAATCATCCCCGTCCCAAGTGCCTCTCTCGCGACGAGAGATCACGTCAAGTAGAATTTCCAGGTCAAAGAATACATTTGTTGAAATTTTACGAAGCTCACGTTTTTGAAAAGCAACTTCAACAAGCAACCCAGGGCATTTTTGTTGAATGACCCTGCTGCAACGGATTCTTTACCCATAGTTGCATGATTATCAGTTTCAACGAGCTTTGGCCTAAGAATAATGGAATTCATTCTTATTAAAAACTTATGACACGTTGGCAAACAGACTGCCCCTCTGCTTCGGGCCCAACCCAATCTTGGTACTATCCCGGACAACAAGCAGGACAAAATGTTCGTTATTAATAAGCAGCTTTCACTTTTCCTAACTTGTAGGTAAAACAGATCCAAACCTAAAGTTACAAGCACACCAGTCATTCATTATCCTTCAACCCATCATCTACTGATGATGCAAGAACTTCTATCATCCCGAACAAGTCGAAACTGCCTTGTAAAAGATCATTCCAGTCATAAGTTCTAGAGCTCTACAGCATCAGAGGTCAGCATTCTTATTTGTACGGAACAACTGGATGTAAAACAAATGCACTAACTTCTGCTCATGAATCATTATTCCTATATACATTTGTTTATCTGCACATTAAATCTCCCAGGAAGCACATGTAAGAATCCTATCACAGTGATTGCCCTCATGAAAGAGAATTTGTTGACTGGGAGACAGAAGTGGAGGGATTTTATCACCGCGTCGTTGAACCTTTCAAGTTCTGAATCATGTAAATGTGCCACTAGTCAAAGAATAATTTAAAAATTTACATAAAGAAGATCATTACTTCTGTAAGGAAAGACCTTGCTGTCAGCTGCCAACAAAAATGCAACCGTATCAAAAGATACCATCAGATTTCAAGACAGGGAAATGAGGCACGCTACCACTGTCCTCACACAAAGGCGTGTATGTGTGTGGGAGAGAACAGCTTCTCCAATAACTCGATAAAAAGTTACACGTCTACAACAAAAAGAAGAGCTGAAAAGGAAAGCTTGCGGCCAGCTCTTTCTCCCACTGACGGAAATGCCCACCTGAACACCATCTGCTGTCTTCAGCACTCTGTTCGCCTGTGCGTGTGCGTGTGCGTGTGCGTGTGCTCGAGAGAATAATGCAGCCCAAGCAGCAGCTGAGGTTCTGAGCAAGCAGCACAGTCGCGACGGGACACCGTCTGTCGACCTGGACAACGTTCCAACGTGCAGAGACAGAGGGTGCGGGCAGCCTCTCCGCAGGGCAGGCCCCCACCCCCTCCCCTGTTCCAGTGTCCGCCCGGAAATGGCCACGGAGGAGGCTGGCGGAGCTCACAGCTGCAAGGTCAGGAACGGGAACGTCGCCCGGCAGCGGGAAACCCAACATCCAAATCCAACAAGGTTCTCGGAAAGGAGAGGACTCACCGCAACGCCGCAGGGCAGAACACTCTTGAGCGGTGCACGGAGAAGGACAGACCTGGGCCAGAAGGTACAGCAGCCCTCCCTAAGCGCACCCACAGCTCCGATGGCACTGCTTTCCGTACCGAGACACGGGCCAAGAAGGAGGCGGCCCGCTGACTCGCAGGTTAGCTTGAGCGCCTTACGTTTCTGCACACCACTAACGGTTCCCAGACCAGCGCGCACGGCACGTGAGCCACCCTTAGCAGTGCGACGGGCACCAGTGACAGCAGGGGTAGTGACGTACTGACCGAGACGACAGGGCGGGACATCCTGAAAAGTCAAATTCCATTAATCTTAGCTAACATGTGAGTTGGTAACTATGACGTCAGCTGATAGAGATTTGAAATAAGACCCTTCTCAAGACTTGAGATTTTAGGGGCGCCTGGGTGGCGCAGTCGGTTAAGCGTCCGACTTCGGCTCAGGTCACGATCTCGCGGTGCGTGAGTTCGAGCCCCGCGTCGGGCTCTGGGCTGATGGCTCGGAGCCTGGAGCCTGTTTCCGATTCTGTGTCTCCCTCTCTCTCTGCCCCTCCCCCGTTCATGCTCTGTCTCTCTCTGTCCCAAAAATAAATAAACGTTGAAAAAAAAAATTAAAAAAAAAAAAAAAGACTTGAGATTTTAAACCTCTTTCTTCTGAAAGGAATGAATAAACAGGGCTTGGCGCCCTAGTTTTGAAAGGTCACGGACCTTTATTTTAAAGCATAAAAACTACAGGGGCGCCTGGGTGGCGCAGTCGGTTAAGCGTCCGACTTCAGCCAGGTCACGATCTCGCGGTCGGTGAGTTCGAGCCCCGCGTCAGGCTCTGTGCTGATGGCTCAGAGCCTGGAGCCTGCTTCGGATTCTGTGTCTCCCTCTCTCTCTGCCCCTCCCCTGCTCACAGTCTGTCTGCCTGTCTGTCTGTCTCTCTCAAAAATAAATAAACACTGAAAAAACTTTTTAACATAAAAACTACAAAATAAGAACTCAACTGATAAATCAACCTTCAATTGGATCATCGTTACATACTATTTAGTTTCTCATATTTAAAAAATATGCTCTTTTGGTTAAACCCTTAAGAGCTTCTTGCCTTAGGACTCCTGAAACAATTCTCAGAAAAGTCAAACTCGTAAGTAGATGTAACATTCCAAGTTGCTTAAAACTTTTCTTTTAGTTTGAAATTATTTACTTAAAAATCACCAAATACAACCTTACCGTTTTTAATGATTCCATTAGCCAACATCAACCTCTGTCCCTCCCTCATCGCTCCCAGTGTGCTGCTGCTTACTGCCCGTCTACCTGCCCTGACGCTTCTAGAAACACATGAGGAACATCCTGAGCCAGTGAAAGGCTTAACAGCAAGAGCGTATTACTTGCCATACAATTATCAGCATTTGTGTGCATGGCCTACATTCTGAAAACAGCAAAATATAAAACAGGGGATCAGTTTTGTTCTTAGGCATGACCAGTGAATTCTCAAATGTCGGAAACCATGGCTCACCTCATTAGTTTCCCCTCGTCGGCAAAGCAGTCCTGTGGATGAGCATCCCCTTTAATGCTGACAGGAGTTACGAGAGATTAAAGAAAGGAAAACCAAAGACGCCGATGCCTCCTGACACGTTCCTTTTAGCAGTACCTCTAAAAATGTGATTACAAAATCTTATTTGGAGTTTGAAAAAAGCCGCTTGCTATACAAAATCAAATTTTAGATTAATTGGTATTAGGTCGCTTCAGTTTTAATCAGTTTTGGGAAAGAATCACGTCTTTCATCTTGCAAGCATATCCTGAACAACAGGCAAAAGATTTTCCAAAACGTGTTTTTTCAGTAAAGTGTCATTTTTAAATTTACAGAGTAAACACCACTCGCGCAGCTCATTGAACAAACGCGCTGGGGTGTGAGACCATCGTCATCATCAGGACACGGAACAACTCCATCATTCCAAGACGTGTCCTTGTACTGTACCTTCACAGCCAAACACACACCTCCTTCCTAATCCGGGGCGCCCACGCTCAGTAAATTTAAATGTCCACGTTTGAGAACGGATGCATCGGACAAATCTAGCGGCAAAGGCAGCGCAGCGAGCTGTCCCCATAGACGTGCTCACGTGTCTTCCCCAAACTCTCGGTTGGAAGGATACTGGTGACCTATCGGAGAGCTGTTCCTTCCTCCCGTGGCTGCTTTTCTGATCATTACAAAAGAATGATCATTACAAAAGAATATTAATCGACTGTATTCTTTCTGCTCCGATCCTACCACCTTTTTGCCGTGAAATACTCCTTCAACCTGAGTTCTTTGTGCACCAGTGACCACATTACAGACTCAGTCATTCGCACAGATGGTGCCAATTAGCTTCTCCATGGCGTGCTACAATGAACCTGAAATGGAAGCGCTGAATCCTCCCTTGAACTTGTAGAAATGGTCACAGCTGGGGACCACTGACAGCAGGCAGCATGCCATGGTCACATCTTTCCACCTCATGCTCGAGCTTCCAGAGGAGAAACTTGACCTACAGGCTCAGATTAGGTATGTCATTTCACACACACACACACACACACACACGCACACACACACTCATACACACACACACGCACACACACACTCATACACACACACATACACACACACACGCACACACACACATTATGTGTGTATACGTGAAACATGGCATTTCTATTCCTTCAGCTGGAAGATAAGTGTTTGTAACTAAAGGATGCAAGAAATTTTCTTACAACGTTCAAAATCTTTCCTTTTCGTGGTTCTTAACCTCTTCGGAAATAGTCCATTTTTAGTAACATAGCATAATGGGATTAGGAACACATTTTACTGACTAGGAAGAAATGACAGTGGTAATATTCACATCTTATATTTATAAGCACCCTGGAGTCTATAAAACACTGTCGCACGGCTTCCAATTCAATCCAGTGTTTGCAACATGGCACCCTGGGGGACTACAGAAGAGACTAAAGTCCCTCTAAACCTCTGCAGCTTTTAAGTTACAGACTAAAGGTGGGTGAGGCGGAGGGAAAACAGAAGTGACAACAAAACAAAACAAAAAGACTAGAGGCATTATGAGCTGGGCAAACTGACACCATTTCACCTCATCCAATTAGTCTATTGACGCCGATAATACTAAGAATGTGATACTAAAGCCTGGCCCAATTTTTGAAACAAAATTCCAATGCAAGAAGCAGGTGTTTCCTGAAGCAGGATCGGGCCTAGAGTGCTAAGACAACATTTTGGGCCGGGGGTACTGCTAAAGTGGGAAAGCCTTCCTAGAGGAAACGGGTTATTAAGCAGGGCCCACGTGGTGATAAACGTGAGTTTAAAGGCACGATTTTAACTGAGCGAAAAAACAAGAAGAGAGACATCAAAAATGAGTATTGAAAGGCCCTGCCTGGGGGCCCAAGCCTTCTTAGAGAGCAAGAGTGCCATTTATCTTCTCTGCATCTCCAGTGTGGCCTAGACACTCAGAAGCTGTGTTTTAAATGGAAGCAAAACAAGCCATGTGAAAGCACAGAAGGGAAACCTGAAGAACGAGCATCTTGTATTTCTGCAAAAAAACAAACCAAGCACGCGGGCACACAGAACTGAGACCTAGCCAGCAGGACGGCAGACCCTGAAGAGGCAAGGTGGACGCCACGATGGGAAAGAAGGCTGGGCGCACTCCAGCGGTCGGGACCGATGTGGAGACAGCAAGAAGGCACTGAGGCAGAGGAGGGCAGGCTGTGGTGCAGTGTGGAGGACAGCCCCACCGTCTACAAGCACGGGGCCAGGCTTCACAGAAACAAACCCACCGCGGCCCCCCGCAGAGTCCCACGAGGGGCTAACTCCCTGGAGTCACGGGAGGACTAGAGGCTCCAACCTACTCAGGTTTACCTGTCACTGGCGTGGCCGAGGAGAGTTACATCAGTGAGGATAAACGATTACTGCAGTTCTCCCCTGAGCATGTCAGAAGAGACCCCTTGGAATGAAATGGAATGCAATGTCATCTTTTCACCGTGAGCGCTGGGCCCTCTATCAGTTTCCCCACACTTCTTTTTAAAAAATTTTTGTTCATGTTTATTTATTTTTAAGAGGGTGGGGGGCACGAGCAGGGGAGGGGCACAGAGAGAGAGGGAGGCACAGAATCCGAAGCAGGCTCCAGGCTCCAAGCTGTCAGCACAGAGCCCGACGTGGGACTCGAACTCACGAACCGTGCGATCATGACCCGAGCCGAAGTCAGACGCTCAACCGACTGAGCCACCCGGGACCCCTCTCCCCATTTTATCCCTCATCCCCAATTCATGCTCTTCACCCTCCCTGAGAAACCCACACGTTCTCAGCTTTTACCATTCCCAGGCTCACACGTGCTTCTGGGGCAGCCCAATGTCTCCCTCTCCCTCCAAGAGGTCCCCTGCCACACAAGGCCCACCCAATGGGTTCCCTCTGGATTTGGAACTTCTCAACACTGCATCCAATACTATAAACACTGGTAGTCATATGTTCTTAACGCGTCCTTCCGCCTTCTGAAGCAAAACTTGCTTCCCACCCTCGGGGGAAAAACTGAAAACATTTTGAAAGCCTTTCGAATGTATTTTGCTTTCTCGTCACACCATCCCCCAAAAGATAAAATAGAAAAATGGAGAAAGGGGGCAAGTTTGGCTTTCAGCTGATTCATGCATCTGAAACAGAAGATCACTGTCACACAAGGAGGAGGCTAGCAGGTAAATCCTACAGAAGGCCAGTGCACTTGGCGGGTCCGTGCATGGGAGCAGGGAGCACAGGACATATTAGAGGGAGCAGGTAGTTGGCAGAGGCCTTGGGAGCGTCACCGAGAGCACAGCAGAATAACAGTTCTCAGAGACAAATAACCCATGTCATTCCAGTTGTTTTTGGAATTGGAGTGCCCACATTTGAGTATGGATATATACAATGTTCTGAGGTTTCACTTAAAGAAGATAATGCAGCCAGGCATTTAAATTGTGCCTTAAAAGTACAGAGAAACTGTTGATTTTTCTAATTCTTAATCCTTGAACAGTTCTTTTCTGAAAACAACGCTATTTTTAATACAATCTGATCTCTTTCAGAAGTGTGAGGCTTGCTTTTACTAAACTTTCTAGGACAAGACTCGAGTTAGCTTAACCATTGTAATACCTTAGAAGAATACAAAGTAATTTGTAAGATCATATTTAAATAGGTTATGTCCCAACCAACAATTTGGAAGACACTGGGTTCTTCAACAAAACACGTACTTCGCACTAACGGACAAACTTCTGAGCCACGCCCCTAATGCCACATTCCCCAAGGACAGAAGAAACTCACTTAGGCGGTAGTAATTCCTCAGTTAATCAAAAAAGTAGGTAAAACGAGGAATCATAAAAATGCGTATCATTCATGTTTTACTTTGGCAAACCTTTTAAAGTATAATTTATTTGCAAATATTTTAATGTAGGGCCAAGACCTTTCCTTTGAGTAGGATCCTGCAACGGAGTTTCTCAGTCTTCCATGCATAAATAACACCCGTTAGACAACGTTGAAGAGCTTCAGGATTGTTTTCTTTAAAGAAGAAGGAAAACTTAAAGACACACGAGGAGCAAAGTGAAAACAGAACCTGGAAGCTGTCCATCTTTTTATGATTTGTCCCTAATCTTTTATAATTGCCTCATCTTTATCCAATCTGATAGTAACTTGTCTTTATGGAGTCTTTCCAAAGGTTTTCACAGAAATGACGGCTCTCTCTGTTTTAGCACACACATTTCATCAGTTTTCATTCCATTTCATTAAATTATGCCAATTACGGTAACAAGAATGCCACACATTAAACAGATCCGGAAACGAAATGCCTCCTGGTGTGCACTCGTCTCAGTGAGGGGACGCTGTCGCCATGGCCCCCTCCCAGCGGGCTGGGGGTGCCTGTGCCAGTCCAGGCCCCGTCGGGAGGGGAGGGAGAGCTGGGCCACCTGGGAGGCCAGAAAACAGGCCTTCTGTTGCATCGTGATCCATTCCATGTCCTGGAAGATCCTGTCTGGAAAAACTGCTAAGCCAGGGCTGTACCTTAGTAATATCTGGCATGTTTTAGGCACACAATAAATATGCATTCAATGAAAGAATGTGCCTTGACGATCTTTAATTACTCCCACCCCATTCAAAGAACGCAGAGCCATGTTTCATTTGGATACAAACTGAAGAGGGCGACAGCCTACAGAAAGACCAGAAAATTACCATGATTATCACAGAAATAAAGGGAAGACAAAACCCAACTCAATAATTCCATTCAAAAGTACCCTAATCCAAAAGTCAAAAACCTTCTTTGCCCTGCTAGGAGCCCCCGATACGTGCTCCGACGTTCAGAAGTGGTACCAAATGAAAATAGTTCATTTGGTTGTGGGTTCCTTTATAATCAAGCTTTTTAATCGAATTCTCAGAGTTTAATCAGTCCTTTCAATAAGGTAGAGAGACTTCTATGAGAACAGATTTTTTTTCTGAAACAACAGTAACAACTAACAAATACTGACTACTTCATCTTGCCAGGCACTATAGTAAGCATGCCGTGTATATTTGCTCATTTAATCCTCAGAATAACTGTAGGTACTAAACTCACTCAAAGATGGATAGCTCATCAGTGGTGAAGCCAGGATTTGAACCCAGAGGCCATGTGCTGAACCCCTGTGTCATACTGCCTAATTCAGCTCACTTTCTTAGAAATAATTTTAATATTTTACCTAAGGGTTTTGTTAGTATACCTCCCCAAAATACAACAAAGTCTTTAATCATAAAGTTGAAATTAATTCTTTTTTTTTTAAGCTTTTATTTTGAGAGAGAGAGAAAGCGTGGGCAGGAGGGGCAGAGAGAGAATATCAAGCCGGCTCCACAAGCTGTCAGCACAGAGCCTGAGGCAGAGCTCGAACCCATGTAGCATAAGATCATGACTTGAGCCAGATTCAAGAGTCCGACGCTCCAATGACTGAGCCACCCAGGTGCCCCACTAATTAAGAAATTAATTCTTAAACAGTTCCCACTAACCCTATACTCACTGAAAAAACAACTATACATGACTACATTCATTCATTATCAAACATTTAATGAGCAACTGCTTAATCACTTGAAAACAAAGAGTAAGGGCAATTCCGTGGAAATTGCTCAGTTACTGAATGTTTACTGCATGCCTATTCTTGCCAATGCTCCCAGGAAACTCGGTCTGGTGGAAGAGACACATCACTGTCCTCTGGTTTTAGGAAATGCTAATGCCATTTATTCATTCACAGGAAAGGCTCTGGGATGTCCCAAGTGTGAACTGGGACAGTGGGGGGCGGGGGGGGCGGTGAAGGGGAAAGGACAGTGGAAAAGACTCTTGAGATTCAACCAAGGCACTGCTCCTTTGTAAGCCACGGGGATTTGCGTTAAGGGCTGCTGTAGAGGAGACATAGGATCAGTACCGTGTTTTGGAACAACCACTCCAGAAGGAGAGAGCATGGGGCAGATGAGGGCATAAAGCGGGGAGGCCGGCGACGATCTGCCGTGAAAGGGTAGGTGAGAACGGGGGGATGTGAGGTTGAAACGAGGGAACTGGATGGTGTGTGAATGACATCCATGAAGTTGTTTTAAAAAAAAGTCCAGACGAGAAATGGTGAAAGCCTGAACTCAAGCCACGCCACCGGTCACAGGAAAGGGACACTGGACAGATGTTCGGAAGTCAGAATCAGCAAGACCTGGTGCGATAATGGGTGGGAAGGGGGGCCGGACTGAGGAGTGGGAGTGGGAGCGGGAGGAGGAAAAGAATGGAGTCACGTCACACGAGGGAAACGTACGAGAGGCAGACTAACGTCTGACCGAGAAACCAATTCGAGTTACCCTGGGGAACAAAGCCGAGGGCACGGTAGCTCCGAGCTGAGGGAGGCACAAGGGCTATAGCTGCTAAGGTATGAACCCCTAACAACCGTCTCGATGTTCACTGCTAACCACTTTTTCGCTTCCTCCTTCGGGTCAGAGCTGGCATCCCTCACTTTTACATCTGAGCAAACTGAGGCACCCAGAGAGGAAGAGGAAGAGCTGAGGTCCTAACGCAGCTGCCTCCAGGCTCTGACACCCAAGCGACTTCCACGCGGCTACACTGCGCGCTGAGCAAGTAATGGCCACAACGACGGTAGAGACAACGACAGCTTCTCTCTGCCGCTGCGGAGCCAGTTAGAACCACAGCGCTCACCCCCGCGCCTCTGCCAAGTGCAGAGGGGGAGCTTCACATGCACAGCGTGTCTATAGCTCGTCTGGAAGAGGGGCAGCGAGACCTGCATTTATCAAGCATCGGCACAATGCAGACACTTGTCACACATGTGTTACTTCTCCTCCTCATGGTGTCCCTGGAAGAGAAGCTGTACTAGTTTCAATCGGCGGTCAGGGAAACGGTCTCACGAGAGGAGGTGACTGGCCCAGGGCCATGATGCACGAAGGGGCAGGAGAGGGACAGAATCTCCATACCTGGAAGCACCCACGTGTATTCCTACATAGAGACTAAACATAAATGAACCGAGAGACAGCGAGCACTCACGTGGAAAAATGTTCCAAATGAGCGAATCCTGTACATAAAAAATAAACATAAAGATTATCTGTATTACACTTGCAGCTTTTCTTGAAGTCTGAAACCATTTTTTTTTTAATAGAAAAATAAACTCTGCGAGTTAGGGCATACAAGAACCATTCCCAGAAGACATCTTTGGTCATTACAACCTGACGAGAATCAGTTCTGTTTCTAAGCAGCTCCAAAAAAAAAAAAAAAAAAAAAAAAAATCACATAACTTCTTTCTTCTTTTTTTAATTTAAGAAAGTGCAACGAAGCGATATTTTTTTTAACTACCGATTAAATATGCATGGTGGAACTGGCTTGCTGGGCACCAGGACCTAAACATTAGAAATGTAGTGCAACTTCTAGGGTGAAGAGTCAACTCACTTTCACCTTAGGAAAAAAACAGCGTTTAGTAGGTGAATTGTTAGCATTCAGAATGTGTAACTGGTGCACCTTGCCAAGTTCAGAACGAAAAGAGGACTGTGAATGCATTTAATGCTAAAATGAGAGATTATCGAACATAGGCTGTTTACAGAATTCAAGTCCTTTCTGTTTTCTTAGGAATTAGAGACCTTTGTGTAATTTCTCATTGTTTTTCCCTGGTTTCTGCTTAGTAGGTTCCATGCCCAACGTGGGGCTCAAACTCACGACCGTGAGATTAGGCGCTGTGTGCTCTACCGACTGAGCCAGCCAGCCGCCCCAAGTGTAATCCCTCACTTAAAGCTGTGATCCTTTGCTTGAAATTACATCAAATAAAGAAATTAACTTTGCCTCAAAAGTGAAGATAATGCTTATTTTTAAAATACATTATTTGGACATTGATTTAATCTTATGGGTTGGACTCTAACACCACCAGGTTTTGGATATTTTTAACCTAAAAAATGGAATTTTCACATGGTTTCATACATTGGTAGGCTATTCTCTTGATCAGCCTATAACAAATTTCTGTAACATTTTACAAATAAAATAGCGTTCAAGTGTCCTTAGTTTTTAAAGGAAACACTAGATGGCAGTAAATACACAAAAGTTGTGACATATGACCCTGTGTTACCAAGCATAATGATCATTTTTGCCTTTTATTGAATTTTATGCTCTACTATGTCAAGCTTAAAAAAAAACAAAAGAACAAAAACCTGAATAAAAAATTTAAATAAAAATTAAAGTTCCCTGGCGTTACTACTGAAACAAATTCATCTACAATTTAAACTGTGACAATACTAATTCTCAACTCCAACTTTATAAAACTGTTAAATTTTCTAAGTCTCCTTTGTCTTAACAAATTCTTTTTTTCTTTTTACATGAATACATTTTGTAGTTTTTTTAAGTTTATTTATTCACTATTGAGAGAGAGAGACAGAGACAGAGACAGAGAGAGCATAAGCTGGGAAGAGGAAGAGAGAGAGGGAGACACATAATCCGAACCAGGCTCCAGGCTCTGAGTTGTCAGCACAAAGCCTGAGGTGGGGCTCGAACCCCCACAGACCGTAAGATCATGACCTGAGCCGAAGTCAGACACTTTAACCAACTGAGCCACCCAGGCACCCCATAAATATATTTTAGATATTACTTAATTTGGAGAAAATAGCTTTAAGATAAAATACCTTAAACTGCTATTTCCATCAAGATGTTAACAATTTACACAAAAATTTAAATACACATATGGCTTATTTACTAGGTTTCGAATTAGTGAAATTTCTATTCTTTTAGGGGCCATGGATGAATATATGTTAAGTACAGCATGCTATTAATTTAATGTGCTACTAGCAAAACACTGTTTTAAATTCAGTAATTAAAACTGACACTATCTAGATTTCAGGAAAAAACAGGTAAGTAAGTATAATATTAAGATTTTACTTCCTTATTTGAAAACCTATCTACAGATCAAAGGAAATATCTTAGAAACATTGCTAATCTGATCCACGGATGGTTTTAATGAACCCTCTCTAACATTCTGAATTGTAATTTCAGTAGGATTTTGCAGACTTACATGGTAATAAACCAAAAACGTATACTTTCTAATTTATATTAAACTTTCTACTTTTTGGATTCATTACAAGACCAGATGGCATTCAGCTCAGGTCTCAGCAACACTAGAATAAAACTAGCTAACTTACTAATTTTTGGGTTATTTCTAACACTTTCTCTGAGCTAGATTTTGTCCTGACACACAAAATTTTCAATTTAGAAAACAAAGCTGGGGTCCTCTCAATAGGTAGAAAGTCAATAAAATAAAAACAGCAAATCCTCAAATATACTACTTTGGTACAAAGGGAAGACTTATTTTAATACCAATCTGTGCCAATATAACTCAACTTTTGATCAATAGTTTCCAAAAAATCAGTAAATAGCTACAGTTACTACAAGCACCTTAAAGCAAACACACACTCAAATAGCCAAAACAATCTTTCACAGCCTTGAAAAAGAACAAAGTTGGGAGTCTCACACTTGCTGACTTGAAAACCTACTACAAAGCTATAGTGCTAAAAGCAATGTGGTACTGGCATAAAGATAGAAAGATACTTATCACCAAATTCATCAAGTTATATATATTAAACACATACAGCTCTTTGTACGTCAATCACACATCAATAAAGCGGTTAAAAAAAACCAGACATATAGACCAATGGAAATTAATTAAGAGGCCAGAAATAAACCCTCACTTTTGTGGTCAAGTGATTTCCAGCAAGGATGGCAACACCATTCACTGGGGAAAAGACAGTCTTTTCAACGGGGTGCCGGAAACACTGGATGTCCTCAGGCAAAAGAACGAAGTTGGACCCTTACCTCACACTGTAGAAAAACTTAACTCAAAATGGATCAGAGACCTAAACTTAGGACCCAACACTATAAAACTCCTAAGAAAAGACAGGGCAAAAGCTTCATGACATTAGACTTGGCAACGATTTCTTGGATATGACACCAAAGGCACAGGCAACAAAAGAAACAAGTAGAAAAACTGGACTTCTATGCATTAAGAGGGTAGTACCAACAGAGTAGAAAGGTAGCCCACAGAATTGGAAAAAAACATTCTTGAGTCACGTCTCCAACAAGAGATCGATATCCAGCACGTATAAAGAATTCCTACAAGTCAACAAATAAGCGAAAGGCCACTAAAAAAAAGAACGGGTGAGGAAATTGAACAGATGATATTCAAACGGCCAAAAGCACATGAAAAGATGTTCAACATCACTGCTTGTCAGGGAAATCAAAACTATAATGAGGTATTACCTCACACCCATTAGGATGACTATTATTAAACAAACAAACAACAGAAAATAACAAATGTTGGCAAAGATGTGGAGAAATTGAATAAATGCTTGTGCCTTGCTGGCGGGAATGTAAAAACAGTACAGCTGCTATGGAAAATGGTATTGTGTTTCTTCAAAAAATTAAACAGAATTACCACGTGATCCAGAAATTCTGTTTCTGGCTATGGACTCTAAAGAAGTGAAACAGGGACTCAAAGAGGTATTGGTACATCCACATTCACAGCAATATTATTCACAACAGCCAAAATGCGGAAGCAACCCAAGTGGCCATCGACTGACGAATGGATAAGATGTGGTATATACACCCATGGGAATATCATGCAGTCTTGAAAAGGAAGGAAATTTTAACATATCCTATAACACACATGAACCCTGAAGACCTTATGACACAAGAGGACAGATACTGGATGATTCTGTTATGTGAGATTCCTAGAGTAATCAAATTCACAAGAACGGAAAGGAGAATGGTGGTTACCAGGGGCTGGAGAGGGGGGAATGGGCACTTAGTGTTTAACAGATACAGAGTTTCAGTTAATGCCTTGAACTGTACAATTAAAAGTGGTTAAAAGGGTACATTTCATATTATGTGGGGCTTTTTTTTTTTACCACAATTAAATTTCTGAAGAGGTTAAAACGGTAAATTTCCGATGTTTACTTCACCACAATAAAAACCAAAAATGAGAAAGTGGTATACATGTAGTTACAACCTCCTTACACTCCTTCACCCTTTGACTTAACTCTGGGTGATCTCAATATTAGTAATGATCTCTGTATTAACAAATATCGGTAACATTTCTATGAGTTAGCTCATTAAAAAAAAAAAAAAAAAAAACCAGAACACACCAAAATAATCACTATTATAAGGATTTAATCTTGGTAACCAGAGGAAATACTTCTTGTTTAGAGGTATAAGTCTAGCTGGTAATGAAATAGCCCAAAACTGCTGGCATTCTGGCCTACGGGGAAGAATTTTAAGCTGAAAAACACGTTTCTTCCGTGTCATGACTGACTCTAAAGTCAGTGGCTGAGACAGCCCGTGGCTGAACTTTTGCCTTCCACCCCTCAGGTTGCCAGGCATCCCCAACTTACATCCTAGGAGCAGATTCTACCCGGGCTAGAATTCAGAGTGGGAAGTCTCCACTAGCATGGAGGAAGTCGGGATTAACTCACATCCAAGCCTTCTCAGAACTCACCAAAGAAGAAGAGAAGACCACAAAGGGTCCCCTGTCTTTGGATGACAGTCGTGATGATCTTCTCCTCCACGTCACCACAGACCAGTCACCTGACATATCATTTACTCTGCCTAGTTGCGTCTCTTAGTAGGTAGATGTACTAAGCTATAGTGTACGTATGTGGACACGTGCGTGTGCGTGCGTGTATGTGTAAAATGTGCACATCTTCTCAGCTACACTAAGAAGCAGAGCTCTTGAGGACAAAAATAAAAAGACAGCTTTGTCTTTCCTTTGCACCAGATTCAGTATCATATACACAGTAGCTCTCAATACTGACTGTGTATAATTAAGGAATAAAAAAAAATGAGCACTTGCCACTTTGTGTTCTGTAAGTAGAACTCAGAAAACGTTATAAACAAATATAGTCATATAATTAATACCGAATATAAGTTTATCAGAAAAGAATAATACCCATTTTTTCTTTTTCTTTTGATTTATTTTTTTTCAGTTTATTTATTTTTGAGAGAGACAGAACATGAGCAGGGGAGGGGCAAAGAGAGAGGGAGAAGCAGAATCCGAAGCAGGCTCCAGGCTCTGAGCTATCAGCACAGAGCCCAATGCAGGGCTTGAACTCACAAACTGTGAGATCGTGACCTGAGCAGAAGTGGGATGCTTCACCAACTGAACTACCCAGGCACCCCCATTCTGTGTTTTGAAATTAAAAAAAGAAAGAAAGAAGTGTCCATTTTCTTTTTTAATAGCTTAATTTATTAATTCCACATTCTCAGCACTGAACTGTATACCTACCATCACTGTTCAAGTGAGTACTCTTATTTACTAGATGGAAAAGTAGACACCATCCCTGGTCTTAAGAAACCAACAGTGCATGGGAGAGACAGACATGACATAAACACGCCTATCAGGAAGCGCAAGGCATATAAACGGGATAATCACCATGAGGGAGGGCCATGGAGGCTTCAAGATAGGCTAACAGAAGACATCCAGCAGAGATGGAAGGATCAGAAAAGCCTGGGAGACCAGTGACATCTAAGCTGAGACATAGGAATAAAAGTGTGCTAGCCAGGCCCAAAGAAAGGACTTTGGTCCTAAGCAAAAGAGGAAAGAAAAAAGAAAAAAAAAAAAAAAAAAAGATTAATTAACAGAGTGAGGACTTCTGCTTCTGGAAGGATGGAACAGAAGTACTTTTCACTACTCCTCCTGCTAAGAACAACCAAAGACCATGGACATGACATACAAAATAAACACAAGGAAACTCTGAAAGGTAGAAAGAAGGCCGACTCAGCACAGACCCCAGTACCCTAAGGACCCCAGGTATTCCTCTCTACCTCATACGTCCTAGACTAAGTGCTGAGGAAGGGCAAGCACAAATGCCAACGGGCACAGACAAAAATAAAAAGTCCCAAGACAAGCCTGTTCTCTAGCCAAAGGGCCAGCACAGGGGCGGCCCAGCAAGACAGAGAACTTTTAGACGCTCTAGCCGAACACCACAGAAATACTGCGGCCCACCCCACGCAGGCCGGCAAATTCCTGGGTGCCATCTGCAGAATGCTCCTGTAGACCAGGATATCTCCCAAATTAAGTGAGAAGAACCAGGCCCCAAATATCTGTTGTTAAGACATCAGCAAATACAAAAGAAGAAAGAAGTAGCATTGGGGATACACAGAACTCTGGACCAGCCAGAAATCTGGAGAAAGCGAAGGCAAGATCAAGAAGCAGGCAGTGAACACGTCCCGCGTCGCTCAGAAGCTGGCAGCGGAACCCCCAGATGTGGCTCTCGGCAGAGCTCTGCTCGCTTTGGGGGAGGGGACGGCTTTCAGGTCCTTCCATGTCTCTCAAGACTTTTATACTCCTCTTGTTCTGGTTCCCAATTTACCAAGAAATCTTCTAATAATCCAATTCCACTTTAACTTTAACACCAACTGTTACAGTCATTGGAAAAGTATCTCCTTATGGTAAGTTAACTGCCTGGCATTCTGGTCAGTCCTTTGTGAGTCTCATTAGTTTTAAGCGTCGGTCAGTCCCAAAAGCCTAATTAACCCTGCATGTACTGGCAAAGACAAGATCCCAGACCCACAAACTTAAAGGCCACATCCGAAATGGAAGGTACGCTATGAGCCTGGGCAGCTGGCCGTCTAAGACGCCTCTGTCTTGATCTCTCACTTACACAGGTGAGAAACCAGCCTTGCAAATAGCTCTCCAAAATCCTATTCAACTCTCAGAATTCAAAGCAGACCTACTTTTCTCTGCTGGAGCCGTCCCCTTTCCCTCCTACTCACTGCTGTCTGAAATCATTCTCCAAAACGCATATTCTGCATAGAACGTCCACCACGAACACAGATTCCTATTAAATACACAGAAAGATAAACACAGCAAAGCAGAATCTGTTTCTTCAGCCACTCCGGGAAAGGCACAAGTTCACACTCTGACCGCTAGTTGGCCCTCAGTCCTGAGGCCTTAGGTATACGAACCACCGCCTCACAGTCCTGCTACATTCTGCGGGACTAAATGTTCACAACTGCTCTATTTTTAAAGTATCTAAAAATGAAAGGTCACAATAAGCACTAGCAATAAAAAAATTCCTGCGAATGCGTCCATTTGCAATTGGTCAGTGCTGAATTTTCAAGATGTTAAAGTAATCCATATTCGGAACCACCATAAACAAAATGAAAGCCTAAAAAGTACAGCCAGCCAGCCTCCTTGAACTTCGTATGCACGGGTTATGCGCCTTCCTGACACATATCACATCTGGGTGTTTTAGAGTTTCACAATGAATTCCACACCTGTTGCTAACGAGATTTAAGTCATTATCAAAAAGCATTTCTTAGGATCCGTTTGCGGAAGAACGTAGAAATGACAGAAGAGGCTAAAAAAACGTCAAATCTACAGAATTCTATTTCATACGGAAGTTCTCTACCCAGCACCGGACAGGTCAGCGCAACGGGAAGAACCACTTTCCCAAGCCCACCCCGGCCATGGTCTCTGCGAACTGGGCAGCAACCAGAAATGCGTGTCTGTCCGTCACCTGAACTACCTCGCCTTCTTACCAGGAAATCTGTGTCGTTAAACTGCCAGTCACGGACAGTCAGGGATACCACTGCTGTCTGTAGGTCATCTCTGCTTAAACAGAGGCGTCTGCGTGGAGACTATTTAAAATACGTTGAAAGTTTCACTTACCTCCACGGCTACCACAATCAAAACGAGGTCCAATTTTGACTCTGGAAAGAGGGCATTCACTTGCGGTGACATTCCAATTAGAGCACAGTTAGTGACCACAGATATAACACTCATTGTTTCAAAAGCCAACTAAAAGGAAAAAAAATGTGAAATTAAAAACCACAATGACCTCTTCCATACTTCCTCAGCCTTTTTTTGTATCATATAAAATCAAAGAAAAAGCCTTTCCCTCGTTCCAAATATCCCAAGTACATTTAAAACTTTTTCTCTATAATGCTGTGATTTTCTTCGGCTTAAAAAAGTCAGGCCGTTACAAGGCATTTTCAATATTTATGGCCAGAATATCCAAAGCACTATGTTCTACCTTCCCAGCTGGAGGTGGCCAGGGACCTGAGAATTTGGAATACATCCGAGAGGAGTACGCTGTTCAAGTTACCCTACTCGTACCTAAAGGGAATCTAAGGTGGGGCCACCAGAAAAAAATGTTTCACATTCAAAAACTGTTAGTATGATTTCAAATGGAATTTTTTTGTGACTGTCTTACTCTGCCACATTACAGACCACAGCTGGTTCGGCTACACCAGAGGCACCAGCTATCGTGATCCTTTTCGAGTGGCATTCGCCCAGGAGACTTTGGAAAAACACACGTGCCCCACCGAGCTACTGAACAGACTGACCCAAGGCCCCGTGGAGGAGTCTCCCAGAGCCCACTACAGAGTACCGACTGCGGAAACGTGACCACTGCTCGGTCGCTCTTCCTTTTCATGCACGACACTTGATCCCTGCCGAGTAACCCAACCACTGGGAAGGGACGTAGAGGTTTCCATTACAGAACGAGCAAGTCGCGGGGAGGAATGCTGCAGCCCACAGGGAATACGGTCAAGGTGTTGTGACGGCAACGCCTGGTCACCCACTCGGGTACTCTGCTTGTGGCGAGCACAGCAGAGCAGATAGACTTGTCCAATCACTGTGTTGCACACCCAAACACGTGTAACGTTGTGTGCCAACTGTATTTTCATTTAAAACAAGAAGCAGATAAAAGTCCCACTAATTCTAAAAAATACAATTACTGTTAGAAACTAAAATTTTAAAAGAAGCAAAACAAAGCATGATTGGATCCCAACTGAATAAATATCTGGTCTCATGGAGAATTTCCGCTATCTTATTTTAGCAATCTTTGTATAACTTGATTATTTTTTCCGGAGTTTTCTTTACAACAAACCTACTCAAGACTTTATCTTCTCTTTAAATAACTTAAATTTTTTTATTTATTCATTTTTTATCTTTACATAGCTCAGAATTGAAAACTTGAAGTTACAGTGAAGAGTCTCCTTGCCCTCATGTACCCTTTACCTGCCCGCGAGCTCCTGTGCTCCCTACAAAAGGATCACCATTATTAATTTTTTTTTTACCTTTCCAGATACTTTACATGCAAACTTTATAAGGAAATTTGAATATATATGCCCTTTCTTCCCCTCTTTCAGCCCAATGCATATTGTCAGGTCCCTTGCTTTTGTCACTTAAAATGTCTTGGAGACTATTCTGTGTCAGTACTCAAAGAACTCTCTCATTCTTTGTCACAACTGTTTAAATATTTTATTGCAGAGATGTATCGGAATTTATTTAACCATTTCCTTATTGGTGGGCATTAGTTGCTATGACAATCATTGTTCCATTTAGTTACCATGTAAATACATCATTTAACAAGAGTGGAATTAGGATAAATTCCTGAAAGTGGAACTGAGTCAAAGGTACCACGCATTCATAATTTTGATAAATAACGTCAAGTTGCACTCCATGAGACTGACCAGTTCATCCTCCTATCAGCAGTATCTAAGAGTGCCTGGCTTCCTGCATTTTTAACACCTCTATAATGAAACATGATTTTTTCAAATACAGCTATATTGAGCTATAATTTATGTGCAATAAGCTGTATTCATTGAAGGTATACACTTCATTAAGTTCTGATTGACGTACATACCTGTGAAAACACCACCACAAACAAGATGCAGAATAATTCTACTTCCCCCAAAAGACTCCTCATGACCCACTGCAATCCATCCTTCTGTTCACACCGGCCCAAAAGCAAACACTGATCTGCTTTTTGTCACTGCAGTTTTGTCACTGCTCCAGGATGTCATAACTGGAATGACATAGTATATACTCTTCCCATCCTTTCACCCAGTATGATTTTGAGATTGAGCCATATTATTTCTATATCTATATCTAGTCTTTTCCATTTTTATTGTGGAGTAGGATTCCATTTTATGAATATACCATCATTTTTTATTTATTTACCTACTGATGGAACACTGGGTTGTTTCCAGTTTTGGACTACTCTGAAGGAAGTTACTGTAGACACATGCGTGCATCCTGAAATGTTCACGTTCTCTCATTTCTCCTGGATATTTAGGAGCCGATGTGCTGAGGGTATGGTAGGTGTACGTTCAACTTTTTAACAAACTTCCATCTCATTCTGCAAAGTGACTGCACCATGACGCAGCCTCGCCAGAAAAGTATGACAGTTGCAGTTACTACACATCATGGCCAACATTTCACACCACGAATCTTCATTTTAAACTGGGTATGTAGTGCTATCTTCTGGTTTTCATTTGCATTTTCCCGGTAACTAATTATAAATCTTTTCATGAGCTCACTGGCCATTCACATATGTTTTTTGGTGAAGTACTTCTTCAAATCATGGTCCTTGTTTCCAAAGGCTGAAATGTCTTACTGAATTGTAAGAGTTTCTTAATCTGAACACAAGTACTCTGGCAGACATACGTATTGTGTATTTTTTCTCCCATTCTGTGTCTTGCCTGGTCTTCTTTTAACATTAGAAGAGCAAACTTCCCCCCCTATCTGGAGACCTGGTTATCTCAATGCTATTAGTGGACAATTATTTCCCCCACTGAACTGAGACTTCACATAGACCACATAATCCATTTCTGGACTTACTCTTCTGTTTAACTGGTCTGACTGTCTACCGATGCACCAGGACCACACCACGTTAATAACGGAAGTTATGTAACAAGTTTTAATACATGGTAAGTGTCCCTATTCTTCTTTATAGCTTTCTTGTTCTTCTATTTCATTCATTTCTCCCTGTGAATGTGACAATACATTTACCGGCTTAAAAGAAAACCTTGGGCTGGCGTAGTGCTCCATTTGTAAATTAATTTGTAGGTCAATTTGTAAATGAAAGGAGAATTGATATGCATTGAATACTGAGACCTCCTTTATCAGTTAGCTATTACTACATAACCAACCACCCCAAACTCTGGCTTCAAACAGCCATTTATTTAGCTCATGATTCTGTGGGTGGACAACTTGGGATATGCTCGTCTCGGCAATTCTTCTGGTCTCAGCTGACTTTGACTGGATTTGCTCACGCACCTGAGGTCAGCTAGTGGGTAAACCAGAGATATCATTGGCCTTATCAGGCTACTTAGAACTTCTAGTACCATGTCCGATAAAGGTAGCAAGAGTGAACACCCTTGCCTTGTTCCTAATTTTAGAAGGAAAGCATTCAATCTTTCACCAAGAAGTATGATGTTAGCTTTAGATTTTTTTTAAAAATAGATGTCCCTTATCAAGTTGAAGAAACACCCCCATTTCTATTTTTGTGAGAGTTCTCAAAAAGGAATGTTGGATTCTCTCAAATGCTTGATATTATTGGTTGATACAACTATGCAGTTTTTCAAACTATTAAATGGCAGATTATACAGATTAATTTTCTAATATTAAACCAGGCTGGCATCCCTGGACTAAATCCCACTTGTCATGGTATACACTTCTTTTTATAGATTGCTGAATTCAGTCTGCTAATAGTTTATGAAGGTGTTTTGTCCATTTACTCACAAGGGATGTTGGTTTGTTGTTCTCCTGTCTCGCACTCTGGTTTTCTACTACACGGATACTAGCCTTCATAAAATGAATTAGGAAACATTCCCTCCTCCTCTGTTTTCTGGAAGAAATTGTGTAAAATTGGGGTTCGTTCTTAGAAATTGCTAGTGAAATCATTTGGGCCAATGTATTTCTTTTTTGGAAATTTATAATTACAAATTTAATTTCCTTATAATTACAGAGCTACTCAAATTATCTATTTCGTATTGGGTGAGTTGTGGTAGTTTGTATTTTTGGAGGAAATGATCCAAATTGTCAAATTTATATGTGCAGAGTTGCTCATAATATTCCCTTCAATACTTTTGGTACTTTAAGGATCTGTAGTGGTAGCTGCTGTTTTCTTTTTATATTGGTTATCTTGTCAACTATATTGATCTTTAGAACCAACTCTTTTCAGTAATCTTCTCTATTATTTTTGTTTTTCATTTCATCCATCTGTACTCTTATCTTTATTATTTTCTTTCTGTTTCTTCTGGGTTTCTTTTGTGCTTTGTTTCTAGTTTCCCGAGTAGGCATTTAGATTATTGTTTGAGATATTTTCCTCTTCTCTAGTGTATGCATTCAGTGCTACAAATTTCCCTGTCGGCACTGCTTTAGCTGTTTGATATGTTGTACTTTCATTTTCATTCAGTTCAATGTCTTCTGAATTTACTCGAAACTTTCTCTTTGACCCATCATTATTTAAGGAATGTGCATTTGGGGGCGCTTGGGTGGCTCCGTTGGTTAAACAACTGACTCTTGATTTCAGCTCAAGTTATGATCTCACCGTGGTGAGATCAAGCCCCATGTCAGCCTAGGCACGGAGCATGCTTAAGATTCTCTCTCTCTTCCTCTCCTACTGCCCCTCCCTCACTCATGCCCTTCTCTTTCTCTTTCTTTCTCAAGAAAACCATGCATTTAGTTTTCGAGTGTTTGGAGACTCTCCTGTTATTCTTCTGCTGCTGATTTCTGGTTGGATTCCACTAGAGTCAGAGAACATACTATACATGATTTCAATTCTTTAAAATGTTTAAAGTTTGTGTTCTGCCCGAGGATGAATGCTCTGTAAGCACTTGAATGTGTATTCTACAAGTGCTGAGCAGAGTGCTCTGTAATACGGATTTGATTCTGTTACCTGATGGTGGTGGTATTGGTGAGCCCTTCTATATCCTTGCTGACTTCCTAGCTCTTGTTCTACCAACTGTTGAGAAATGCGTGTTGAAGTCTCCAGCTATACTTGTGGGTTTGTCGATTTCTCCTTCCAGTTCTATAAATTTCTGGTTCACGTATTTTAATCCACTGTTGTTCATTGTGCACACACTAAGCCTGCTATGTCTTCTTGGCAATTGATTATGCATATTACTGTGTGTGTGTGTGTGTGTGTGTGTGTGTGTGTGTGTGTGAGAGAGAGAGAGAGAGAGAGAGAGAGAGAGAGAGAGAAAGAGAGAGATCTTCCTTGACTTAGGAGTTGTGTTCCAAAAGGGTAAGTTACAAATATTGTAGGACAAAAATGGACCTACTACACCTAATCTACTGAATTAGAGCTGAACCTATAGCTCACCTTAAATGTGCTAAGAACCCTCGGATTAGCCTACAGCTAGCTGGGCAAAATCATCTCACACAAAGCTTATTTTATACTACAGTATTGAGTATTTCCTGTAATTTGTTGAACACTGTACTGAAAGGGAAAAACAGAATGGTTGTGTGGGTATGGAATTGTTCTAAGTGTATCAGTTGTTTACCCTTGTGACTGTGTGGCTAACTGGGAGCCATGGTTTGCTGCCCAACATCGAGAGAGGATCATACTGCATGCCACTGGCTGGGGAAAAGATCCAAATTCAAAATTTGAGGTATGGTTTCTACTGAATACATATCGCTTTCACGCCACTGTAAAGCCAAAAAACCATAATCTGAACCGTTGTAAGTTGGGGACCATCTACATATGTTCAGTCTACTTGTGTCACCATTTATCAGTCTGAAGGATGTACAGAAACCTCACCTCCCTTTACCATTCTGTAAAATATCTTAATATTTTCCCTGCATATATTTAGAATCATCAGATAGTGTTACAATTTTTGTTCCAATTGTCAAACGTAACTTTAAAGACTTAAGAGAAGGAAAGTCTGGGGTGCCTGGGTGGCTCAGTCGGTTAAGCCTCCAACTTCGGCTCAGGTCATGATCTCACGGTTCATGGGTTTGAGCCCCACATCAGGCTCTGTGTTGACAGCTCAGAGCCTGGAGCCTGTTTCAGAAATATGTGTCTCCCTCTCTCTCTGCCCCTCCCCTGGAGCCTGTTTCAGATTCTGTGTCTCCCTCTCTCTCTCTGCCCCTCCCCTGTTCATGTTCTGTCTCTGTCTCAAGGATAAATAAACATTAAAAAGAGAGAGAGAGAGAGAGAGAAGGAAAGTCTAATTATGTTTATTCGTATTTTTCCTTTCCATGGTTTTTCTTCCTGACAGTCCCAGGTCCCTTCTTTTATCATTTCCTCAAGTTTAGAAAAATTTTTTTAACTATTCTTTTAAGGGGTATCTATATGGCTCAGTCGCTGAAGCACCTGATTCTTGATTTCGGCTCAGGTCGTGATCTCATGGTTCATGAGATTAAGCTCTGCATTGGGCTCTGCGCTGACAGTGTGGAGCCTGCTTGGGATTCTCTCTCTCCCTCTCTCTCTGCCCCTCCCCTGCTCACTCTCTCTCAAAATAAATAAACATTTAAAAATCAATCAATAAAGTGGCTATTCTTTTAGCATAGATTTTCTGGCAACAAATTCTCTTAGTTTTCTTTCATCTGAGAGTGTCTTGATTTCCCCTTCATTCTTTTTTTTTTTTTTTAATTTATTTATTTAGTCATTTTTGAGAAAGAGAGAGAGAGAGGGAAAGAGAGAGAGAGAGAGAGAGAGAGAGAGAGCGTGCGAGCAGGGGGCGGGGTAGAGAAAAAGGGAGACAGAGAATCCAAAGCAGGCTCCACGCTGTCAGAGCAGAGCCTGACGCGAACCGTGAGGTCACGACCTGAACTGAAATCAAGAGTCCGATGCTTAACCAACTGAGCCACCCAGGCGCCCCCTGCCCTTCATTCTTGAAGGATATTCTCTCTGAATACAGGATTCTGTACTGACACTACTTTTCTTTCAGCACTTGAAAAAATACTATGCTGCTTTCTTCCAGCCTCCGTTATTTCCGATGAGAAACTGGCTATCATTCTAATTGTGTTCCTCTATAGACAACATGTCATTCTCTCTTGGTGCTTTCAAGTTTTTGTCTTTAGTTTTCATATGTTTAATTATCATGTGTTGGACACGAACTTTGGGGGGCTTATCCTGTTTGGGATTCACTCAATTTCTTGAGTCTGTAGTTTTGGGTCTCTTGCCAAATCAAAAAGTCTTGGACTTATTACTTCAGGCGTTTTTTAGCCCCTCCTTTCCCCGCTCCTTCTGGGACTCTGATAACAGGAATGTTAGATCTTTTGTTACAGTCGCACAGGTCTCTGAGGTTATATTTACTTTGTCAGTCTATTTTTTCTCTGCTGTTCAGATTGAATCATTTCTATTCTCTATCTTCCAGTTTCTGATCTTTCCTCTATTTCTTCCATTCTGCTACAGCGCTCATCCACTAAGCTTTTTATTTTAGTTATATTTTCCACTTCTAAAATATCTATTTGCCTCTCTTTTATGTCTTCTCTTTCTTTGCTGAGATATCCTATTTTTCTGTCTGTTTGAGGTATATTCATTTGATCAAGGCTGCTTTAAAATCTGTCCGATATTTCTAATATCTGTCGCCTTGATGGTGGCATCTACTGACCGCCCCTTTTTTCTTTTTGGTTCATCCTGGTTCCTGGTATGATGACTGTTTAAATAGAAACCTGGACATTTTAGGTGTTAGATTCTACAATTTATTTAAAGCTTTTGTTTCAGTTGGTTCCTCTAACACCACTCTAGCAGGCAAAGCAGGGGCAACACCTCGTTAGGTTACCCATTTGGATACCACCGACACCCAGTGTGGAGGGTGGGGTCCTTCCTATTGCGGGACTGGGGCCAGAACTCTGGTCTCCCACCAGACCTTCCCACGGATACCTCTTCTGCTAGGACGAATACAAGTGCCTCGTGTGTGTTCCCACGTTCCCACGTGGTCTCTGCTGTGCTGGGTGGTGGCAGAAGGCCTGACTCTCCATTAGGCTTTATCTGAAACCACCCCAGCAGAAACTGGAAAAGGAACCTCATTATTGCTGGGTAGGGGTGAAGTCAGACTCCCGACGTGATCTGCAACCCACACAGAAGTGGGGAGGGCCTCATCATCACTCAGTGAGTGAAGTCCCACCTGGCTACTTTCCTAGAAAACTATCAGAATTTTTACATCTGAAAGGGGTCACAGAAATTATAATTTACCTCCCCCACCCCATCCCCAATTTTCAAAACAAGGAAAGCAAAGCCCAGAAAAAGTAAATGACTCTTTGAAGTGACACAACACAGTCTGTGGCAATAAATAACATGAAATAAAATAAAAATAAAAAATAAACTAAATTTCTCAAATTTCTCCTTAGCACCTTTGTTTTTCATCATAATGGCCCATTTCGCTATTTTCTCCCCCAAAGGAATCATGTTTTCTCAAATAGTTACCTGCCAGACACCAATATTGGCTGAAGGTTCTGAGAATGGACGTTTCAAGACCCTGCACATTTTTAAGGCATCCGAATTAACTTCAGTGAAGTTATTTAACACAGCAAAGGCAGCTGCTAATGGGTAGACGCAGGAGAAAAGGCTCACATAACCGAACTGAAGAAATAACTCCAAGTAATCATCAAAGGTACCCTGAAAATGTAAACCACAAGAAAAAAACAGGAATTGTTTTAATATTATATAATTACAGCAACACTTTGCAATACCATCCAAGGCACCAGCCTCCAACCAAAAAACAATCTTAGAATTCCTCCCAATTTCTTCTTGTCAACAACAGAATTTACATAAATTCAAAAGCAATTTTGTATTTAAGTCCCCGAAAGAATGAAAAAAATGATTTAGCTCCTCATTCCATTGTGCCAAATCCCTGAATTATTACATAACAAACAACAGCAAAGCTAAAGATGTCTGCTTTTAACCAAGTAAAAAGAAATGATCCGACATCACTATTAGAAATCTTACATGACTGCCCCCTCACATCATGGGTTCCCCAGAACCTCAGTCCCTGACCCTCCATCAGAAAACGGATGGTGGTGATGCCAATGAACGTAGCGATGACCTCCAGAAGTCTGCCCCTCCATAAAATCAACACCAACGACAAAAGGGCAAAACGTGTCAGGCCCAATTTTTCAAGTGCTCTGGAAGTCAACCAAAGGCTTGCAGCAATTCTGGTGGCACAGAGTCATGAAAAACAGCCCAATCGTCTGGCATTTTAACTTATTCTCATCTCCTCTCCTGCTCCCCCGTTCTGCAGCAACCTTGAAAAAACCCAGCATGCACCACCAGGACGCGAAGGGAGCAGCAGACTGGGGCTGGAGATCTGGGAAAGAAAGCCTCATTCCCAGAGGGAGGTCCTCATCTGGCCTGGTTAGTGGTAACCTACAAGATTCCGCTCAAAAGGCTCGTCTTTATTCAACTTCACTGAGTCTCTCCCAGTGCTGACGGCTTCTCCCTGAGTACGTGAGGTGCATTTTTAAACACTGGGCTGCCTGAGGCAATGGGTAGCAGCGGGGGCAAGCAAGAGACTAGCCAGGGAGCTCAAAAGGACTAGCTGAGGGGCGCCTGGGTGGCGCAGGCGGTTGGGCGTCCGACTTCAGCCAGGTCACGATCTCGCGTGATCTCGCGTGAGTTCGAGCCCCGCGTCGGGCTCTGGGCTGACGGCTCGGAGCCTGGAGCCCGTTTCCGATGCTGCGTCTCCCTCTCTCTCTGCCCCTCCCCCGTTCGTGCTCTGTCTCTGTCTGTCCCAAAAATAAATAAAAACGTTAAAAAAAAAAAAAAATTAAAAAAAAAAAAAAAAAAAAAAAAAGGACTAGCTGAGGAATGAAATAGCCACAGGGGGTTTGTTGAACTCCGACATTTTCCTGGGAATCTAGAAGACGCGGCACATGCAAAGGATCAACGCATCATCTCAGGAAACACCGCAGAAGGCTCGAGGATCTCACCTCTGACCTCGGGGCTCTGCACAAGCAGAAAGTGAACGGCAAGGCAGAATTTTAAACTTCCTGGTTTAGTGTCGAAGGCACGCCCAAACACGAAAACAGCGACCGAACAGACATCTGATGAGGGACAGAAGCAGGGAAATGTTCACTTCTGGTCCAGCAGGCTGACCCACCGCCTGCAGAGTTTTCATTAAGGGCCAAATTAAGTGCTGCTCGCTACGTTCGCAAAGGGTCTCGTGACTACCTGTGCGGATCGCCAATTACTATCGAACTGAATGATGAGCACTCGAGAAATGTTGCACAAGTAGTTTTGTTAATAGAAACTTGAAGAAACATTTATGATCTGATACTCCCTGCACGTCCTCTCCCCCTTCAGCACTAAGCATACGACCACCAGCTTCACACAGCAAAAGTGCAGCTCTTTCTGCCCGAGTTCTGTCCCCGTGCTGTAACAAAAGCACCTTTTTGCACCGAAAATGTCTCAAGAATTCTTCCTTGACCATTTGCTTGCGGCCCCACGTCAATATCTACATAACGCTCAACCCAACGACAACAGAATGCTCGTTCTTCTCAAGTGCACACGAAACAGTCTTCAGGATAGATGAGATGTTAGGCCGTAAGACGATTCTCAACAAACC
Organism: Lynx canadensis; assembly: GCF_007474595.2. Lineage (NCBI taxonomy): Eukaryota > Metazoa > Chordata > Mammalia > Carnivora > Felidae > Lynx > Lynx canadensis. The sequence continues at coordinate 1,161,309 of NC_044311.2, read as the reverse complement.
CAAGAGGCTTAAAAATCATACAAAGTATCTTCTTTGACCACAGTGGAATGAAAGTGGAAATCAGTCACAGAAGGAAATTTGGGAAATTCATACTGAATGGAAATTAAGCGACATATTCCTAAAAAACCAATGAGTCAAAGAAGAAGTCACAAGAAGAATTAGAAAATACTTTGAGATGAATGAAAATTAAGACACGACATATCAAAACTTAAAGGATGTGGTGAAAACAGTGCTCAAAGGGAAGTTCATGGGTATAAATGCTTCATTAAAAAAAAAAAGGGCAGATCTCAAAACAACTGAAATTTTCACCTTAAAAATCTAGAGAAAGAATAGTATACTAAATCTAAAGCAAGCAAAAGCAAATAAATAGACACAACAAAGTTTTATATGTAGCACAGTAATGTACATAACATATAAATGTATCCTTTCTATAACTATATATAATCATCTCAATAGATACAGAAAAAAACACAAAAAACCAAAATCTGATACCCCTTCATGATAAAAACACTCAACAAATGAGTGACAGAAGAGAATTTCCTCAAAGTGGTAAACCGCATCTGCAAAACACCACAGCTAACATCACACTTAATGGTGAAAAACTGGAAGGGTCCCACCTAAGATCAGGAACAAGACAAAAATGTCTGCTCTGAACTCTTCTATTCAATTCAACACTATCCTTGGGGTTCTACCAGGAATGGAAAGGAAGGCAAGGAAAGAAATAAGAGCCATGGAGAACAAGAAAAAAAAATCCTATTTGCAGAGGACATGATCTTATATATAAAAAACCTCTAAAGAACCCCCCAAAAGATTGTTAGGTCTAATTAGAAATGATTTAATAATAAACTGCAGGATATAAGATCAAAATACAAAAGTCAATAATATTTCTATAAACCAGCAACAAACAAACTGAAAATGAAATTTGAAAAACAATTTCATTTACAATATTATCAAAAATAAGACACATAGTAATAGATTTAGCAGGGTAAGATTTGTATGGTGAAACCCGCAAATCATTGCTGAAAGAAATTAAAAAAAGACCTAAACAAATGGACAGACATTCCATGTTTACGGATTAGAAAACTTAGTGTTGTGAAGATGGCAATACTCCCCAAATCGATGAACAGAGTCGGTGCAATCCCAATCAACATTTCAACTGCACTCTTAAAAGAAATGGATATGCTAATCCTAAAACCGTAAGGAATTACAAGAGACCCGGAAGAGCCAAATAATCCTGAAAAAGGACAGAGAGAAATCGCACTTCCTGATTTGAAAACCTGCTACAAAGCTACAGTAATGAAGACGCTGTAGGAATGCCATAAGGACAGACATACAGAGGTCAATGGAATCGCACTGAGAGTCCAGAAACAAACCCATGTGTCTTTAGTCGTACAATTGTCTTTTCTCTCTTTTTTTTAAGTTTATTTATCTATTTTGAGAGAGACAGTGCCAGTGGGGGAGGGGCAGAGAGAGAGAGAAGAGAGAGAATCCCAAGCAGGCTCCATGCTGCCAGGGCAGAGCCCGATGTGGGGCTCAAACCACAAAGTCGCGAGATCATGACCTGAGCCCAAACCAAGAGTCGGACACTTAACCAACTGAGCCCCACTTAACCACCCAGGCGCCCCAGTCTTACGGTTTTCAGCAAATGTGCGAAGATCATTCAATGAAGGAAGAAATCATTTTTTTAAACAAATGGTGCTCGGGCAACTAGATATCCACGTGTAAAAGAATGGTTCTGGGCTCTGTCCTCACACTATCTACAAAACTCAATTCAAAAGGGATCAGGCCTAAATGTAGGGGCTAAACCCATAAAATTCTTAGAAGAAAATACAGAAGTAAATCTTCCTCTCTTCAGATAAGGCAATGGTTTCTCAGAGAGGACACCAAAAAAATAAGAAACAAAAAAGAGAGAAATTTGACTCCCATCAAAGTTAAAAACCTGTGCATCAAAGGACACTCATGAAAATAAAAAGCTAACCCACAGAATGGGAGGACATATTTGCAAATCACATCCTGATAAGAAATTTATATTCAGGATATATGAAGAACTCTTGCAATGAAATAATAAAAAGATAACTGACTGAAAAATGGGCAAAGAATATGAATACATATTTCTCCAAACAAGATATACAAACGGCCAAAAAGCACATGAAAAGATGGTCAGTATCTTTAGGCATTAGGAAAATGCAAATCAAATCTACAATGAAATACCATTTTACATGTAGTAAGTGTGGCTACTGCTGAAAGGCGGGGGAGGCAAAAAATGACAAGTGTTGACAGAGATGTGGGAAAAATGGGACCCTCCTATATGGCTGGTGAGAATATAAAATGGTACCACTGCCTTTGAAAACACTGGCAGTTACTCAAAAAGCGAAACACAGAGTGAACATATGACCTAGCCTATGGTAACCAATGGATGTTCGTAAGAAACGTACGTTCATACAAAAGCTTGCACACAAATGTTTACAGCAGCCTTATTCCTAATGGCCAAAAAGTGGAAACAACTTGTTCCGAATGTTTGTCGACTGATGAATGAACAAATAAAATGTAGCATATCCATACAATGGGATATCCCTCGACCATAAAAAGGAGTGAAGTGCGATACAGGATGTATTGTGGACTGAGCCTTGAAAGCGTTATGCTTAGCGAAAGAAGCCAGACACAAGATCACGGACTGTATGATTCCATTTCCATGATGTGCACGCAGGAGGCAAACCTACAGAGACAGAATGTGGACTGATGCTTGCCAGAGACTGGGGTAGGGATGGACTGCTTACTGGGCGTGGGGTTTCTTCCGGGGATGATGAAATGTTCTGGAAGTAGCGGTGACTGCTGTAAAACCTTGTGAATTTACTAAAAATCATTACACTGTACACTCCAAACAGTGAATCTTATGGTATGTGAATTATATCCCAATTTAAAAAAAAAAAAAGGAAAGGAAAAAAAAAGCTGATAGTCATAAGGGAGCTCTCATGAGTCACCCTAGCAGAAGTAGCAAATATACAAAAGAGGCCAGAGAAAGAAATCCACAGCAGAAAGCGAGGGAAACCATAGAAACATGAAGAAATCCCTTTCAAACTATGGTTAAAAACCTGTCTAACAACATTTTAAAAGGTGTAGTCCAAAGGAAGAAAGGGAAAACAGTCATCACATACCTTCAGCTTGGTGGGAGAGAAACGTCAACAGTACGAGGTGGGTTATTTCGTGATCTTTAACGACTGGGCAAAGAAGCCTTCACTGAAGTAGGCTGCCTGGGCATCGGTGACCCCCACTGGCCACTTGAATGACGTCACCAAAACTCTACAGGACCAGGCGACGAGCACTCCAACCCCTCACTCCTCAGTGGAGGCCTGCTGTTCACAACACGTGCTTATTCTGACCCGAGAGGAGCAGTTCTCTGTGCCGTGCAGCGACTGAGCGACAGAGCCAGCCCTCAGGATGCCGAAGGCCACGTCGCCGGCTTTCGGCATCCTCGGGCCTCCTCACGATCATCCACTGCACGGGCAAGAACCACGCCAGCTTAATAAAAATGTATGTCACAATATTTTAAAGCAATATTCTCTCAAATGAGTTACTGTAATTATTGTTACTGTATCTCAGAGTCCGTCTTCCACCAAGACGCGCACAGTAGGCTCACTAGTTGAGCTGCAGTGGAAGTCAGATTCTACTTCTGCAGAAAACGCCCAAACCTAGGTACAGAATACTGGCAACGGCAGAGCGTGCTTTCAGACGGCCTGGGTGTGAGGACAAAGCACGAACCCAGGGACTCTGAGTTGCGCTCTGGCTGTTTTCAAGGTTCACACGTGCCTCCAGAGCTGGCGGGCTGGGGCTCAGTGGGGGATTCAGCGGTGAGTAGTTTCTCAACGACTCTCTGGAAGCATCTGGCTCTGGAAAGTATTTCCATACGCTGTGTTGCAGCACATAGAAGTGGTTCCAAAATACACCCAGTGGTATAGCATCAATCCACTTCTCTGAAAAGCGTAGAAATCGAGAGCAGAGTAAAAAAAACCTTAGCTGTTACACCATTTTTACCACAATTGGGTCTTGAGAAATCCTGATAGCCTATGCTCGGCTTTCAAAACTGCTGTTTCAGATCAGAACGTACAAGATAGAGCCTCTGCAGAGCTGTGTAGACAAATCCTCCCGTGTGCCAATGGGCAGCCTCCAGAAGGCATGCTCAGGCCTGGCATTTTTAGCATACAACACGAGGGGGCCCCTTCTCCGCACAGCAGCGCACTGTGCATTCTGCCTCCATCTCACGCAGGGACTGAGTAGAGCACACACGCGCTAACACTTTATCAGGACGTTTACACCGAGCGCTTTGGAGTCAACAAATTTAGCAAACTAGGGACGCACTCCAAAAGCAAGGAGAAAAAAACGCAAATTCAACAATGTAAATAATTGCATACTAAAATAAAAATACTTAACCAAGATACAGTCTACCCGATTAGCTACAAGTTAGCAAAGACCAACTAAGACAAACTTACAAAATGTAAGAACAAAGCAGTCCTGAAGAACACTGTAGTATTTCTGTGAAGTCATAACTAATTTTATGTATCTATTTACTAGATGAATGGAAACAAAGTTTCAGGTTTCAGGGGCTCTATCCCACTGGATCCTCAAACCAGCCGGGCAGAAACAGGTCTACGAGTTCCCTACGCTGAGTATACAACAAGGAAAGAAAGTACTATATTTAAGGCCACAAGCAGCACACAGACACTAGGGGCTGACCATTTTTCTCCTAAAACTGTTCCTTATTCAATACTATACTGAATGCTCGCTAAGAATTACCATGATAAATGACACGGGGACAGTGACCTCAGCAACAGAGAAAGAAAAATTATTAGACAGTGGCACTTAACCCGAAATAAAATACTGACATATTCAACGTGACAATGCGTATTTAAAAATAGTGAGCAAGGAGAGTTAATCACTTCAGCAGATGTTCCATTAGGAAATTTACGAGTGGGGTGGGAGGGAGGGGAAGCTGAGTGATGGGCATTGAGGAGGGCATCTGATGGGATGAGCACTACGTGTTGTATGGAAACCAATTTGACAATAAATTCTCATATTAAAAAAAAAAAGGAAATTTATTAGTGTAAAGGAGAATATTAAATCTTAATACGATAATCTCAACAGAAGCAAATAAACGAAGAACTTGATAAAATGTAACATCTTTCACAATACAAACTCTGCGCAAGTAAGGAAAGAACATTTTTAAACTGATAAAAAGCCACCTACCAAGAACATGGGACAAATGTTGACACTCAGTGGTGAGGAGACCAAAAAAGAAAAAAAAAGTCAGGAGCTAGAGAAAGATCCCTATTGTAAATACTTCTGTCCACATTATACTGAACATATTCATGAGTCCAATAGATAGTAAAAACTGTACAGATGAAGGAAGAAAGAAAACAGCCATTTTTTTATAGCTGAAATATCTGTCTACACAGAAAACCCAAGAAAACCCAAGAAAATGGATTAGAAAAAAACGGGAGGGTTCATCAAGGTTGCTGGGTAAAAAGATACAAAAATCAACAGCATTGGCATCTAACAGCAACAATTTAGAACTTTTTGAAAGAGCTACCAATGACAGGAAACCGGAAGTCTCAAAATATCTACCAGCAGCTCACTTACTCCTTCCTTCCAAAGTGCAATTCCGTCCCTGCAACGAGCCCAGCCCCAGGTCAAGCAAAGGATCCGACGAGGCGCGGGGCAGCCTGACGTCACAGCTCCGGGTGGGGTGCGACGGAAGGTGCTCTCCCAGAATCGCTACACTGGAATCTCGTGAGGAAACCATGGGACACACTGGCTTCACAACGAGCCAACGCCCCGAAGAACGAGAAAAGCAAGGGGCTATTCCAGACCTGCGGTTTTCAAGCCTTCTGGTCTCTGCAGCCCTAAACTCTCAAAAATGAGGACAGCAAAGACTTTTTGTTTACAGGAGTCTACCTCGTGATATTTACCTATCTGAAATTAAAACTCAAAACCGTAAAAAATATTTCTCATCGATTCGCTTACACAAAAACACTAACGTCAATGAGATACTGCTTGAAAAATAATTACATTTTCCAAGACAAAAACATTCAGTGTAGAGAGTGGCACTCGTTTACGGTTTTAGCAGATCTCTTAATGTCTAGCTCACTAGAAGGCAGCTCGTTTACGGTGTGGCGACTCATCACCAAAAGTCACAGTCACGCAGCTGTGCAGTTGGGCAGGATCCGGGAGTTCACAGGGCAGGGGCAGCACAATGCAGACCCGAGGCACCCATGGCCTTAGCCCTGGCGGGCGCAGCAGGCCCGAAACACACCGGCGGATTACCCCCAGGGGGGGCCATTATGGAGGTTTCCTTTTTCCTTACTTTTCACTCTGTCCTGCATCATCCAAGCTTCCCGTTGTGCCTAAACAAGTATTACTTTCATAACGATCTTTGTGTTCCAGTCAAATTGTCTTTCTTCCCAAAACTTGATAATACTACTTTAGATTCATGTGTAGCAGTCAGGATGAGCTTTACAGAGAATACAGTTCTAAGTTCACTGACTTCAGTGTGGAGAAAAATACACCCAGAGGGAAGGATCAGCACGTAGGAAACAGTGGTCTAGATCAAATGTGACCCGGAAGCATGTCCCCTCTCCCAACACACGCAGGGAGTTGAAATAGCAAATACCGGACTGTCGCTCCATGGAGAGAGTAGAGGGGGATGTGCAGGCGGTGAGGAGGGAGCGTGTCAGATCGCCCAGGACCCCAGCCCCTCGAGCAAGTCAAGGAGCAGCACCGCTAACCGCAGCATTCGCTCACAGACCCGGGGCCTGCAGGAGAAGCGAGTGCACTGCCTCCTGCCCAGGCTGAATGACAGGTTCCGAACTGGAAAAGCAAAGCCTTGAATCTTGTTCCCGATTTAGTCACAAGGGATTAACAGCAGAGAGCTTCAACCGTCCGCTATTAACACGGGAAAAGCAACGCTCACCTTACCGTCCTTCGCCAAGGTGTTATCAGATGTCATGAGATGCCAAAAAGGTGAGGTCTCAGATTCTGACAGTTGTCACCTTAGTAGCATATAGTTGTTGCATGAATTAAAATTGCTTGGATGAGAATGTTTATAGCCGCACTATCCACAATAGCCAAGCTGTGGAAAGAGCCCAAATGTGCACCGGTGGGTCAATGGATAAAGAAGATAAAGAAGATTACTCGGCAATCAAAAAGAATGAAATCTTGCCATTGGCAACTACGTGGATGGAACTGGAGGGTATTATGCTAAGTGAAATTAGCCAATTAGAGAAAGACAAGTATCATGACTTTGCTCATGTGAGGAATTTACGATACAAACAGATGAACATAAAGGAATGGAAACAAAAATAACATAAAAACAGGGAGGGGGACAAAACAGAAGAGACTCATAAATATGGAGAACAAACTGAGGGTTACTAGAGGGGCTGTGGGCTCAATGGGTAAGGGGCATTAAGGAATCTACTCCTGAAATCATTGTTTTACTATATGCTAACTAATTTGGATGTAGATTTTTAAAAATAAAAAATAAAAAAAATTGCTTGGATGAGGGACATATTGCTTGAACTACTGTATATGAGTCAGCGAGCCAGGGGGAAAGGAGGGGAAACTGGTCTGGAGAAGACTGTGAATTTGGTTTGGGGCACTTGGGGGCATGATGTCGTCTGTCCAAATAATTCAGAGAAAAAGAAGAGATGAGAGCTGATTCTAAGTGACTACAGGGAGAGAAGAGGGGAAGGAGAGACGACAACATGAAATAATTATTCCAAGACACTGGGGCAGGAAAGACAGGACACAACCAGCAGAAGCGCGTGCGGGTTTGCCTGGTTTGGGGCAGGAGGGCTGCCGACAGCTGGGGAGGGAGACGGGGAAGCAGGAGATGTGGCGGCTGCAGGCGGGCACTGGGAACAGGGGCCTTTGCAGACGACAGGAGAGGCGGCGGGGATGGAGGAGAGAGCTCAGGGGAAAGACTGCTTGTCCGGCTTCCGCCAGAAAGGGAAGGATGAAAAACAGATACGGCCAGAAATCCCGCTCCCCAGAGCAAGCAAGGAAAGGAGTCAGACACAGACTGAGGTTTTAGGCCCCAGCCAGCCAGCCCTCCGACCAACACAGGCAAGAAGCACCACAAGGTGCAAATGCGCTCCTTCCTCGCACGCCTGTGTTTTCTCTGACGCTTCACATACAAACAGAAGCAGTGTTACTAGCCAAGTGTGCCATGCGTACACTTTGAATCCCTCTCCCCCCACAGACAGCACTGACAGAAAATGCTAGTGCATATATGCATATTTCATCAAGACGCGTATCACCACGCAAAAACCAGAAAAACAGCTGCACAGGTGAGAAATGGAACAAAACGAAGGTGGTACGCGGGAGCCTGGCCCGACTCCAGCCCGCGGGCCAACGGACGCGGCTCGATCTGTATCCTGTGGGGCGAGGGATTCAAGGGCACCTACTCCCCTGAAGCATTACTGGGGCTAGGCCGTTTACAAAACCAGGGGCTAGAACAGTGGTCCCCTGTCCTTGAAAGGGGGCTGAAAAAGCCACAGCTGCCGCCCTGACCTGCAGTCTGTGTCGACTGGCTCTGCAAAACCCCCAAGGTCCCCACAAGGTGGGAGCCGGGGCTACAGACCCCTGGTTTTAGGCTAAGCCACAGAGGCCCCTGGGGCAGCTGTGAAGATCGAGCAGGAAGAAGCGAGCAGAGAGGGAAGACACACGTCCTCAAGGTGAACACACCAAGTAACACTCGCGGGCACACGAGAAGGAGCACGTGGGCCAAGAGGGTCAAAAGATGACGCGCGAAGGCGGAAAACAAGACCACGAGAGTTGAACGGTAACGGACTCTCACCGACTGAGCCGCTGCAGGGTCTAACTCACTGAGAAGCAGACCGCACCGCGCAGGAAGGAGCAGGACACAGGACACAGGACACCGGGACCCGAAGGGCGCACGACCCCGACGCCCCCCGCCCGCGAACACACGGTCAGGTTCCACGAGCCGGGTGCTTCCTTGCACTGTTGTCACAGGCGGCCAGCCTTGCAGTGCTCTGCGTGCAGCTCCTCAAAGGAACTCAGAAAGTCTTGATGGAGAAGGAACCACGGACACTTCCCACACCACTCAGGGAGACCGGAAGGATTCTGCGGCGCGGCGCCCCATTTTCGGCGGCGGGTTTCCGCCTCCCCCAGGAGTCTGCAGCAGCCCCGGCGAGTGAGCAGGACGCGGCCTCTTCACAGCCGGCCGGGCCCGGGGCAGCTTTGCAGCAAGGGTTGCCTGGCGTCCTGGGGCGGGGGGGAAGCAGCGACACGGCCGGCCAAACCCGCCCCCTGCTGTCGTGAGGCTTAACTTCAGATTGAGGGCCGCGACACCGAAGGCGCGGTCCCCCCTCGTTCACGGTGAAGGAGCTCTTGGCGGGGACGCTGGCAGGAGAGCACTTCCAAGGTAGCCACATCTGGGCCAGCGAGCGGGTCCACACTTGTGGAGCTCAGTGCCTGACTGCTACTCGCTTTCACTCAATGGTTAATTCGGCAATATTCACACTTACCAGATAGGTTCCCATTTCTTTCTCCAGGACAACCTGTTCGTACAATGTAGCATCGATGTCCGCTTTTAAAGCCTGCACCTTCCTCTTCACCTGCACGTGGTGCTTCCTTTGGAGCCAGTAAGGAAGAAGAGACTCCATAATTTGGTTAAGGATCTGGGAGGTAATCAGGAGAGTGGCCAGACTCTAAAAAGAAGCAGAGAAGTGAGATCTGACAGTGTAGCTTAGTAAAATCACAGTATGTGTATAATTATGCAATAAATAAAATGGAATCTTCAACAAATAGCATACCATTAATATCACAACTAATATCAGAAAAGCGAGGTGCTAGAATGTTTCCAATTTATTGTTTTTTCCCACAGGAAAAACACATTAAAGTACAAAAAGTTACAAGTAAGATTATAATAAGAAATAAATCAGTTATAAATAAGATTACAATAAGAAATGAAATCAGTAATGAGCTGGCAGGGGAACAATTTAATTTGAAATTGTTTTTTGTCATCTCATCCTTGCTACAACATAATAATCTAAATGATATTGCCAACTCTGAAAAATAAAAAAGTTTGGCGAAACTTCAAAAAACTTATAAAATGAATACACCCTCCTTCATCGTAGTAAGCTCAGAAAGTAGTAAAAAAGCCACCCATAATTCCACAACCATGATGGAACCTCTGCTAACATCTTAGGATATTTCTTTCCAATCCCATGTAAAATACAAGCAGCCCACGTACTGTTGTTGACTGTATCATTCCCAACCTTCACTATTACAAATGCTGCTCTTCGGATACGTGTGTACACGAATCTTCGCCCTGTGTCTGATGACTTACTGAGGATGGACTGTGGTTCTTGGCAAAGCTGCCCTAGCGGTTTCTAGAAGTGCTGTGTCAATTTCCACTTACCCCAGATGGATAGGAGTGTTTCCATCACATACTACCTTTGCTAGGATTAAAAGTGCATTATTCTAAAAGCCCTCCCCTATCTCCTTGTCCTTCCTTCATCTTCTGTTTAAAAAAAAGAGACTCTTGGGGCACCTGGGTGGCTCAGTCGGTTAAGCATCCGACTCTTGATTTCGGCTCAGGTCATGATCCCAGGGTCATGGATCGAGCCCATGCCTAACTCCACGCTGAGCGTGGAGCCCATTTACAATTCTTTCTCTCCCTCTGCCCCTCTCCCCAACTCGTGCTCTCTCTCTCTCTCTCTAAAATAAAAAAAAAAAATTATAAAAGTTAACAACATATCAATTTAAAACTGAAATGGGAAAGACCTATTTAAGGTTGTATCAATCACCTCTCACTCTGACACACACACACACACACACACACACACACACACACTTCAGTTAAGGAATACTTTTCATTAGAATTGCTTTTACAGGCTTTGAGATGAACTATATATGTGTTTTTCCTGTACCGCATGATTAATTTTACAAGTTGGTTAGCTTCAACGAATTTGTTTTCAGTTGAGTACGATATACGGTGCAATTGCTAATGGTTTTTCACTTAGAATTGGCTTAGAAATATACAAAGTGTCAGATTTTATCCATAACAGTAATATTGTTATCTGAATACAGGAAAGGACCTCTGAAACCTACAAGACTGAGACTTCCTGCTTTTCACACTCACCTGACGCAACAGCTTCATATCCCTCAAGACAAAGGCGATGTAGAAGAGGGAGGCAAAGCAATTCAGAAAGTTGAACTGCCAAGAAAAAGACGGCAACATTTCACACTGCTTTACGGTACTTTATTACAGTTGTAAATACAGCATTAACAATGTAACGAGGGACTTCCAGCCCTCACCAGACGGCAGACTTGTTTCTCCTGCTCCTCCTCACTAAGCACATCCAGAAAACCTGGAAATACCACAAGAGGCGAGCAGAGGAGACCTCTGACAGCTGCCAACAGCTTGGACAGCGAACTGGTTTGGGACCCACGGCCTGAGGGAACAGCGGAACAGCGGAGCACCCGCACATTTCTGCTACATTCTAACGGAAGAGGAAGAGCAAGGCCCAGCCTTTCCCAGCCCCCACCGGCAAGCCGGATGGCCTGGGCGGGCTCACTCCCTGCCCACCTAACCTCTGACCACCCCCCCCCACCCCCCGTTCACTTGAGGAGCCCTGCGGACCTGGCAACGGGGACCACCCGGACTCCACCCGGACTCCTCGCTAACACTGAGTTGCCGAAGGATGTGCTTCCTTCCTGGCAAGGCCTGGCCCACCGGGCCCCACGGAGAGACGCCAGGCGGCACCAGCATTCTGCACGTCAAGCATCTCTCAGTGCTAGAATGAGGCCTTCAAAGACTTTTTAGAGATGCATGGCTGCTTGCCCCTTTTCTAAAGCCCAAACTGCTAAAACTGTTTGTTTTGCATTACCTATTTATAAAAAATGCTGTATTTTACTTGCCACACTTGCCTCTATAATCAGACCTACTCCCATAAACCTAAGCACCTTCCTGTCAGGGCTTTGTGATCTCTTAAGGCCTGAACAACCAGATAACAAGCTTCTGACAATGATTTCTTGGCTGGAACAGAAACTCTTTTCTCCGGAACCCTTTCTTGGGAGTAAGATACACGGACTGTGGTCCAGTCGAGAGGTCAGAGGACTCTTTCTACGGCTTTCTCGATCCTCAGTCATGCTACCAATGGCTGCGGTAAGCTCCTGATAAATCAAGTGCTACCAAGCTGGTACTTCTTTTTTATAATAATAGTGGGAAAAGGGCAAAATGTGTGAGCTTTTACACAAACAGCAAGCAGGTTACACTACGCCTTCTCTCCATTTCCTCCCTCCCACCCACCAAAACATGCTGGGAACCTATTAGACTTTAGAAATTTCTTTCAAAAAATAAAAAAAAAAAAAAAGAAAAAAAGTTAATGGTCCATCACTAAACAGACTGTGGGCAACTGAGAGAATTGTCAAATAGTGAAGCAAAGAAGTCACTAAAAGGAAAAAGAAACATGTCTGTAATGTGCTTAAATAGTTTTTTAAATAACTAGAAATTGGCTACCCTACTAATTTCTATACTTGAAGTCTTACACCACGTGCACATTTGTAGTAAGAGCATTCAACATATATGTAAGCACACTTAATCCTGCCTACCTATACAAAATATATTAACCATCTGATATCTTAAATTAGAAACCAGTTTTCATATTTATATTTCTAAGTATTAACCAGTATACATAAGCTTCATAATTCAAATGGATTTGTACATAAAAACTCTACTCACCACTAAAACTTTCAGAATTAGATGATTCTGGTAGGCAGATTCCAATCTGTGATTCTCTACAAAAGGAAACAGGAGAGGAAATTTCTCTCAGATAAGAAAGCGGTATGGTGGGCTGTCATGGGGTAAAGGCAGATGTGCTGAGGCAGAGACATCAGGCAACGGAGCCTCGGCGAGTAAATGTGCCAGACTGTCAATCACGGCTGCCACTTATCCTCAAGAACATCGCACAGGAAGAAACGAAGATTAGGACACATTTTCCACAGTACTACAAGAGCACTGTGTTCTGAAATTTTTTTTTAAAATGTTTATTTATTTATTTTTGAGAGAGAAACGAGAGAGTGGGGGAGGGGTGGAGAGAGAAAGAATCCCAAGCAGGCTCTACACCACGAGCGCGGAGCCTGACACGGGGCTTGAACCCACAAACTGTAAGATCACGGCCTGAGCCAACATCAAGAGTCAGGTGCTTAACCCACTGAGCCACCCAGGTGCCCCTGGAATTCTTCTTAAAGTATTACTGCAACAAAGAATCATGGGAGGTCTTGGCAAACGATCCCACAGACAGCCACCCAGAAAAAGACCCCGAACAAGTGGCCACGGTGAAACTGACCGCAACCTCTGAAGAGGGCGATAAAGTGTCTGTCCGTGTGCCCTACAAGGATTCACTTAAAGAGCAACTCAAAATTCCCTCCTGAGCTACGGAAAGGAGACACAGTCCTGGCCCCCAGACAGCAGGGCAAAGACGCTCCTGAAGAGAAGTGTCACCCTGCAGAGAGGCGGTGTGAGGCTCGCCTGTACTGGAACCCCAACTCAGCTATTCAGCCACTGTCTGTCCTTGGCAAGTCACTGAGCCTCCCGATACTCAGCCTCCTCGCTACAAAAACAAGGCGGATACCCGCTTCTCCCAGGGTCACTGTCGGGACAATAAATAATACAAAACCTTAGTCCAGTAACAGCACATGGAAAGGACTCCATGGATAATAGTTGCTAAAAGACTGACAAAAATAATTTACAACACCTTTATGGTCCATGAAATTAAGGCATAGACTTCTTCATAGGAAGTCGCACTGCATATTTACTTGTTTGAGTGAGTAACTCCAGAGCAAATGGCCTATCCACAGCATTTTCAAACCATGACCACTTCCTTCTACACAGATACATACAAGGGCACCCGCTACACGCAGGCCAATGGCAACCCTCGGTCCTATGAACGTTGTTCATTGGGCCAAAGTATCTGAAGGTAATTCAATCTACTTTATCCTCAACGGAAAATACCAAATTATGGCATTGGGATCACAGGTTTTGGACACAGAGTCTGGGTTTAGCCTGGCTCTACAATTTGTCTGAATCTTGCTAACTCTCTGTGTCTTTATCCCTGAAGATAAACAAACCTCCATTTCATGGCGTCCCGAGGAGGTGAAAATGAGACACCACGGATGAAGAGCCAGCCGGGCACCTGGAGTGCAGTGACTAACACTAAGTGAGTGCCACGACAACCAGGAGCTGAGAGACACAGAGCCCACAAAACTGACGAACCCCGCCCCCAGTCTCGAGAGTGCACCCAGAGCCACACCTCCCTGCTTTGCCAGGTAGCAGTGATAGGAATCCTATGAGGCAAGCAACGTTTCTGATAGGCAAACAAGGCATAAATACAAGCATCAAGTCTTACCCCACGAAGTTAGAAACTCAGCAGCGTATCGATAGAGGCGGTTCATGATCTCAATCACAATGGCATAGATGATGCTGGGCACATACAACAGGACACTGGTCCACTCGGATCCACTATTCTCGTGCAGACTCAAGGCCCAGGCCTCCATGTCAAAGTAAATCATCATGACATACAGAGAGAAATAGAGGCAGAGGCACACAAACGGCAGAGAGACCAGGTAAATGCGCAACTGCCTCTTGTAGCTGGGGTACAGAGGTTCCTTCCTGCCGGTGACGGGATTGGTACCCAGGACCCCATGGAATCCTGGCCGGGGCTCCTCAAACTGTCTCTTCATGACAAGTGTCCCCCACCTGTAGGTCATATTGGCACAGCCACGCTTCCACACTTCCAGGATCACTGTGGACCAGATGAGGTTGAAGGAGGCGAAGATCACGTACTTGTCATAGTCTTCCCACACAAATAAGTAGTAAGGTAACCCAATGACCGCCATGGGGATTAAGGCAACAGTGAAATATTCCAAAAATCCAAAGTAAAGAGCAATTGTTTCCCCGAAGTAGCCACGAATATGGTCTACAATAAAAAGGAAAAAAAAAAAAAAAAACTTAAGTACAGACTACCAACGACTTTCACCATTTGTTTTTTTAGGTACGTGGGGATCATTTCATACCCTCGTCTCCCAATCAGTGCGTGATGGTCAACCCGTCTTCCGTGCACCACAAAGACCGCGCTGGTCTGGACCGCAAGCCTGACGCTTTCCCCAGCTCACAGCCCAGGCCACAGCTGCGGTGGCTGCTCTGCTAGGCACCCTGGGACTGTCTTCCCTTTGCTTCCCTAGCTGATGGATGCCTTCTTCCCAAAGGAAAACCCACCTCGGGGCTTGTCCCAAATCTCCAAGGTCCTAGTTTAAATCCAGCCGTAGCCAATGAACCATTTTAATTTGGGGGTTTAAATTTATGCTCCCCATCTTACTCCCACTTCAATATCACAGTTGTAGATGTTCTTTTCAAAGAAGCCTTCCCATCCACAGTGTCTGCTCCCACTATCCAAAACTATAAATTTTCATCAATGTATCATGGCAAATTTTTCAGCACACTGCAAAAAAGTTATTCAAAAGCGCAGAACAATATTCTACACATTAACTTCTAGAACAGCCATGGGAACTCACGTATCTATTACCTTCAGATAAGCACTGGGCAAAAGAAGGGACAAGCAACATCACTGTTAATATTCTGTGAACGCCACACAAGCTAACTCAAAAGCGGTCGCAAACACTATCATCCTTTGCCGGCTGTATCTACTCGAGTGAGTGCCGGGCTTGCGAAAGCACCCAGCACTGGGCCCAGGGTGGGATGCAGGGGCTGGGGTGGTGCAGTAACGGGGCTATTACGTCTTGGTTAATTCCATGCCGTTAAAACGTTTTTTGTTTTTTTTTAAGGTAACGTGTCAGATCGGCCTATGGAGGTGGGTCAGAGAACACTGGGATAAGCTCTTCTGCCCTATCCTTATTCTCCTAACTAAGGCAGGAACACGTTAAAAGAGTCAGTATGACAGGGCCCCCTCTAATCTGAGTCAGGTTAAAGGATATCCCAACAATGGAGGGGGGAGGGGAAAGGGTGCTCATGGCCCCAGGCGCCAAATCACATGACCTCCCTCCACACGTACCTATGGGCTGATACTTGAGAGTAAAGCGAGTGTACCAGGTGTCCTCCAGTTTCTTCAAGGCTTCGTTATCATGCAGCGGGAACACCTGAATCACGATGCCAGAGGTGAGCAATCTTCTCACTGTGAAGGCAAATGGTGCCAAGCTACATAAAGCGGATCTGAGATTGCTCATGGCATGATATACTTTTTCAAATGCTGTGAAGACAGCCCAGGAAGGACGCAGTGCTACACTACTCTGAAGGCAGATATTCCTTTGTTCTTCACCATGTAAATATCTTGGCTATTCTGACTATGGAAGCAATACAAGTTTATGTAAAATGTAAAACCATACAGAAATGTACAAATTAGAACTGAGAGACACCAGTTATTCTCTTCCTCCCACAAAAAATAACGAGCGTAAATAGCAATTTCATGCAATATCAGACTTTAAAACACACACCCATAAATGCACATTATAAAAACAAAAGTCGGATCATGCTACACCAGTGTTCTGTAACCTTTTCTCATCCAGCAGTGTATGATAAATGGTTTTCAATGCCAATACCTGCAAACGTGAAATGTCCTTTTTAATGGCATCATAATATTCCCTTGTATGAAGTGCTATAATTTAATCCTCTGTTGAAAAATACTTGTTTCCCTTCCTTTTCCCTTTGCTATTATAAAAGTTAAGGGGCGCCTGGGTGGCGCAGTCGGTTAAGCGTCCGACTTCAGCCAGGTCACGATCTCGCGGTCTGTGAGTTCGAGCCCCGCGTCAGGCTCTGGGCTGATGGCTCAGAGCCTGGAGCCTGTTTCCGATTCTGTGTCTCCCTCTCTCTCTGCCCCTCCCCCGTTCATGCTCTGTCTCTCTCTCTGTCCCAAAAAAAAATAAATAAAAAAAAAAGAAAAAATAAATAAAATAAAATAAAATTGTTATACACGTATCTTTTCCCACCTGCCCACTATTTTCTCATATACATTTAGAAGTAGAACCGTTGGGTCCAAGAGCACACGTATTTTAAATTTAAACATCTACTATAAAACCGCCCCTAGAAAGACTTTACCAATCTGTCCCTCCCACCAAAGTGAAGGTAAGACAATGTTCAGTTCCTTTCATTCTTGTTGATACTGAGTATCTGCAGGATCATTTTCATCCTTTCTAATCTGATAACAAGGGCTTACGTTTACAAACAGCAAATGTCAAAATCAAATAAAATCATACTTTCAGCAGCCAGTCATCTGGTATGATTTTATCCACTCGCACACATAGTGGAAAGAGGCAAGTGAATTGAACCAAAGACAATATCCCCTGGTGATAATCAACGAAAGCAGGGCATTCTCTCATCCATATACTTAGAGTGATTCACCGGGTGGGTGGGCGTTCGGGTCTTAACAGGAAGTGTGCTCGGCAGGCAGGGGGAACTCTGAGGCAACGCCTTGTGCCATATGTGGGGAGATAGAGTACTTCGCTCACAAGCTGCTGGTACAATCTCTAACAAAGAATATAGCTGGTGCTAAGTCGGAGTTTGCATAAAGAGAACATGCTTTGCGGTTTGCATCTACTGAGAAGCTTGGAGTTCTCCGAGGTTTACCAGCTCACCTCTCGCAAGGGCTGTCTCCCGTATCTCCCATCTACCTCCTCACCAAAGACAAGTGACGGGCTTATTAGGCAACAGGTCCCTCAAAGAGGAGGGCAAAAGAATGTCTGCAGCAGGGGGGGTGGGAACATGTTGTGTTTCATGTTGAAATACTACATATAACAAAGAGAGAGAGTATTCTCAAGACAGACGTCCTATCATAAAATCTTCAGAGTAATTTAAAAGTAAAGCTAATTTCTTAGAAATGAGCAAAGAGGGGCGCCCAGGTGGCTCAGTCAGTTGAGCGTCCGACTTCAGCCCAGGTCATGATCTCACAGTTCGTGAGTTTGAGCCCCGCGTCGGGCTCTGTGCTGACAGCTCAGAGCCTGGAGCCTGCTTCAGATTCTGTGTCTCCCTCTCTCTCTGCCCCATCCCCACTCATGCTCTGTCTCTCTCTGTCTTAAAAATAAATAAAACATCAAAAAAAATTAAAAAAAAAAAAGAAATGAGCAAAGAATGCTAAATAGGAGAGATGTGATGCCAAAATTGGGAAAAGTCTGGGTCTGGAAGAAAAATTCTTGATAGATGATTGTTACTATTATATCTCAGACATAAGTTATCAAAAAAAGTCTTAAAAAGCTAGGGTTGTGATGAAATCCTTAATGACTAAGAAAGGTATACACTCAAAACATGCACAGACACATTAATAAGGGGGGAAAGGTACATGGTTTAATTTATATTAGCCACTGGTGCCATCAAACCCATTTCTTAATATTTTTATTCTGAAGTGTCTCAGAGGATTTTTCTTCAGCTCACATGGAAATCAGTCACCCACAACGGTTCTGATTCTTCTCTCTTATTTGAGGATGCACAGCTGTACCTTATTCTTTCTTCCAGGATTATGCTTTCCAATTGCTATATCAAGTTATTCAACTGTGAACTGACAACATCTAAACTAATTTGCTATTTCTAAGTTCTTTTTAAAAAACCGACTGCATTCCACTACAGATGACTCTCGAGGCAGGCATAAAAACCAGCTACTTCTAAAAATAGGACCGCGAACTGAAGGACCCAGAGAGAATAGAAAGCCTCATGTCCTAAATTACCAGGCTCCTCTTTGCCATCAATGCCAAAAGCATGGTTCCAATTTCAGCTTCTAAAAATAGAGGCTTTTCTTTTAATCCTTTAACTTTCTCTTGTCAGCTAAGAACGTAATTAAAATGACCCTTACCTTCAAAGGAAAATATGATGCTGTGCAGGCCTATTTAAAGAAAGAGACTCCTGCTTCTGCGAGGATCAAGATGGCAGACCGGAGGATGCTGAGCTCACCTCGTCCAGACACTCCGAGGCTACAACTACATGCACAACAACTCTCTGAGAATGGCCGGAAGACCAGCGGCACCGACCCTCCATAGCCACAGAGGGTCACGTCAAGGAGCATGGGAGGGGCAGAGAAATGGTGTGATCAGGACCCACACCCCAGCATGGCACCCCACAAGTGGGAGGGATATCACACGTAGCGGGGTCCTCCCTGAGGAGCGAGGGGTTCAAGCCCTCCATGGGGCAAACTTGCACTGGGGACCCGCACTGCGAGGACGGGCCCCCCAAATGTCTGGCTTTGAAAATCAGCAGGGTTTAATCCCACGAGAGCCAGAGGGCGATAAGAAACCGAGACTCCACTCTTAAAAGACCCACG
The DNA here is from genome assembly GCF_007474595.2 of Lynx canadensis. NCBI lineage: Eukaryota > Metazoa > Chordata > Mammalia > Carnivora > Felidae > Lynx > Lynx canadensis. The sequence goes on along the minus strand of NC_044311.2, from coordinate 1,141,972 downwards.
CACCTGCCCACTCCAAGACCCAGCGCAGAGGCGACAGTTTGAGAAGCATCTGGGCCATACGTGAAGGAGATCTACTGACTAACTTTAGGGCATGTGCCAGACGTGCAGGAAACTGCAGGAATTCCCTCCACGAACGGAAGCAGTGGCAGGTGCCTAGTACTGGTGAGAAACAGTTCTTTTATTTTTTTAAAGTTTATTGATTTATTTTTGAGAGAGAGAGAAAGCATAAGCCCAGGAGGGGCAGAGAGAAAGGGCGACAGAAAATCCCAAGCAGGCTCTGCACTGTCAATGCAGAGCCCGATTCGGAGAGGGAACCCACCAACAGTGAGATCGTGACCCGAACCGAAATCAAGAATCAGATGCTTAACCCACTAAGCCATCCAGGCGCCCCAAGAAACAGTTCTGATTCTCCTCTACCTTGCTAGCACTGTTAGCCCCACCCTCATATTCCCCTGCAGACCTGCCCCACTTAACCCTCCCCTCCCTGGCAGGCAGCCCCCAAAGTGGCTCCCACCTTATCACACTCACCAGGTCACCTCCACCTTCATTGTCATTCCCCTAAAGGGGCTCCCACCCACCATGGGCCCACAACAGTTGCAGCTCAGCCAGAACAGAAGGAAACACACAAAGGACACCACTGGAGCTCCGGATTCTGGTGACCAGCGGGAGAATGCACTTTTGGGCCCCACAGTACACCTTCTACAGAAGGCCTCTCGCTCAAGAACAGACGTGGCTGATCTACCTAATACACACAAGCAAACGTAGACAGGCAAGATGGGAAGACCGAGGAATATGACAAAACCTCAGAAAACTCGGTGAAAAAGAGATAAACCATCTACCCGATAAAGAGTTCAAAGTAATGGTCACGAAGATGCTCATTAAACTCAGGTGAAGAATGGATGAACACAGGAAGAACTTCAAAAGATTAAAAAAAAAAAAAAGATAAAAAGGGAACCACAGACAAAGAATATAATAACGGAGTTGAAAAATACACTAGAGAGAATCAACAGCAGATTAGAAGATGCAGAAAACTGGATCAGTGATCTGGAAAACAGGGTAATGGAAATGACCCTAGCTGAATGGCAAAAAGAAAAAAGAATTTCAAAAACTGAAGACGGTTTAAGAGACCTTCAGGACCTTAAGAGATCAAGGGTAATAACAATTGCATTACAGAGGTCCCAGAAAGAAAAGAGAAAGAGAAAGGGGCAGAAATCTTATTTGAAGTAGTTACAACTGAAAACGTCCCTAACCTCAACAAGAAAATATATCCATGTCCAAAAAGGAAAGAGCCCCAAACAAGATGAACCCAAAGAGGTCCATACCAAGACACAAAATAATTAAAAATCAAAAATTAAAGAGAAAATATGAAAAGCAACAGGAGATATGCAACTAGTTAAGAACATGGGAACACCCGTAATACGATCAGTTGATTTTTCACCAAATTTGGAGGTCAGAAGGGAGTGGCACAACATATTCAAAGTGCTGAAGGGGAAAAAACCCACAAAGAGAAACACTCCCCAGCAAGGTTATCATTCAGGACTGAAGTAGATAGAGATAAAGAGTTTCCCAGACAAAAGAGTTCACCACTAAACCAGCTTTACAGGAAATGTTAAAGGGATTTAAGTAGAAAAGGCCCTAACTAGAAGAAAATTTTGAAAGAAAAAAATCTAACTGTAACAGCAAGCATATGCCAGCCGCGGGAGATTAACTGCTTACAAAGAGAGTATGACGGTTAAAAGACAAAAGTAGTGAAGTGAATGATATCTATGACAGTTAAGAGATACACAAGATAAAAAGATGCAAAATATGATGTCAAAAACATAAAACAGGGAGAGGGAGAGTAAAAATGTAGTGCTTTTAGAAAGCGTTCAAACTCAAGCAACCATCAACTTAATACAGACTGCTATACACATAGAGTATTATATGTGAACCTCATAGTAATCACAAACAAAAACCTGTAATAAGGAATTCAAACACAACACTAAAGAAAGTCATCAAATCACAAGGGACAGGAGGAAAAGAAGGAACACAGAAGAACAAAAAAAACAACCAAAAACAATTAACAAAATGGCAATAAGTACAAATCAGTAACTTAAATAGAAATGGGCTAAGTGTTCCAAGTGTTATTTCATTCAAAAGATAAAGGGTGACTGAACAGGTAAATAAACAAGACCCATCTATATGCTGTCTAAAAGAGACTCGCTTCAGACCTAAAGACACATACAGACTAAATGTGAAGTGATGAAAAAAGGTATTCCATGAAAATAAAAATGAAAAGAAAGCCAGGGTAGCAATATTTCTATTAGACAAAATAGACTGTAAATGAAAGGCTGTAATAGACAAAGAATTACATAATAATTGAAAAACTCAATCCAACAAGAGGATATAACAATTGTAAATATCAATGCACCCTACATGAAAGCACTTAAATATATAAAGCAAATACAAACAGACTAAAAGGTAAAAACTGACAATAATACAATAAGAATAGGGGACTTTAATGCCCCACTTACATCAACAAATAGATCATACAGGGAGAAAATCAATAAAAAACAAAACCAAACACACACACACACACACACACACACACACACACACACAGATGGTTTAATGACACATTAAACCAGATGGACTTAACAGATACATACAAAAATTTCCATCCCAAACCAGCAGAATACACATTCTTTTGACATTCACATGGAACATTTAACAAGATAAATCACATAGTAGAGCAAAAACAAGTTTCAATAAATTGAAGGTTGAAATCTTACGAAACATCTTTTCTGAACACAGTGGTATAAAACCATAAATCAACTACAATAAGCAACCAATGAAATCAATGAGGAAATAAAAAAAATACCTTGAGACAAATAAAAATGGAAGCACTACATTCCAAAATCAATGAGACTCAGCAAAGGCAGTTGTAAGAGTGAAGTTCGTAGCAGTAGAGGCCTACCTCAAGAAACCAAAAAAATCTCAAATAAACAATCTAACCTTACACCTAAATAAACTGGAAGAACAAAGCCCAAAGTTAATGGAAGGAAGGAAATAATAAAGATCAAAGTGGAAATAAATAAAATGAAGACTTATAAAACAATAGTAAAGATCAATGAAACTAGTAGCTGGTTCCTTAAAAAGATGAATAAAATTGATAAACCAGATTCATCAAAGAAGAAGGAGGAGAAGAAGAAGGAGGAGGAGAAGGAAGAGGAGGAGGAGGGGGGAGAAAGAAAGAAAGAAAGAAAGAAAGAAAGAAAGAAAGAAAGAAAGAAAGAAAGAAAGAAAGAAGGAAAGAAAGAAAAGAAGAAAAGAGTAACCATATAAATTACAAAGGATTTTAAGAAACTACTACCAAGAGTTACATGCTAGAAGAAATTGATAAACTCCTGGAAACATCCAATCTTCACAGAAGACAAATAGGAAGAAAGAGGAAATCTAAACAGACTGATTACTAGTAATGAAACTGAATCAGTAATCAAAAAACTTCCAACAAACAAAAGTCCAGAACCAATTTCACAGGTAAATCCTACCAAACATTTAAGGAAAAGTTGGTATCAGGGCACCTGAGTGGCTCAGTCATTTAAACATCTGACTTTGGCTCAGGTCATGATCTCGTGGTTAATGAGTTCAAACCCCGCATCTGGCTCTGTGCTGATAGCTCAGAGCCTGAAGCCTACTTGGGATTCTGTCTTCCTTGCTCTCTGCCCCTCCCCCACCCTCTTTCTGAAAAATAAATAGACACTAAAAAAAGCTAAAGAAAAGTTAGTATCAATCCGTCTCAAACTATTCCAAAAAGTTAAAGAGAAAGGAACATTTCCAAATTAAGTCTATGAGACCAGAATTACCCTGATACCAAAACCAGACAAATATACAACAAAAAAAGAAAATCACAAGCCAGTATCACAGGCCAGTATCAGGCCAGGATGCAAAAGTCCTTAACAAAATGAAAAACAAATTCAATAATACATTAAAAGGATCACACACCATAATCAAATGGAATTTATTTCAGGGATGCAAGGATGGTTCAATGTCCTCAAATCAATTCACACAAAATTCACACATTCACAAAATGAAGGATAAAAATCAAATGATTATCTCAATAGATGCAGAAAAAGTATTTGACAAAATTTTACATCCATTTATGGTAAAAACTCTCAACCAAATGTGTATAGTGAGAACATACCTCAATGTAATAAAAGCCACATATGACAAAAAAACACAGAGAATATCACACTCAAGATTAGGAATAAGAAAAGGATGTCCACCCTTCACCACTTTTATTCAATATAGTACTGGAAGTTCTTGCTGCAATAATCAGAGAGCAAAAAGGAATAAAAGGCATTCAAATTGATAAGGAGGAAGTAAAACTGTCACTATTTGCAGATAACATATTATATATAGAAAAACCTAAAGAATCCACAAAAATTAGATTAAATGAATTCAGTAAAGTTGAATAATGTATAATTAATATACAGAAATCTACATGTTTCTATATACTAATAGTAAAATATTATAGGAAGAAATTAAGAAAACAATTCCATTTAAAACTGCATCAGAGGGGCGCCTGGGTGGCGCAGTCGGTTAAGCGTCCGACTTCAGCCAGGTCACGATCTCACGGTCTGTGAGTTCGAGCCCCGCGTCAGGCTCTGGGTTGATGGCTCGGAGCCTGGAGCCTGTTTCCGATTCTGTGTCTCCCTCTCTCTCTGCCCCTCCCCCGTTCATGCTCTGTCTCTGTCTGTCCCAAAAATAAATAAAAACGTTGAAAAAAAATTAAAAAAAAATAAATAAATAAAACTGCATCAGAAAGAATAAAATAAATAGGATTAATTTAACTAATGAGGTGAAAGACCTATACTCTTGAAAACTTTGAGTCATTGATGGAAGAAATTGGAGATAAAAATAAATGAAAAGACATACCGTGTTCATGGATTAGAAGAATTAATATTGTTAAAATGTTCGTATTAACCAAAGCAATCTACAAACTCAATGCAATCCCTATCAAAATACCAATGGCATTTTTCACAGAATTAGAATAAATAACTCTAAAATCTGTATGGAACAACAAAAGACCCTGAATAACCAAAGCCATCTTGAGAAAGAAGAATAAATCTGGAGGTATCATGTTTCCAGATTTCAAACTACACTACAAAGATACAGTGATCAGAACAGTATGGTAATGGCACACACAGAAAAAGGCATATAGATCTATGGAACAGAACAGAGAGCCAGAAATGAACCCATGTAGATATGCTCAATTAATCTTTGCCAAAGGAGGCAAGAATACACAAATGGGGAAAAGACAATCTCTTCAAAAAATGGTGCTGGGAAAACTACAGCTACATGCAAAAGAATGAAAAAAGATCAATTACTGACACCATATACAGAAATAAATTCAAAATGGATTAAAAATTCAAATGTAAGACCTGAAACCATACAACTCCTTAAAAAACAACAACAATAACAACAACAACAAAAACAAACAAAAAAACACAGGCAGTAGACTCCTGGACACTGGTCTCAGCACTATTTTTTTGGTTCTGTCTCCTCAGGCAAGAGCAACAAAAGCAAAAACAAACCATTGGGTCTCCATCAAGCTAAAAACCTTTGCTATGCAAAGGAAACCATAAAGAAAATGAAAAGGCAACCTACTGAATGAAAGAAGATATTTGCAAATGATATATCTGATAGTAGGTTAATATCCAAAATATATAGGGAACTCATACTACACAACAATAACAAAAAACAAACAATCTGATTAAAACATGGTCAGAGAGAGCCTTCCCCCTAAGGTCAGGAACAAGACAGGGATGTCCACTCTCGCCACTGTCATTCAATCTTAGCCTCTGCAATCAGACAACACAAAGAAATAGAAGGCATCCAAATCGGCCAGGAGGAGGTCAAACTTTCACTCTTCGCAGATGACATGACACTGAATATGGAAAACCCTAAAGATTCCACCAAAAAACTGCTGGAATTGATTCATGAATTCAGCAAAGTTGCAGGATATAAAATCAATGCACACAAATCGGTTACATTCCTATACACCAACAATGAAGCAACAGAAAGAGAAATCAAGGAATCGATCCCATTTACAGTTGCACAAAAAAAACCATAAAATACCTAGGAATAAATCTAACCAAAGAGATGAAAAATCTATATGCTGAAAACTATAGAAAGCTTATGAAAGAAACTGAAGAAGACACAAAAAAATGGAGAAAGATTCCATGCTCCTGGATAGGAAGAACAAATATTGTTAAAATGTCGATACTACCCAAAGCAATCTACATATTCAATGCAATCCCTATCAAAAATAATACCAGCTATTCTTCACAGAGCTAGAACAAATAATCCTAAAATTTGTATGGAACCAGAAAAGACCCCGAAGAGCCAAAGCAATCTTGAAAAAGAAAACCAAAGCAGGAGGCATCACAATCCCAGACTTCAAGCTATACTACAACGCTGTAACCATCAAGACAGTATGGTACTGGCACAAAAACAGACACTCAGATCAACAGAACAGAATAGAGAACCCAGAAATGGACCCACAAACGTATGGCCAACTAATCTTTGACAAAGCAGGAAAGAATATCCAATGGAATAAAGACAGTCTCTTCAGCAAGTGGTGCTGGGAAAACTGGACGATGACATGCAGAAGAATGAACCTGGACCACTTTCTTACACCATACACAAAAATAAACTCAATATGGATGAAAGACCTCAATGCAAGACCATCAAAATCCTTGAGGAGAAAGCAGGTAAAAACCTCTTTTATCTTGCCTGCAGCAACTTGGTACTCAACACGTCTCCGGACCCAAGGGAAACAAAAGCAAAAAGGAACTACTGGGACCTCATCAGAATAAAAAGCTTCTGCACAGTGAAGAAAACAATCAGCAAAACTAAAAGGCAACAGACAGAATGGGAGAAGATATTTCCAAATGACATAGCAGATAAAGGGCTAGTATCCAAAATCTACAAAGAAGTTATCAAACTCAACATCCAAAAAACAAATAATCCAGTGAAGAAATGGGCAAAAGACATCATAGACACTTCTCCAAAGAAGACATCCAGATGGCCAACTGATACATGAAAAAATACTCAACATCACTCATCATCTGGGAAATACAAATCAAAACCACAATGAGATACCACCTTACACCTGTCAGAATGGCTAACATTAACAACTCAGGCAACAACAGATGTTGGCGAGGATGCGGAGAAAGACGATCTCTTTTGCACTGTTGGTGGCAACGCAAGCTGCTAGAGCCACTCTGGAAACAGTATGGAGGTTCCTCAAAAAACTAAAAATAGAACTACCCTACGACCCAGCAATTGCACTACTAGGCATTTATCCATGGGATACAGGTGTGCTGTTTTGAAGGGATACATGCACCCCATGTTTATAGCAGCACTATCCACAATAGCCAAAGTATGGAAAGAGCCCAAATGTCCATCAATGGATGAATGGGTAAGGAAAATGTGGTATATATACACAATGGAGTATTACTCGGCAATCAAAAAGAATGGAATCTTGCCAATTGCAACTACGTGGATGCAACTGGAGGGTATCATGCTAAGTGAAATTAGTCAGAGAAAGACAAAAATCATATGACCTCACTCATATGAAGACTTTAAGAGACAAAACAGATGAACATAAGGGAAGAGAAACAAAAATAATATAAAAACAGGGAGGGGGACAAAACAGAAGAGACTCATAAATATGGAGAACAAACTGAGCGTTACGGGAGGGGTTGTGGAGGGGGATGGGCTAAATGGGTAAGGGGAACTAAGGAATCTACTCCTGAAATCATTGTTGCACCATATGCTAACTAATTAGGATGTAAATTTTAAAAAATAAAAAATAAAATTAAAAAAATAAAATAAATAATAAAAAAATTAAAATTAAAAAATTAAAAAAACATGGTCAGAGAACTGAACTTTTTTCCCAATAAGATAGACAGGTGGCCAACGGACACATGACAAAATGCTCAATATCACTAATCACCAGGGAAATGCAAATGAAAACCACCATGATGTATAGCTTCACGTGTGTCAGATTAGCTAGTATCAGAAAGACAAGAAATAACAAGTATTGGTGAGGAGGTAGTAAAAAAGGAACCCTACTGCACTGCTAATGGAAATGGAAATTGGTACAGCCACTATGGAAAACAGTATGGACGTTCCTCAAAAAATTGAAATAGCAATTTCATACAATCCAATAATCCCATTTCTGGGTAGTTACCTGATGAAAAGGAAAACACTAATTCAAAGATATCTGCACTTCTTTGTTCAATATAGCATTATTTACAATGGTCAAAATAAGGAATAAACCCAAATGTCCATCGACAGGTGAATGGATAAAGAAGACCTACTACATAAACATACAGACAAATGAATGTTACTCAGGCATGAAAATACAGTGGGGGGAGGAGTTAAGGTGGCAGAGTACGAGAGGACCCAATGCTACCCTCATTCCTTGAAAACATCTAGATAAATATCAAATTGCATCTGAGGACTCAATACCCAGGAAATACATCTGAGGACTGAGAAAACAAACTGCGTAACTACAGGAAGGAAAGAGACCACATCCTAGAAGGTAGGAGGTGCAGGGACATGATCTGGGGGAGAAAAGAATCACAGGTGCCGCAGAGCAAAGAGAGTCCAGATCAGGGAGAGAGGAGGGGGGAGAGAGAGAGAGAGAAAACAAAACGCAGGGCACTGAACAAGAAAAACCCTGTCAAGGAAAACAAGAGGGGCTGATTATTGCAAGTTTTTGCAAGCAGTGGAGCTCAAAGTCTGAAGTTTCAGAAGTCTGTGCCAAGGTGGAGCCGGGCAGGCCTAGAGGTCTCCTATGGAGGAGGGCAGAGGCCTGGGAATGGACAGTGCATTCTCCTGGGTTGCGCTGGGAGAGACAGCTCTTCTTGGAGTGCATTTGGGAGAGGTAGCATTGCCTCTCCGGGGACAAAAGAGCCGGGAGCTTCCATTAGCATAGGGGCAGAGGCACCTGCTGAGGGTAGCTAACCTGGATGCGGGCTCTTTGCTGGCTTTAGCATAAACTTCAAGCCCCTGGACAGTTGAGCAACTGCCCTTCTGTGACAAACCAGCACCAGCCAAAGCATGGCAAGACCCTCCCCTAGAAGATCGGCACAGGTAGAATCCCTAAAATCTGAAATTGTGAAACCCAGTCAGCACACCTGAGATAGGAGCACTGCATCGCCGGGTGGGCAGACGGCTCAGAAACAGACCAGCTGAAGGCAGGGATCTGAGGAAAGCCTGGGACAAACGAGAGGAGATTGTTTGCTCCCCTGTGAGGGCTTCCTGAACAGCAGTAAGTGTGAATTCCCCTCTCCAGGGACAATAAAGCCGGCTGATGCCATTTTTATCCCTGCCCATCAGCACAGTCAGACTTCAGCGAAAATCACAGTCCTCACGTTGGAGGCTCGAGTCACTCACACCAAGCCCCACCCCCTGAGCTCTGAAGGTGCTTCTGAACTAGGGCGAGAGTGCCTGAGAGTCAGAGCGGCAACAGGCCCCTCCACTACAAGACCGCCACAAATCACCTGCATGCACCAAATCTACTGACCATGAAGTGCTGCAAAACTTCAGCTCTCAGGGAAATGGCATCTAGCTTCTTTTAAGAAGTAGACCAAAACACACCTAATTAAAACTCACACACAGTGGACAAGGTCCAAACACTCCCCGCTGCAGAGAACTGACCTGAGGCAAAGAACAGCCAAAAAACAACAGTAGCGTACACACAGCATACACCAGAAACACCTCCTGAAGTGCCAAACCCTGGGCAGTATATGACTTCTTTGATATCCAGCCATTACTCTCCGGAGCAGGAAACATAACAGGCTTTCCTCAAACACAGAAAACAGAGACCTAGACAAAATGCCCAGATGGGGGAATTTGTCCCAAAAGAAAGAATTAGAAGAGGTCACAGCCAGGGATCTACTCAAATCAGATATAAGTAATAAACCTGGACCAGAATTTAAAACCACCACCGTAAGGATACCAGCTGGACTTGAGAAAAGCACAGAAGACACCAGGGAGTCCTTTACCGCAGAGGTAAAAGACCTAAAACTAGTCAGGCCAAAATAAAAATGCTAGAACCAAGATGCAAAATAGCCTAAATGTAATGACAACAAAGATGGAAGAAGCAAAGGAAGGAATCAACGATATAGAAGATAAAATTATGGAAAATAATGAGGCTGAAAAGAAGAGGGGAAAAAATATTGGATCATAAATATAGACTTAAGGAACTCAGCAACTCCTTAAAGTATAATAATATTCATGTCATAGGAATCCCAGAAGAAAAAGAGAGGGGAAAGGGGGCAAAAGGTTTATTTGAGAAATTACAGCTGAAAACTTCCCTAATCTGGGGAAGGAAACAGACATCCAAATCCAGGAGGCACAGAGAACTCCCATCAAAATCATAAAAGTAGGCCAACCCCAAGACGTGTTGTAGTAAAATTTACACAATACAGAGATAAGGAAAGAATCATGAAAGTAGAAAGGGAAAAGCAATCCGTAACTTACAAGGAAAGACAAATCAGCATAGCAGTAGATATCTCCATAGAAACCTAGCAGGCCAGAAGGGAGTGGCATGACATATTCAATGTGCTGGATGGGAAAAATATGCAGCCAAGAATACTTTATCCAGCAAGGCTGCCATTCAGAATAGAAAAAGATATAAAGGTTCCCAGACAAACAGAAACTAAAGGAGACCATGACCACTAATCTAGCCCTGCAAGAAATATTAAAGGGGACTTTTTGAGTGGGAAAGAAAGACCAAAAGCAACAAAGATTAGGAAGGAAAGAGAAAAACTCCAGAAACACCAACTTTATAGGTAATACAATGACACTAAATTTATATGTGTGTGTGTGTGTGTGTGTGTGTATATACATATATATATTATATATTATATATATGTATAATGAATATTATATATTCACCCTGAATATATAATTATATATATATTTATGTATAATATAAATATAATTTATATATATATTATATTTATATATATATAAATTATATATATAAATATATATATTTATATATAATATAAATGGACTACATGCTCTCATCATAGAAAGAGAGTATTAGAATGGATAAAAAAAAAAAACAAGACCCCTCAATATATTGCCTACAAGAAACTCACTTTAGATCTAAAGATACCTGCAGACTCAAGGTGAGAGGATGGAGAACCATTTATAATCCTAACGACGTCAAAAGAAAGACGGAGCAGCCACACTTATATCTGACAAACTAGATTTTAAACCAAAGACTGTAACAAGTGACAGAGAAGGACACTGTATCATAACAAAGGGGTCTACCCAACAAGAATATCTAATAATTATAAATATTTATGCCACCAACGTGGAAACACCCAAATATATAAGTCAATCAATAACAAACATAAAGAAACTCATTGATAACAATACAAAAATAACAGGGGACTTTAACATCCCACTTACAGCGATGGAAAGGTCATCTAAGGAGGAAATCAACAAGGAAACAATGGCTTTGAATGACACACTGACCAGATGGACTTAATAGATGATATATTCAGAACATTTCATCCTAAAGCAGTGAACTACATGTTCTTTCCAAGTGTACATGGAACACTCACCAGAATAGGTCAGATACTGGGTCACAAATCAGCCCTCAACAAGTATAAAAAAGACTGAGATCATAGTATCATGCATAACTTCAGACCCCAACGTTATGCAACTTGAAGTCAAAGGTAAGAAGAAATTTGGAGAGAGCAAATACATGGAGGTTAAAGAAGATCCTACTAAAGAATGAACGGGTTAACCAGGAAATTAAAGAAGAAATTAAAAAATGCATGGAAGCAAATGAAAGTGAAAACACAACAGTCCAAAACCTTTAGGATGCAGCAAAGGCGGTCCTAAGAGGGAACTATATTGCAATACAGGTCTACTTCAAGACACATCTCAAATAAAAAACCTAAAGCACACCTAAAGGAGGTAGAAAAGGAACAACAATTAAAGGGTAAAGCCAGCAGAAGAAGGGAAATAATAAAGATTAGAGCAGGAATAAACAATATGGAGACCAAACAAACAAAAAACACCAGAGCAACAAAACTAAGAGCTAGTTCTTGGAAAGTATCAATAAAATGGATAAACCCCCAGCCAAACTTATCAAAGATAAAAGAGAAAGGGCCAAAACAAATAAAATCACAAATGAAAGAGGAGAGATCACAACCAGCACCAGAAAAATACAAACAATTATAAGAGAATATTATTAAAACTTATACGCCAACAAACTGGGCAATCTGGAAGAAATTGACAAATCCCTAGAAACACACAAACTACCAAAACTGAAACAGGAAGAAATAGAAAATCTGAACAGACCCATAACCAGCAAAGAAATTAAATCAGTCATCAAAAATCTCCCAACAGATGGAAATCCAGAGCCAGATGGCTTCCCAGGGAAATTCTACCAGCCATGTAAAGAAGAGTTAATACCTATTCTTATCAAACTGTTCCAAAAAATAGAAATGGAAGGAAAACTTCCAAATTCATTCTACGAGGCCAGCATCACCTTGATTCCAAAATCTGACAAAGACCCAGCAAATTATAGGCCAATATCCTGAATGAACCTGGATGCAAAAATTCTCAACAAAATAGGAGCAAATCAAATCCAACAGTACATTAAAAGAATCATACTCCATGATCAAGTTGGATTTATTCTTAGGGTGCAAGGGTGATTCAATATTCACAAATCAATGTGATATACCACGTTTATAAAAGAAAGGATAAGGACCATATGATCCTCTCAATTGATGCAGAAAAAGCATTTGACAAAGTACAGCATCCATTCTTGATAAAAACCCTCAACAAACTAGGGATAGAATGAATATACCTCAAAATTATAACGGCCATATAAGAAAGACCCACAGCTAATATCCTCAATGGGGAAAAATTGAGAGCTTTTCCTCTGAGGTCAGGAACAAGACAGGGATGTACACTCTTACCACTGTTATTAAACTTAGCACTAGAGGCCTTAGCCTCAGCAATCAGACAATAAAAAGAAATAAAAAGCATCAAAACAGGCAAGGAAGAAGTCAAACATCCACCATTCACAGATGACATGATACTCTATGTAGAAAACCTGAAAGGGGCACCTAGGTGGCTTACCTGGTTAACGAGCTAACTCTTGCTGTGGGCTCAGGTCATGATCTCATGGTTCATGAATTTGAGCCCCACACTGGGCTCTGTGAAAACAGCATGGAGCCTATTTGGGATTCTCTCTCTGCCCCTCACCCCACTTTCATACATTTTCTCTCTTTAAATAAATAAATAAACATTAAAAAAAAAGGAACCCTGAAAGACTCCACCACCAAAAAATTGCTAGAACTGATACATGAATTCAGCAAAGTTGCAGGATACAAAATCAATGTACAGAAATTTGCTGCATTTCTATACATCAACAATGAAGCGGCAGAAAGAGAAATCAAGGATTCGATCCAATTTACATCTGTACCAAAACCATAAGATGCCTAGGAATAAACCTAACCAAAGAGGTAAAAGATCTGTACTCTGAAAACTATGGAACACATATGAAAGAAACTGAACAGGACACAAAGAAATAAAAAAACATCACATGCTCATGGGTTGGAAGAACAAACATCGTTAAAATGTCTTTACTACTGAGAGCAATCTACACACTCAATCTACAATCCCTATAAAAATAACACCAGCATTTTTTACAGAACTAGAACAAACAATCCTAAAATTTGTATGGAACCACAAAATATCTCTAACAAAGAAATCCTGAAAAATAAAAGGAAAATGGGAGGTATCACAATTCCAGACTTCAAGCTGTATTATATATTACAAAGCTGTAATCATCAACACAGTATGGTACTGGCACAAAAACAGACACTCAGATCAGTGGAACAGAATAGAGAACCTAGAAATGGGTCCACAAACATAGGGCCAACTAACCTTCGACAAAGCAGGAAAGAATATCAGATGGAAAAAAGACTGTCTCTTCAGCAAGTGGTGCTGGGAAAACTGGACAGCGACATACAGAAGAATGAACCCGGACCATACACAAAAATAAACTCAAAATGGATGAAAGCCCTAAATGTGAGACAGGAAGCCATCAAAATCCTCAAGGAGAAAGCAGGCAACAACTTCTTGGACACTGGCTGTAGCAACTTCTTACTAGACACATCACTGGAGGCAAGGGAAACAAAAGCAAAAATGAACTACTGGGACCTCATCAAAATAAAAAGCTTCTGTACAGCAAAGGAAACAATTAACAAAACTAAAAGACAACCTATGGAATGGGAGAAAATATTTCCAAATAACATACTGGATAAAGGGTTAGTATCCAAAATCTATAAGAACTTATCAAACTCAACCCCCCCCCCCAAAAAAAACCCAAAAAAATTCAGTTAAGAAGTGGGCAGAAGACATGAATACACATTTTTCCAAAGAAGACATCCAGATGGCCAACAGGAACATGAAAAGATGCTCAGAGTGCTTGGGTGGCTTAGTCGGTTAAGCATGCAACTCTTGATTTCAGCTCAGATCATGATCTCAAAGTTAGTGAGATCATGCCCTGCTCATGGACAGGGCCTGCTTGGAATTCTCTCTCTTCCTCTCTTTCTCTCTCTCAAAATAAAATAAATATTTTTAAAAATGATGCTCAGGGGCCAACATGGCGGAGAAGTAGGGGGAATCCATACTTCCCGTGTCTCTCAAACAAAGAAGTGTAGAAGCCAAAGGACTGAACACCAGAGCCCGGGCGGAAAAGACTGAATCTACTGGGAAGAAAATGGGAAAGCTGAAAAAAGATAGGTGGGCGACTGCCAACTGGGGGAGATTTAAAAAAAGGCCTTTGGGCACGGAGGGGAGGGACCCCCTTCTGCAGAGAGACAAAGAGAAGAGAAAGGGCGGCTGGGGAAGTGTCCAACCGGATCTGGACAGGAGAAAGACCCCGGACCCTGCGGCTGAGACTGAGAGGGATCGAACCCTAACTGCGGGGCTATCTCCAGACTGGGGCCAGCTCCCCCGCGCACCTAGGGAAGAGGGGAGCCAGGCCTGGGTGCGGTGGCAGGTTAGGGGCTCAGACCGCAGTTGGAGGAGGTGGTTCCCTCCCTGGAGGGCTGCGTGCCAGTGCGGAACCTGCCTGCAACCGCCACCCCGGGGCTCGAGGCAAGGGCCGTGGCTTAGGCTGCAGTAGGAGACGGCTGTCCTCCCTGAAGTGCAGCGGCACAGACAAAGCCACCGGGACCACACATCGCCACCCTGAGCGGCGCTTCCCCAGCGCCAGGGCGCAGGGAGCAGGATCCGAATCCTAGCCAAGCGCAGGGTCAGGGGAGTCGGCGGAGAGAGAAGGACCGCCCCGTCTGCGCTCGGGGCACAGTGAGGACGACTCAAACGGAGTCCTCCGGTCCGGCTGGGTGGAGAAGAGACGGGGGATCACCATTCGCCCCTCGACCCCACCAAGGCGGGGCCTCAGGGCTCCCCCCCCCCCACGCAGTAGTGGGGGTGGTTCCAGATTACGCCAAACCACGCCCCTTTGCACTGGGTGCCTGTGTATCCCGCGGAGGGGCCCTGGACCCTGCACACAGCTCTTCCCGACAAAGTCTGCAGCATTGCCTGGATTAGCTCTAGGTCAATTCTGCATGTAGAGACATATCCTCCCCCTCCCCCCCTTCTCCTCCTTATCTCTTCCGTCCCTTAGGCTGGTTACTCTGCTCATTGGTCTCTCTGAACAGGCATGTTTATACACGGTCTACACCTCTTTCTTTACGCTCCTTTCTCTCTCTTGGAATAATTAAGCCACATAGTTTCTCTGTCTGGGTAACTTAATCTTCGTTAGGTTTTCCCCGCCCCCTTCTTTATTTTCCTTTCTCTCTCTCTGGATTAAGCCTTTTAGTCTCTCTGCATAATCAAGGTGTATTTTTCCTCTCTTTGGGTGTGCTCTTCCATCAGCACCGTCTCCACCCTCTTCTTTAGTCTTTACTTTTTTGTTTTTGTTTATTTGTGTTATTTGTTTGCGTCTTTCTCTCTCCTGTTTGTCTGTTTTCCTTTCCAGAGCTACTCCAAGGAACAAATCGAAGCACACCTGTTGGACAGTCCAAAATATCGCTACAAATAGGGTAATAAAATAACCAAAGTCACAACAACAGAGAGCAAGTAACAATATCCAGAAAAACACCTCCAGAAGGGCCAGGCCCTGGACAGGGTATGACCCTCCTTTAATATAGCAGTGCTCGCCAGTGCAAAGCACACAACAAGCTTTCAAAATGCACAAGGGACAGAAAATCAGCCAAAATGACGAAACGGAATTCTCCTCAAAAGAAATTCCAGGAATTAGCGACAGCTAGCAAATTGATCAAAACCGATTCAAGCAATGTAACAGAACAAGAATTTAGAATAATAATGATAAAATTAATTGCTGGGCTTGAAAAAGGCATAGAGGACAGCAGAGAATCTGTTGCTACAGACATCATGGGTCTAAAAAAATAGGATGAATTTAAAAATGCTATAAATGAGGTGGAAAATAAAAAGGAGGCGGCCACAGTGTAGACTGAAGAGGCAGAGGAGAGAATAGGTGAGTTAAAAGATAAAATTATGGAAAAAGAGGAAGCTGAGAAAAAGGATAGAAAAATCCAGGAGTACGAGGGGAGAATTAGAGAACTAAGTGATGCAATGAAACGGAACAATATCCACATATAGGAATTCCAGAAGAAGAAGGAGGAGGAGAAGGAGGAAAAGGAGGAGAAGGAGGAAAAGAAGAAAGAGGAAGAGGAGGAGGAGGAGAAGGAGAGAAGAAGAAGAAGAAGAAGAAGAAGAAGAAGAAGAAGAAGAAGAAGAAGAAGAAGAAGACGACCACGACAGAGAAAGGGGCTGAAGGTGTACTTGAATAAATCATACCTGAGAACTTCCCTGATCTGGGAAGGAAACAGGCACTGAAATCCAAGAGGCACAGAGAACTCCCTTCAGACGTAACTTGAATCAATCTTCTGCACAACATATAGTGAAATAGGCAAAATACAAGGTTAAAGAGAGAATTATGAAAGCAGCTAGGGATAAACAGGCCTTATCATTCAAAGGTAGATACATAAAGGTAGTAGCAAACCCATCTACTGAAACTTGGCCAGAAAGGAATGACAGGAAATCTTCAATGTGATGAACAGAAAAAATATGCAGCCAAGAATCCTTCACCCAGCAAGTCTGTCATTCAGTATAGAAAAAGAGAGATAAAGGTTTTCCCAAAACAAAAACTGAAGGAATTCATCACCACTAAACCAGCCCTACAAGAGATCCTAAGGGGGATTCTGCAAGTGAAATGCTGCAAGGACCACAAAGTACCAGAGACATCACTACAAGCATGAAACCTACAGATACCACAATGACTCTAAACTCGTATCTTTCCATAATAACACTAAAAGTAAATGGACTAAATGCTCCAACCAAAAGACACAGGGTATCAGAATGGATAAAAAAAAAAAAAAAAAAAAAAAAAAAAAAAAAAACAAGACCCATCTATTTGCTGTCTACAAGAGACTCTTTTAGACCTGAGGACACCTTCAGATTGAAAGTGAGGGGATGGAGAACTGTCTATCATGCTACTGGAAGTCAAAAGAAAGCTGGAGTAGCCATACTTGTATCAGACAAACTAGACTTTAAATTAAAGGCTGTAACAAGAGAGGAAGAAGGGCATTATATAGTAATTACAGGGCCCATCCATCAGGAAGAGCTAACAAGGTAACAGAAGAGAAACAAGGGCCCTGAATGATATATTAGATCAGGCAGACTTGACAGATATATTTAGAATTCTGCATCCCTAAGCAACAGAATATACTTTCTTCTCGAGTGCACATGGAACATTCTCCAAGATAGATAACATACTGGGTCACAAAACAGCCCTTCATGAGTGTAACAGAATTGAGATCATACCGTGCACACTTTCAGACCACAATGCTATGAAGCTTGAAATCAACCACAGGAAAAAGTCTGGAAAACCTCCAAAAGCATGGAGGTTAAAGAACACCCTACTAAAGAATGAATAGGTCAACCAGGCAATTAGAGAAGAAATTAAAAAATATATGGAAACAAATGAAAATCAAAATACAACAACCCAAATGCTTTGGGATGCAACAAAGGCAGTCCTGAGAGGAAAATACATTGCAATCCAGGCCTATCTCAAGAAACAAGAAAAATCCCAAATACAAAATCTAACACCACACCTAAACGAATTAGAAGCAGAACAGCAAAGACACCCTAAACCCAGCAGAAGAAGAGAAATAATAAAGATCAGAGCAGAAATAAACAATATAGAATCTAAAAAAACAGTAGAGCAGACCAATGAAACCAAGAGTTGGTTTCTTGAAAAAATAAACAAAATTGATAAACCTCTAGCCAGGCTTCTCAAAAAGAAAAGGGAGATGACCCAAATAGATAAATTCATGAATGAAAATGGAATTATTACAACCAGTCCCTCAGAAATACAAGCAGTTATCAGAGAATACTAAGAAAAAGTAGATGTCAACAAACTGGACAACCTGGAAGAAATGGACAAATTCCTAAGCACCCACACACTTCCAAAACTCAAAGAGAAGAAATAGAAAACTTGAACAGACCCATAACCAGTGAAGAAATTGAATCATTTATCAAAAATCTCCCAACAAATAAGAGTCCAGGACCAGATGGCTTCCCAGGGGAATTCTACCAGACATTTAAAGCAGAGATAATACCTATGTTTCTCAAGCTGTTCTGAAAAATAGAAAGAGAAGGAAAACTTCCAGACTCATTCTATGAAACCAGCATTACTTTGATTCCGAAACCAGACAGAGACCCAGCAAAAAAAAAAAAAGAGAGAACTACAAGCCAATATCCCTGATGAATATGGATGCAAAAATTCTCAACAAGATACTAGCAAATCGAATTCAACAGCATATAAAAAGAATTATTCACCACGATCAAGTGGGATTCATTCCTGGGCTGCAGGGCTGGTTCAATATTTGCAAATCAATCAACGTGATACATCACATTAATGAAAGAAAAGATAAGAACCATATGATCCTGTCAATCGATGCAGAAAAAACATTTGACAAAATTCAGCATCCTTTCTTAATAAAAAACCCTTGAGAAAGTTGGGATAGAAGGAACATACTTAAACATCATAAAAGCCATTTATGAAAAGCCCACAGCTAATATCATTCTCAATGGGGAAAAACTGAGACCTTTCCCCCTGAGATCAGGAACACAACAGGGATGTCCACTCTCACTGCTGTTGTTTAACATAGCACTGGAAGTTCTAGCATCAGCAATCAGACAACAAAAGGAAATCAAAGGCATCAAAATTAGCAAAGATGAAGTCAGGCTTTCACTTTTTGCAGATGACATGATACCATACATGGAAAACCTGATAGACTCCACCAGAAGTCTGCTAGAACTGATACATGAATTCAGCAAAGTTGCAGGATACGAAGTCAATGTACAGAAATCAGTTGCATTCTTATACACTAATAATGAAGCAACAGAAAGACAAAGAAACTGATCCCAGTCACAACTGCACCAAGAACCATAAAATACCTAGGAATAAACCTAACCAAAGATGTAAAAGATCTGTATGCTGAAAACTATAGAAAGCTTGTGAAGGATATTGAAGAAGATACAAAGAAAAGGAAAAACATTCCGTGCTCATGGATTGGAAGAATAAATATTGTCAAAATGTCAATACTACCCAAAGCTATCTACACATTCAAAGCAATCCCAATGAAAATTGCACCAGCATTCTTCTCGAAGCTAGAACAAGCAATCCTAAAATTTGTATGGAACCACAAAAGACCCCGAATAGCCAAAGTAATATTGAAGAAGAAGACCAAAGCAGGAGGCATCACAATCCCAGACTTTAGCCTCTACTACAAAGCTGTAATCATCAAGACAGCATGGTCTTGGCACAAAAACAGACACATAGACCAATGGAATAGAATAGAAACCCCAGAACTAGACCCACAAACATATGGCCAACTAATCTTTGACAAAGCAGGAAAGAACATCCAATGGAAAAAAGACAGTCTCTTTAACAAATGGTGCTGGGAGAACTGGACAGCAACATGCAGAAGATTGAAACTAGACCACTTTCTCACACCATTCACAAAAATAAACTCAAAATGGATAAAGGACCTGGATGTGAGACAGGAAACCATCAAAACCCTAGAGAAGAAAGCAGGAAAAGACCTCTCTGACCTCAGTCGTAGCAATTTCTTACTTGACACATCCCCAAAGGCAAGGGAATTAAAAGCAAAAATGAACTACTGGGACCTTACGAAGATAAAAAGCTTCTGCACAGGAAACAACCAACAAAACCAAAAGGCAACCAACGGAATGGGAAAAGATATTTGCAAATGACATATGTGACAAAGGGCTAGTATCCAAAATCTATAAAGAGCTCACCAAACTCCACACCCGAAAAACAAATAACCCAGTGAAGAAATGGGCAGAAAACATGAATAGACACTTCTCTAAAGAAGACATCCGGGTGGCCAACAGGCACATGAAAAGATGCTCAACGTTGCTCCTCATCAGGGAAATACAAATGAAAACCACACTCAGATATCACCTCACGCCAGTCAGAGTGGCCAAAATGAACAAATCAGGAGACTATAGATGCTAGAGAGGATGTGGAGAAACGGGAACCCTCTTGCACTGTTGGTGGGAATGCAAATTGGTGCAGCCACTCTGGAAAACAGTGTGGAGGTCCCTCAAAAAATTAAAAATAGATCTACCCTATGACCCAGCAATAGCACTGCTAGGAATTTACCCAAGGGATGCAGGAGTACTGATGTACAGGGGCACTTGCACCCCAATGTTTATAGCAGCACTCTCAACAATAGCCAAATTATGGAAAGAGCCTAAATGTCCATCAACTGATGAATGGATAAAGAAATTGTGGTTTATATACACAATGGAGTACTACATGGCAATGAGAAAGAATGAAACATGGCCCTTTGTAGCAACGTGGATGGAACTGGAGAGTGTGATGCTAAGTGAAATAAGCCATACAGAGAAAGACAGATACCATATGTTTTCACTCTTATGTGGATCCTGAGAAACTTAACAGAAACCCAAGGGGGAGGGGAAGGAGAAAAAAAAAAAAGAGGTTAGAGTGGGAGAGAGCCAAGGCATAAGAGACTCTTAAAAACTGAGAACTGAGGGTTGATGGGGGGTGGGAGGGAGGAGAGGGTGGGTGATGGGTATTGAGGAGGGCGCCTTTTGGGATGAGCACTGGGTGTTGTATGGAAACCAATTTGACAATACATTTCATATATTGAAAAAAAAAAAAAAAGAAACAAGGTTCTTCCCACAATCTGTTCAGAGTCAGTGTCTCAAGAATCCTATCGTGTGCCTTCCACCTGGAAATCTGGTTCAGTCCTTGTGACTAGGAGAGAGATGTTGCCACACAGCTCCTTCTTCTTTAATTCACCAGATTTCAGAAGTGTGCAACCAATCGGAGGCCCAGGCCATTTGAATGGGACAGCTGAGGATGTTCGTGTGTGGCCTGGGCCATAGATTTGGGCAGGGAACTGGCCTCCTTCTGGCCCAAGGAACAAAGAAGAAAGACAACTTCTTTCCAACTGGGTCCCCATTTCCACAGGAAATGTCAAGCTTTGGTCCTCCCAGCATCCATGTCCTTAACCTTGCTGTGTTTCAGACAAATTGTTGTTTTCCTTCTTAGGAGCCATGGAGCCATCACAAGCTGGCACCCCTGGGTAGGTCACAAACTCTGCTTCTGCTTCTGCTCCTGTGCTCAGTGAGAGCTATCAGATTCTGCTCTACCAAAAAAAAGGAGGGCCTTTAGTCCCTGGTTCCTTGATGCTTGGCCTGCTGTACTATGGAAGGTGAAGGGGAACCAGCTTGTCTCACTGAACTGGATGACTGAATTGTCTTAATTCTGAGAAGCTGACAGTTTGCACATGGGCAGTATGAACCAGGAGAGGGTCAGCATTGGAAGAGCCCTTGACAGCAATTAGGGAACCAAGTCCTTGTTGCAGATTCCTGAGCAAGAGCCATCAGAACCCAATATCTCCAACTCCAACACCACTGCCTCCCTCAACTGACGGAAAATGTGGCGGGGATAGACCAAGCCATAAATCACTGTCTCCTAAGTAAAAAATGCAGGCTTCTCGCTGACAGGGCTCCCAGGTGTAGCCCTTCAGATATTCCAGATATTATTCCAGATACAACCTGGTTGATAGGCGACTGCGCTGGGTACTTCATTCTCAACTTTCTCCAAATCTCATGTATGATGAACTTTGGCAAGGTGTGTCTCCATTGCCACTACTTGGCCCTTTGATGAGAAATGGTTTGCTTGGAAATTATTCCAAGGCAGTGTCTCAAAGTTATATCTTCTTGTTTCAGCTGGGGGTTGGTGATGCTCTGTGATGGTGATAGAGGTATTGTATTGGTCCCTCCTCAATTTGGTTTCAGAATGGTTGGCCCTCCCCAAACCTAGGGTGTGGGAATGTGCCCAGGGTGAATGCTCATGGGTAGGTTAAGCCAGAGGTTAGGGGTATATCCTGCCTCCTGTGTAGGACAAAAGGAAGGGAAGGCCGAGGTCTCCTTCCTCGATTTCCCCTGTGCCCATTTAAATGCATAGCTTTGACACACCTTGTGGTCATTCTTCTCCCATTGCTGCTTTCTTAACTTGGTCTCAGTTCACACACTAAGACCATGTGACTGTCACGTACACAACTGAGTTACAAAGACTGAAGGTCCGTTTCCAGTTAGTTCCTGAGCCAGTGGAGGGCTCTGAGTGTGTGATGTCACAGAGGACAATTGACCCTCATGTCCCTGAGCTCTTGTTGCTTAGTAGGCTATTATAGCAATAGTAAATAATTTCTTTTCTTTGGAAACTGGGATCTCCCTGAAATCATTTCAGAGCTCTTGTCTAAGAGTCATAATCTTTACTATTAATCTGGGAGTCTGGTACAATCCTTGTGAGTGTGCATTAGGTTTGACCACCTGCACCCTGCGGTTTGGGTTTCAGAATTTGTTGATATCACCAGGCCTAGAGCATGTGCAGTGGCCCAGTGGAGAATGTTTGTGTACAGGCTAAGCCAGAGGTTAGGACCTGAATGTGAGACAGGAAACCATCAAAACCTTAGAGGAGAAAGCAGGAAAAAACCTCTCTGACCTCGGCCACAGCAATTTCTTACTTGACATGTCTACAGAGGCAAGGGAAGCAAAAAGCAAAAATGAACTATTGGGACCTCCTCAAGATAAAAAGCTTCTGTACAGCGAAGGAAACATTCAACAAAACCAAAAGGCAACAGATGGAATGGGAGAAGATATTTGCAAATGGCATATCAGATAAAGGCTTAGTATCCAAAATCTATACAGAATTTATCAAACTCGACACCCAAAAAACATATTATCCAGTGAAGAAATGGGCAGAAGACATGAATAGACACTTCTCCAAGGAAGACACCCAGATGGCCAATAGGCACATGAAAAGATGCTCAACGTCACTCCTCATCAGGGAAATATAAATGAAAACTACACTGAGATACCACCTCACGCCGGTCAGAGTGGCTACAATGAACAAATCAGGAGACTATAGATGCTGGAGAGGAAGGATGTGGAGAGACTGGAACTCCTAGGTACTGTTGATGGGAATGTAAAAGGGCACAACTGCTATAGAAAACAGTATAGAGGTACTTCAAAAAATTAAAAATAGCAATACCATGTGACCCAGAAATTCCACTTCTGGGTATATACCCAAAATAATTGAAAGCAGGACCCTGAAGGGATATTTGCACACCCATGTTCATAAAAGGATTATTCTAAACAGAAAAAAGGTGGAGACAACCCAAGGGTCCACTGATGGATGAGTAAACAAACAAAACGTGGCATACACGTGTACACACACACCCACACACACACACACACACCCACACCCACACACACACACACACACACACACACACACACTGGAATACTATTCAGTCTTTAAAAAGAAGGAAATTCCAACATATGCTACAACATAGACGAACCTAGCAGACAATGCTAAGTGAAATAAACCAGTCATAGAGAGAGAAATACTGTATGATTCCACTCATTTGAGTAGTCACAACCATAAGGACAGAAAGTAGAAAGGTGGCTGCTTGGGCAGGGGGCCAGGGGAGAAGGCAGAGTGATTGTGTAATGGATACAGAGTTTCAGTTTTACAAGATGGAAGGAGCTATGGAGAGGCATGGTGAGGACAATGTACAATATTCTAAATATATTTAATACCAGTGAAAATCTTTAAATTTTTTATCTTCAATCTTTAAATTTTATGTTATGTGCACTTTATCACAATAAGAGAAAGAGAGTTAAGAGACACAACCACCATACAAAATGGGTGATCTATGACTGGACCTTGGTTTGAACAAACCAACCCTAATATATATTTGATGACAACAGGGAAAATTTGAACGTGGACTGCTTCCCAGGCATCTGTCCCGCTGGGTGAAGCCTGGAAGGTAGTATTAAACTGACTAGAGAACACAGTAGCTTATATGCTTAAAGTATATTTGGGCAGCAAAAATGCTCTGAGGCCTTGCCACCCCTGGGGGGTGGGGGGAGGAGGCAGACTTGGAATTACACACTGTAGTGAGCACTTTATCTGCAAACTAGTATTCTCTTTCAAATGGGATGACAGAAAATCACAAAATTGCAAGCTGCTGATCTGCATTCAGGTATCATGTCACTCTGTGACCCTTCCTAAGCCTTGTTCCCATGTGCTCACCCACTGAAAGGGGAGGAGATGGAAAGAGGGCTCCAGGAAAAGACAATGGCTCCCATTTTCACTCCTCATCTGGGCATAATGTAAACTTTGCTAATCTGTATTGAGTAATACGCATATGTGTTCACACCCAATTTTAAGCAAACCAAATGCTGCGAGATCTTGGTAAATAAGTAGCAAACCACACAGAACAAATATATTGATCTAAAGGTACAATATAACGAAGCTCTAATGGCAAAAGGCATGTTCATGAGAATATGTTATTATAAAGTTCTATGTTTTTCAGTAAGAAAACAACAAAGCTTCTTTAACTTGTTATTCATCCACTAAGCAAAAACAACTGCATCAGAACATGTGTCCGTGAAGTGGCTGATAGCATGACTTACATAACGACTTTCCTGGATACAGCTTTGCCTGGGGGTAACCAGGGATCATCTTTTCATCTCTGGCTCTAAGATTTTCGAGTTCATGTTTGATAATGAATTGACATTCTGCCATCGTGAGGAAGTCATCATTGTCATCTAAATGAGGACAAAAAATTTCCAGTTATTTTCTCATGATGGCCAAAATAAAATTAATAAGATTCAAATAACCTGGGGTTATAGAAATGAGGACATAAACAATAAATAAATAACACAAGGAGTAAGCAAAGTATAAAACTCCTAAATTAAATAGAACATAAAGCGCCTTTTTATAAGAGTAAATTACCGTTTGCCTTCACATAATACGATCCTTCAATCACTGTACGATGGCTCCCCCTTACCCAGGGTTTTGCTTTTTGCAGTTCGTTGCCTGCATCAGTCATGGTCCAGAGGTGACGACCCTCCTTCTGCCCTATTGTCAGAAGGTCAGTGGTAGCCTGATACCACGTTGCAATGCCTAGTTCATTCACCTCACGTCATCTCAGCAGGCAGGAGCTGAATCATCTCACGTCATCACAAGAAGACCAGTGCATACAGTAATATAAGGTACTTTGAGAGAGACCACATTTGCGCCATTTTTCTTACAGCAGATTATTACCATTGTTCTATTTTAGTATTGTTGTTGTTGATCTCTTACTGTGTCTGGTTCATAAATTAAGCTTTACCACAGGTATGCACATATAGGAAAAAACACAGCCCATACAGGGCCCAGTACTGTCTGCTATCTCAGGTATCCGCTGAGTCTCGGAATGAATCACCCACAGCTAAGGGGAGCGAGGGACTACGGTCCTAGTTCTTATATAACAGGGTGCAAATATCCAAATGGCAGACACCTGCTTGATCTCATTTAAGGCCAATGAGCAGAATTCTAACACTATCCTAACTAGGGATGGAACTGAAGTTTGCCTACATGACAAATTCTCCTCCTTCAAACTCTTCAGCCCAGGTTGTTCCCTTCTGGAGTTGAATATTCCTCCCATAAAATTGGGGGAAGACAGTCTGATAAGAAAACAGTGCTATTTTTTGACAAGCGAATCCTCTTAAATGAGGTGATTTTTTACCATTATCATTTATGCTAATAAAGCATAAAGATATAAAAATCCAGAGTGACTTTGAAGAAGCCTAATCACATCTTCTAACTCCAAAGCCCCGGAAGGGACCAGTTTATTCTGAAGCCAAACTCCCACTCTGACCTCATGGCCACCTTGGCTTTCTCAGTTCTTTCCAGAAACCACTCTCTTCTGGAACGGGCTATGAGGCCAGAACAGAACGAGGTACTCTACCAGAAAATGGCAATTCTAGAATACTGAACTACTGCATTTCTCATTATAACATTTTTCTGTATCAAGCTAGTGAATATACACCATTCTAAGAATTAGAACAGAATAATAGTAATAAGTTACATTTGTCACCCTAATTTATGTTCATCTATTCCAGGGATCACAAAGTAAGGTCCATGGGCCATATTTTATTTTTTTTAATTTTTTTTTTTCAACATTTATTTATTTTGGGGACAGAGAGAGACAGAGCATGAACGGGGGAGGGGCAGAGAGAGAGGGAGACACAGAATCAGAAACAGGCTCCAGGCTCTGAGCCATCAGCCCAGAGCCCGACGCGGGGCTCGAACTCGTGGACCGCGAGATCGTGACCTGGCTGAAGTCGGACGCTTAACCGACTGCGCCACCCAGGCGCCCCAATGGGCCATATTTTATAAGCAAATTTTAGTGGAACACAGCTGCACCCGTTCATCTCTTACAGTCGAGGGCTGCTTTTGCTTTACAAGGATAGTGTCGAGTAACTGCGAGAGGACGTATGGCCCACACGGCCTAAAATATTTACTACTTGGCCTTTTACTGAAAATGTTTGTTGACCCCTGATCTACTGATCAAAAACTTATTTGTGAGATAAAATGATTCTGACAGAAACAATCTTGGGACTCACCATCAAAATCTTTGAAGTTATATCGGGTTCCATATGTGAAGGCTCTCATAGTGTTATCATTACACTCTTTTACCAGACCCATTGCTTCCGCACCCAGTAACAATGTAATCTTGGAGGCACCAACAAGATATAAGTTCTGATTTTCTAGTGTTTCTTTCTCATATTTATTTAACAATGGTCTAAACAGCAGCTGGGCACCTTCAGAAACAAAAGATAAGCACAATCTCAGAAAAGTTTCAAGAACGAAAACATTCTAAGTAAGTATTGTCTCTAGTTTGATATAAGGAAAATGTATTAACAATTCAAATATATCTCCCAAATAGATAAGAAGTACACATAAGTCAAGTTCCTTCAGAAAATGCCTTCTAGCTTCCCATGTTTCTGCTACGAAGTCTGATCCTTATATATGTGTTATTATTATATACGTGACCTTTTTTCTTTTTCTCTTGAAGTTTGTAGTATCTTCTCCATTCCCAGGGTTCCAGAACTTCCCAATGACAGGCCTCTTCACTTACAGTGCTGGGCACGAGGTGGGCCCTTTCCAGCTGAAAAAGCATGGCATCAACCTTGAGTTTTCCTCAGATGATTTCTTCTCCTTTTCTTCCATTCCCTTTCTAGAACTCCTTTTATTCAGATGTGTACCTCTTGGACGAGTCCTCTAACTTCCTTATTTTTTCTCTGTCAAATTTTCCAATTCTGTAAGTTTTTGCTCTACCTTCTGGTAGGTTTTATCAAAATTACTTTCTAACCCTTTGACTGAGTTTTTAAACTTTGCTTTCATATTTTCACTTTCTAAGAGCTTTTTTCCTAAATGAATATTTTACAGCATCCAACTCTTGATTTATAGAATGTTCTACCTTCTCATAACTGAGAGTTGAGTTTTTAATTTCCTCTTGGTTTTCTTCTTCTGCAGAGTTTGCTGTTTTTGTCTGTTTGTTTTAGTTTAGCTTTCTCTTTCATGTTAGGGATTTTCCTCAGATGTTTGATCTTTTATTGTATGCGCATGTTTAAGAAAGGTGTTCCAACTGGGTATGGTGAACTTCTGAAGGTTTAGATGGAGTTCATTAAAGATGGCCTTTCATGCACAGTCATCTGGCCAGGTCATTTTCCATGGGCAACTCTCTGATTTCTGCACCTTGGGTTATTTTGCCTTTGGTTATTTTGTCTTTGACTCTGACTCTGGTCAGAGTCCCCAGGAAAGATTATTCAATCTGCTTCCTAGATGATTGATTCTAGCTAATATTTTGGATACTAAATTAGGTATGAGATTCGTGGGGTGGAGGACAGGGGTAATAATACTCAGTTATTATCCTATTTTCAGTACAGAATCTCTGTTTTCAACTGTGCATAAATCCCCCATTACAAAATCCAAGCATCTGACCCTCTGCAGAGAATAATTCACACTCTTCTGCTCCGATGGTAGAATACAGAAGGGATCAGGGGAGCTAACTATTTCTCAAATGGATCTTGGCCGATTCTTTTTCCTTTTCCTTGGTAGCACTTATTTCTGTCTCCACAGGTCTCTACAGTCACTAATACCTAAGTCTTTAGAAGTCTTCAGTCTGCGGTATAAACCAAACTGTACCTCAACTTGTACCCCTGCCAGCTTCAGCTTTGGCTTTTTCAAATCTGAGAAGTTATTCACCACTCATCCACCTGTTTTCTAGCTTCCAAAATGGTGCTGCTGTTGTATTCTTTCCTTTCTTCTTTG
This sequence comes from Lynx canadensis, assembly GCF_007474595.2. Classification (NCBI taxonomy): domain Eukaryota; kingdom Metazoa; phylum Chordata; class Mammalia; order Carnivora; family Felidae; genus Lynx; species Lynx canadensis. The sequence continues at coordinate 1,113,114 of NC_044311.2, read as the reverse complement.
TCAACCTGGACTTATTATCTTTTTTAAAAGATCCTTTTATTGTCATTTCAATAGGAGTTTAGAAGAGAGTAAAAGTAAACATGAGTGTTAAACCTGCTACCCTTACCTGAAAGATGAGGATGCTTTTTTGGAATGTTCTTTTTTGCTTTCCCAACAGTAGAAAGATGCCCGCTGCTTCCCCATTCTTGTGTGTCTTTGTGTGTCTGTTCCACACAAGGAACAGAGAAGACTGGGAATACACGAAAGTCCCTCACTCTTAGGCACGACAAAAGCTCTTCCATCACAGGAATTTTAAAGAAGGGACCCAGGGGCGCCTGGGGGGCTCAGTCAGTTAAGCGTCCAACTTCAGCTCAGGTCATGATCTCACGGTTCATGGGTTCGAGTCCACTTCAGGCTCTGTGCTGACAGCTCAAAGCCTGGACCCACTTCAGATTTGTCTCCCTCTCTATCTACCCCTTCCCCTCTCACACTGTGTCTCTCTCTCTCTCTCTCAAAAATAAATAAACATTTAGGGGCGCCTGGGTGGCTCGGTCGGTTAAGCGTCCGACTTCAGCCAGGTCACGATCTCGCGGTCCGTGAGTTTGAGCCCCGCGTCAGGCTCTGGGCTGATGGCTCAGAGCCTGGAACCTGTTTCAGATTCTGTGTCTCCCTCTCTCTCTGCTCCTCCCCTGTTCATGCTCTGTCTCTCTCTGTCTCAAAAATAAATAAACGTTTAAAAAAAAATTTTTTTAAATAAACATTTAAAGAAAGAACGAATGAACGAACGAACTCCAATCCAGTGAAACACCTCTGATTTTAGTAAGCAGGTACTCTCGTTTTCAAGTTTTCTTTTGGCTTGGTTGTTTCCAAAAAATCAAAAATCCCACTTTGATTCAAGGTTTTATTTTTAAGAAAGCACTTCAGTTTACAGTCAAAATCTTAAAAAAAAAAGTCTAAGTTGTATTCAGTGTTTGGAGACTTGGTGAAGTTTTAGGTATTGTTTTGTACAGTTTTATGAAGCGTTTCCTCATGTAAAATGTCCTCCACTCTTTCCCCCAGATGTAGACCCCCTTTTGCCCTTTGGGAGAGGGCTAAGCTTTGGCTTCTCCTATAAAGTCATCCCTTTCCATCCTGAAAAGCATCACCAAGGGTCTCCTCTTTCTTCCCTTTCCTCTTGCAGCTAGTTTACAAACAATTCACTCTGAACTATCGTGCACTGCTTTGTACAGCTCTCTTTTTGTTTTTGTTGTTGTTGTTCTGTTACTTCAGTTGCCAGAAATCCACATTCAGTCTCCTTACACCGACAGTAACAGTCACAGTAACGTTCTTTCAGGCAGGGACCGTATTAATCTCTCTCTTAGCACCATATCTGACACACAAATAGACACTTGTCCACTCATCTGATAAATATTGACCTACTGTGCACCAGGCAGTGTACTAGGCACAGCATTTATAGCTGTGAACAAAATCACACTCGTGCTGCTTACAGTCTAATGCTGACTTAGATTCCCTTTCAAGTCCAGATAAATAATAAAGAGCAAAGAAATGGATATTAATTTTAGAAATATATCAGGGAAAAAACTGTAAAACATTTGAAAATACATTTTTAGTCACTGATCATGGCTAAGTCTGAGTAATATTTGTTTTACTTGCCTCCATCTTCCTTTTTAGAGATAATTCTGTTTTTCAGCCATTCTTTGGTTTCTTCTTTGACATCCTGAGCAAGTTCTAGGACCACCAAAGGTGTGAAGGAACTCTCACAAGTATCCAAAGCTGATAAGGTCACTTTCATCTTTTACAAATGTGCTGAAATTAAAATAAAATAAAAAGCACATGGGTTATAATGGAAAAGTGAAATATATGGAAACATATAAAAAAATATGTATTTGTATTTTCTCCTAATTACACCTAATTCTGGGTCCCAGGAAAAAGGAAAATTTCTCATGATCCAGATGGACATGAGACAGGCCCAACCAATGGTTGAAAGCACATGTGTGAGCCAGGCCCATACAAAGTCAGGGGGAACATCATCCTTTCCCGTAGGCAGCTCAGAACACGGCAGGGAGGACATCAGATAAGGGAAGGACAAAAAGTGTAAAATACACTGTCACACAGGAAGAGTCAGAAAGTATTTACAAAAGATCTGACACCCGAACAGGGTTTAGAGGAACAAACAGGAATTTGCTGGCGAGACTTGGATGGCATTCTACGTAGAAGAAACAGTATTCCTGTACAAAATAGAGAGGAAAAATAGCCAACAGAATCAGAGACACACAAGTGATTAGGTGTGGCTACAGCACCACTTGTGTGTGTAGGGGTGGGGGGTGCAGGATGGGAATGAGCAGGTATCTAACCAGGGACCGTGACTACAAAGGAACGGGGCTTTGTCAAATAAGCGATGGGAGTCATCAGTTCAGTAAGAGCAGGGAATTGACCTGGTCCGAGTTCATGCTTAGGTATGGAGTTGAAGTCCCCGGTATCAGCTTCCCTTCCTAGTTTCTCTTTCTCAGGAATATCATCTTTATCTCCATTTCCACGCTTGAAAAGTACTCTGGTCAACTTGGATATCCACAAATGACATCAGTCACTAAGGCCTAATGGCCTCCCTCTAAGATGTTTCTCGTGTGAATCTCTCTAACCCAGTGATTCACAGCAGAGACAATTTCCAGACTTTAGACTTACTTATTCTAACTCTGTACTTGACGTGGGTTTTAATGACTCCAAAGTACAAGTGCAAATCAATTCTTGGGAATAATCACAAAAGGAATGACCAACAGCACAGAACAGCCTTCCATCCTTTAGGGTGAATTATGATCTTGCAACAAGCAGATCAAACAGACCTCGGTCATCTGGCTTAGACTGATAAGTTGTTCTCTTACTCCAACACAGCATAAGTTTTGGGGCAACACAGGTATTATAAATCAATGCTGGATTCACATCATGGCACAAATGCTTCAGGAATGCTATTATAAAATAACAGCCAAATCCAAAGTGGGCGTGCCAGGCTCTATGAAGGTAACAAGATCAAAACGGGCCTCAGCACTCACCTCCTAACAGCTAGTCATGTGGTCAGGAACTCTACAGAATGAAAGAATGATAAAAATTAGCCATTAGAGCTATAGGAACTCAGAACACTTAATGTGCACAAGTTTCCATCAAGAAAAAGAGGCATGTTCTACAGAGGGAAGTAATGTGTAAAATCAATGACATTAAGAATAGAGCAGACATCTGGGGCGCCTGGGTGGCGCAGTCGGTTAAGCGTCTGACTTCAGCCAGGTCATGATCTCGCGGTCCGTGAGTTCGAGCCCCGCGTCAGGCTCTGGGCTGATGGCTCGGAGCCTGGAGCCTGTTTCCGATTCTGTGTCTCCCTCCCTCTCTGCCCCTCCCCCGTTCATGCTCTGTCTCTCTCTGTCCCAAAAATAAATAAACGTTGAAAAAAAAAAAAATTAAAAAAAAAAAAAGAATAGAGCAGACAGAGCAGGACCAGAGCAGAGAGGGCAACATTTTGTGAGCTGTGACCATTTAAGGATAAGGAATGCTACAGTTCACATCTGCTCCAATGGCCAGAACGGAGTCACTGTTGGTTTCTGAGCAGAGAATCAGCTACGTGTCAGAGTGAGATGCATCTCCATAGGTAGATTGAGGGGGCAGAATATGAATATTCTTTCAACTCTCCTGAACTTCTGAAATTCTTCAGAACAAAAAGTTGAGGAAAATGGTTAATGTACCAGTACACTACAGGGGCTTACGCATCGTCATCTTTTAAATGGAAAGACCAAATACAACGAACATTTATGACATGCTTATTTTCAGTCATGCTGTGATAAGAGTCTGAAGGTACAAAAGTAAGTAAGGTCCCCATCTTGCTTCTGGGGAGCTCATAGTCTTACAGCGGAAGCATCAGATCATTCTAACAGGAGGCCTGAAACAATAGCAGAAACCGTCTGGGGCAGGGCAGCCTGAGGAGGCGGGATTAACCTTCTGGGAAGGGAGGCTGAGAACCGGTAGCCTTCAACTCGGAAAAGGTCCACAGATAACTGTGAGGTTTCTGACCTGGAACATGGGAAAGAGGAAGTAAAGAGCCAAGCTGAAAAGGAATGGTTAGGCTCAGGGCACAACCCACAGTTCAGCAGGGTGTGTGTGGACACACGTCAAAGGTGTCAGTTTCCTGGCATTTGCACATCGCCTGACGTCGGTATAAAAGGCCCACCGTATTCACAACTTCCAGACCATACAACACTCTTTCTGAGACACTAAATGCAGGTTTCAGTTCTAAACACGTGTATGAGCACCAGCAAGAAATACATAAAAAATATTTGCTCACTGATTTATTCTCATTTGAGATACTATATGCCCTTCATGACTCGACACAACCTTCACAAGATTTCCAAGATCCTACAGACAAAAGTGTCACCATCTCTGACATCCAAAGAGTTCCTACAAATCAACAAAAAAATACGGAAACCTGAAATCACAAGTCACAAAAGAAGAAATAGAAGCAGCCAACACACACTTTGAGAAGATGTTCAAACATACCAATAAAAGAAATGTAAAGTAAGCATAAGATGCCTTTCCCTTTTCAGGTTTGCTGAAGTTGGAAGGTGGACGGAACCTAGCTCCGGCACAGGTGTAGAAAATCGGGCATTTTCACACACAGCTGACAGATGTTGTACTTTGATGCCATCTTTCCAGAAAGCAGAGTGGCAGTGTGAAAAATAATATTAAATAAGCTTACCATTCAACACAACAACGCCATTTCTAGGAATTTATGCCAAGGAGACAATAAAATAGAATATATATACAGTGGAAGTCATTGCAACTTCCTTTTTTCCCTCTCTCTCTTTCTCATTTACTTTGGGTTTAGTTATGGCAAAGAAATAAAAAAGACACAACGTATACAACCTGAAAGTCCAACAAGAGGACACTGGCGAAACTCATAAAGTATTTACGTGTCACAGCCATACAACAGAACCGTCAACACTAGGGTGCAGATGCAACTATATTAACATGGAGAACATTTCATTACGCATTGTAAGATTTTAAAAAAGCGCAAAACAAGACCCCATTTATGGATATGTACAATCCATCCTAATATCAAAATGACAACACCACCAGGTAACTTTGGGTTTTGGAAGTGTGTGGGTGCTTAGGAATTTGTCCATTTCTTCCAGGTTGTCCAGTTTGTTGGCATATGATTTTTCATAGCATGCCCTGATAATTGCTTGTGTTTCTGAGGGACTGGTTGTAATAATTCCATTTTCATTCATGATTTTATCTATTTGGGTCATCTCCCTTTTGTTTTTGAGAAACCTGGCTAGAGGTTTATCAATTTTGTTTATTTTTTCAAAAAACCAACTCTCAGGGCGCCTGGGTGGCTCAGTCGGTTAAGCGTCCGACTTCGGCTCAGGTCACGATCTCACGGTCCGTGAGTTCGAGCCCCACGTCAGGCTCTGTGCTGATAGCTCAGAGCCTGGAGCCTGTTTCACATTCTGTGTCTCCCTCTCTCTCCGACCCTCCCCCGTTCATGCTCTGTCTCTCTCTGTCTCAAAAATAAATAAACCTTAAAAAAAAAATTAAAAAAAAAAAAAAAACCAACTCTTGGTTTCATTGGTCTGCTCTACTGTTTTTTTAGATTCTATATTGTTTATTTCTGCTCTGATCTTTATTATTTCTCTTCTTCTGCTGGGTTTAGGGTGTCTTTGCTGTTCTGCTTCTAATTCGTTTAGGTGTGGTGTTAGATTTTGTATTTGGGATTTTTCTTGTTTCTTGAGATAGGCCTGGATTGCAACGTATTTTCCTCTCAGGACTGCCTTTGTTGCATCCCAAAGCATTTGGGTTGTTGTATTTTGATTTTCATTTGTTTCCATATATTTTTTAATTTCTTCTCTAATTGCCTGGTTGACCCATTCATTCTTTAGTAGGGTGTTCTTTAACCTCCATGCTTTTGGAGGTTTTCCAGACTTTTTCCTGTGGTTGATTTCAAGCTTCATAGCATTGTGGTCTGAAAGTGTGCACGGTATGATCTCAATTCTGTTACACTCATGAAGGGCTGTTTTGTGACCCAGTATGTTATCTATCTTGGAGAATGTTCCATGCGCACTCGAGAAGAAAGTATATTCTGTTGCTTAGGGATGCAGAATTCTAAATATATCTGTCAAGTCTGCCTGATCCAATATATCATTCAGGGCCCTTGTTTCTCTTCTGTTACCTTGTTAGCTCTTCCTGATGGATGGGCCCTGTAATTACTATATAATGCCCTTCTTCCTCTCTTGTTACAGCCTTTAATTTAAAGTCTAGTTTGTCTGATACAAGTATGGCTACTCCAGCTTTCTTTTGACTTCCAGTAGCATGATAGATAGTTCTCCATCCCCTCACTTTCAATCTGAAGGTGTCCTCAGGTCTAAAAGAGTCTCTTGTAGACAGCAAATAGATGGGTCTTGTTTTTTTAATCCATTCTGATACCCTATGTCTTTTGGTTGAAGCATTTAGTCCATTTACATTCATTGTTATTATTGAAAGATATGGGTTTAGAGTCATTGTGATGTCTGTGGGTTTCGTGCTTGTAGTGATGTCTCTGGTACTTTGTGGTCCTTGCAACATTTCACTCACAGAATCCCCCTTAGGATCTCTTGTAGGGCTGGTTTAGTGGTGATGAATTCCTTCAGTTTTTGTTTGTTTGGGAAGACCTTTCTCTCTCCTTCTATTCTGAATGACAGACTTCCTGGATAAAGGATTCTTGGCCGCATATTTTTTTTCTGTTCGTCACATTGAAGATTTCCTGCCATTCCTTTCTGGCCTGCCAAGTTTCAGTAGATAGATTCGTCACTAGTCTTATTGGTCTCCCTTTATATGTTAGAGTGTGTTTATCCCTAGCTGCTTTCACAATTTCTTTTTCCTTGTATTTTGCCAGTTTCACTATGATATGTCGTGCAGAAGATCGTTTCAAGTTACGTCTGAAGGGAGTTCTCTGTGCCTCTTGGATTTCAATGCCTTTTTCCTTCTCCAGATCAGGGAAGTTCTCAGGTATGATTTGTTCAAGTACACTTTCAGCCCCTTTCTCTCTCTCTTCCTCCTCCGGAATTCCTATTATACAGATATTGTTTCGTTTCACTGCATCACTTAGTTCTCTAATTCTCCCCTCATACTCCTGGATTATTTTATCTCTCTTTTTCTCAGCTTCCTCTTTTTCCATAATTTTATCTTCTAATTCACCTATTCTCTGCCTCTGCAATCCGAGCTGTGGTCGCCTCCATTTTATTTTGCACCTAATTTATAGCATTTTTTAGCTCCTCATGACTATTTCTTAGTCCCTTGATCTCTGTAGTAATAGATTCTCTGCTGTCCTCTATGCTTTCTTCAAGCCCAGCGATTAATTTTATGACTATTTTTCTAAATTCTTGTTCCGTTATATTGCTTAAATCGTTTTTGATCAATTCGTTACTGTCGCTACTTCCTGGAGTTTCTTTTGAGGAGAGCTCTTCCGTTTTGTCATTTTGGACAGTCCTTGGAGTGGTGTGGAACTGCAGGGCACTTCCCCTGTACTGTCTAGAGTAACTTGGTTTGGTGGGCGGGCCGCAGCCAGACCCGATTGTCTGCCCCCAGCCCACCGCTGGGGCCACAGTCAGACTGGTGTGTAACTTATCTTCCCCTCTCCCAGGGGCAGGACTCACTGTGGAGTGGGGTGCCCCTGTCTGGGCTACTTGCACACTGCCAGGCTTGTGGTGCTGCTTCGATGGGATCTGGTGTATTAGCCAGGGTGGATCGCAAGGTGCACAGGGGCGGGAGGGGCAGGCTCAGATCGCTTTGCCGTCGGTGGTCCTCTGCAGGAGGGGCCCTGCAGCGACCGGGAGGGAGGCAGACCCGTCGGAGGGATGGATCCACAGAAGCACAGCCCTGGGTGTTTGCACGGTGCAAGCAAGTTCGGTGAACTGGTTCCCTTTGGGGTTTTGGCTGGCGGATGGGAGAGGGAGATGGCGCTGGCCAGAGCCTTTGTTCCCCACGAGCTGAGCTCTGTCTTCCGGGGCTCGACAACTCTCCCTCCTGTTGTCCTCTAGCCCTCTCACTCTCCGAGCAGAGCTGTTCACTTTTAACATTCCAGATGTTAAGTCCCACTGGCTGTCAGAACTCATGCAGTCCGGCCCCTCTGCTTTTGCAAGCCAGACTTGGGGGCCCGCCTCGCCAGGCGGGCTGCCCCTCCACCGACCCGGCTCCCTCCCGCCAATCCATGGAGCGTGCACACCTCTCCGGCCTTCCTACCCTCTTCCGTGGGCCTCTTGTCTACGCTTGGCTTTGGAGAGTCCGTTCTGCTAGTCTCCTGGCGGTTTTCTGGGTTATTTAGGCAGATGTGGGTGGAATCTAAGCGATCAGCAGGACGCGGTGAGCCCAGCGCCCTCCTACGCCGCCATCTCAACACTAGCTAACTTTGGGGTCTTTACATGGTCTACTCCTTGAATTCTCACACCAACCCCACGAAAAAGAAACTCTTTCATTTAGGAGATGAGAAAACTGAAGTCAAAGAGGTTAAGGAGTTTGTCCAATGTCACATGGTAGCGAGCAGAAGAGCCTAACCTCAGGCACCCTGAGGCCAGAGTTCACACCCTTAACCACGTGTGGCTACACTCACGATTCACTCTATACTGTGTGCGTTTGAATAAATATCCCATCGATGATTAGGCAGATATATCTCTCCCAACTGTCACGTCTAGGTAGTAGGATTTCAGATAATTGTTATCTTCTTCTTTACGTTTCTCTTTTTGACTTGAATTTTAATAGGCAAGGGTTTTTTTTCTTATAATTAGAAAAAAATGGCTTTTACACTTGTAACACAGTATAGAGGTCTGACATTTTAAAAGTAAGGGTAAAATGTACCCTTTAGGAAAGGCCAAACGATACTTTTTAAAACTGTATAATACAAGATAATTTGCTTTAGTCCCAGATTAAAAAGATACCAACTTTGTAAAAAAGAAGTTGCCTAACTATAAAGATTGTTTTGAATAAAGGCTCAATAACAACGAAAAGCCTTCCGTCCAACAGTATATAAAATGAAACGGCTCCGCACATAGGCACATCCCCTCCTATCCAGAAGGAGGCGGCCAAAAGCGCCAGTGGAGCTGGGCAAAGATAGGATTTTTAGAGCAGAAGGAGCCTTAGGGGTCACTTAGTCCCGTGACCTCACTGTATCATATTCACAAGGTCCGAAATCACACAACCAGCATGGCAGATACAGACTGAAATCCAGTGCTCTCTGAATGATACCAGGCAGTATGAAAAAGACCTTTTCCTTTTTTTTTCCTTTTTGTGAACTTAGTCAACAAAGTCAGTTTTACAGTCTTGTCATTAGAAGAAGCGCCGGCCCGGCCACGCTGGGCAGCTACAAGCCTAGCTCCCTGAAAGTCTCACAGACTAACTCCAGGGCCAGTGTTGGTTGGACTCCGCTCTGAACCATGCCAGGTGGGAAAAGAGTGTCCGTGAAGGCTTGTTGGTGGAGCTCGGGAAGCCTTGATCCCTCTGAGACTCCCGCACATAAAATGCCCTCGAGGCTCAACACTGTTGGTGACAGTCCTTGAAGGACCACTCTGCTCTGTTTACGCTTGCTTTCAGCTGTTCTGCGCTCAGGCCAGCCACCGCGCCACAACGTACTTACCACCCTGGTGACCTAAGACGCCCCTCTCCCGACGCGCCACACCTTCTGTGCGGTCTTCTTCCTGTCCCTGTAACCCACCGAGGGGCACCCATTGCTCAGGGAATTTCTGTCTCTATATAGGAACACCTCTGGGATGCTCTCTCCTTGGGGGATCCCTGCCCCTGTGCTCTGCACGCAGCAGGGTGCAGGTATGGAGCACTCAGTGTTGCAATTCACTGGCCAGCGGAATCCAGGCCTGTGCTAAACCGCTTCTCCCCACCGGCGGGCTCAATGGCATGAAGAGCAAGTCCAAGGCAGTAAAAACAAGAAGCCTCAGGGCAGCCTTGGCCTAAGCTGAGTTCTGCAATCTGCTTTGACCAGAGGGTCTTCATGGGAGCTTGGTCTGCCATCATCACCATGCACATGACTAATAAATACACGCGACCAAAATACCAGAGGGGGGCACATGAGGGCGTGAAGTGTGGGTACAGAAAAGAGGCTCGTGGTCCCAGTGGGGGCCAATCTAAAAAACAATGATCCAACATATGTAGTCTTCTTGGGCACTGGACGGTACAACGATTTCTGCAACCACAACCAATTTCCCCCTTTCACCCAAGCTGTCAACCAGGACAGCAGCCAGGAATGACTAAAAGGCACAGCATACAGGTTCCAGAGACACTCTGGGGCACAGGACAGCCGTCCCAAATTCTGTTCTTACCGTGTGTTGCACTGCACACAGCGCCAAAGAGAGGCCTAAAAACGAACTGGATTCAGGCGCTTTTACATTAGCTACGGCAATCACCTGCCTACAGGAAGAGGTGAATCCTGACCATTGTGGCTGAAATGCGCATATGAAGATAAACACACTGTGCGTTCAGTCATGGGGCCGGGAGTACATGCATCTCTTATCGAGGATCAAGAAAAGAATAGGGGACTCTGTATTCTCTTCCTGAGCTTGGGGGTGGGGGGAGCCAATGGAATTATAAATCCAAAGGCTAGTTAGAAGGAAATGCACAGGTATCTTCAGTAATCACCGTATTTCAGACCCGAGGAGAAACATAAACCAAAATTACTCAGTCACGAAGCAGCACAGGAACAGATCATTGAGAGAAAGACGAAGGGCCACACTGATTGAGCTGGAAAATGAGAGGGATTTCCCGAGGAGAAAAGGTGCAATTTTAATGGCCGGGGCTAGATGGAAGACAGGACCCTTCTGGAGGCCCTGAGGGTAAGAAAACAGAGCCGTCTTCTGAAATCTGCAACAGGCTGCTAATGACGAGGGCAACTGGGAGACACTCCTTCCTCGAGACCCAGGGCAGCTGCCTCTCCGAGTTACGTAAGGTGTGCAAATCTGGGAGTGGTAAGTCAGCACACCGTACACACCCACCCGCACTAGAGTTTCTCGGCGACACTGATGAGGTAAGGAAGCTGGTGAGGCCCATGTGAGAAACACACCTGGGAACCTGATGGCATCGGGATCGCACCGGAAGATGCAGGAGAGGCGAGACAGACATACTGGAAGGCAGCCTGGCCACGGCAGCCCAGGCGTAGGCCTAAAGAGATGCTGCACCAAGAAGGCCACCTCTGCACAGAAGCACCCAACGGGGCCTTGCCAGGACTGACCTCCTCTCATTCACACTTCCTGTCTGCTCTGGAATCACGTCTGAAACCCTGGAGCAACACTGCGTCTCACTGCAAGCATAGCACTTGACTCAAAACTAAAGCTCTGATATGTGATCAAAGCATGAATCCATACGATGATCACACAACCATATAAAAAGACGTTTACGGAGAATTTTTAACGATCGGGGGAAATGCCAAGCGGGGGTAAAAGCAGACAACAAAGTAATATAACAATATGACCCCAATTATGTAACATGTACATTTAATACACAATAAAATACAAAAAGAATGAAGGAGTATTGCACCAAAATGTTAAGAGGGTTGGTTAAATTACATGGGATTTTCATTTTCATCCTTATACTCTTTTCTCTATCTTCTAAGGTTCTACAATGAAAAAAAGTTTCACTGGCTTTTTTTTTTAAGCACACACACCAATTTACTAGGCCCTTTCTATTCCCTTACATTACTGTAGATCTTTTAAATTTCATCCTTCACCGGTAATTCCACAATTCTTTCAGCAAAAGCTGGTCAGAACACACATGATCTACTTCCCACGGTGAATTTAAAACTAGGTGTCCTCACAGAATGGGCCCTTAGAAAATATCTGGTTCTGTAAGTTAGTGGGAGACTTCAAATCGAAAGCAGGCAGAGAGTAAAGATGTGACTTTTGAAAGACGCCACGGGACTCGAGTTTTGGAAATTAAACTCCGCAGGATTTAAGGGCATGGGCCACAACTGTTTTGCAGTCCGAATAAACCTCCGCTGTACTTTTGAAGCCCGGAACCTCTGTACACTGTCCTGGCTGCTGGAACAGCCTTCTTCTGCAGCAGACGGCGCGCACCGAGTCCGGCGCTGGGCAGGCACCAGGAAAACAGAAGCAGCCTATAGGAGGAGAACTCGATTCCATCCACATTTCTCAGGTGTCCCAGGCACTGCCCCTGACTTGCATTTATTGCTTAAAAAGTACTACGTGTGCCAGTGGAGAGCCCGGAAACCCAATCACCCCGATGTGAAAGGGAGCATGACCCTGCAAGTTCGCTGCAGCCACACTAGTTCGGACATATCCCAAGCGTCCCTGCTCCCCAGGCGGCCCGAGAAACGTGAATCTTGCGCCGCTGAGCTGGTCCTTCCAAAAAACGTCCTTCGATAGGCTTGGCCGCCTTTCCCAACCCCACCCACGACCTCACTCCCCTGAGCTCCGAAGACCCCAAGTCCCCATCCTGACCAAAGTCCCAGCTTTCGGCTTCACCACGTTTCTTCCAATACTCAGCCCTCCATCCCAGACTCCTATAGGCTCTCCCCAGCCCCCACCTGCACCTGCCACCCCCCCATACTTTCAGTCCTCCCTCCCCAACCCCCATCTGCGCCCATCCCGGTCCCACTTCCCCATTCCCGACACTGCCCCGGGGAGGTGCCCCGGGGAGGTGCCCCGGGAAGGAAGGGCAGTGGGAGGCGCCCCTGGAGGCGCGCCGCCGTCGCCGCCAGGCAGCCGGGGCTCAGTCCCACACGGACCCCGGCTCCGCGCCGTCGACGGCGACAGGGGCTGCGGGCCCCTCCCCCACTCACCGGCCGCAGCGGCGCTCCACGTCTTCGGAGGCGGGCCCGACGGCCGGCGCCACGGGGAGGCAGAGCCGCGGACGCTCGAGGCGGGGGGCGGGCCGAGGCCTGCAGGGAGGGCGCGCCGGGCGCTGGGTGTGGCGGGCCTGGCGGGGCCCTGACTCCAGGGTGCGCGGGCTGGGCCGGACCACGTCGGGACAGGCGGGGCCCGGCACTGCGTCGCCCGGAGCGGGGCGGGGCCTAGTGGGGAATCCCTCCAAGGCTGGGGCAGGAACGGCTCCGGAGAAAAGGTAGGAAGGGCCTGGCTGGCTTTTGGCCGGGAGTGGGAACGCGGCGGGGCACCGGAGAGGCGTGCCTTGTGGGCTGTCACTCCCGAGGAGGGGCGGGACCACGGTGGGAGAGGCGCGCCTTATGGGCTGTCCGCGGCCGGGGGGCGGGGCCTCGTTGGGCGGTCCCACCGGGAGGGGGCGGGGCCACGGCGAGCGGGGGCGTGTCCTACGGGCTGTCGCTCCGAGAGGAGGCGGGACCACGGTGGGAGAGGCGTGTCTTATGGGCTGCTTTTCCGATGAGGGGTGGGGCCTCGCTGGGCCTTCGCACCTGGGGGGGTGGAGCCTAGTAGAGACGCGGAGAAAAAAATACCGGTATCCCTGCTCTTACGAAAGACCTCCATTACTACAGCAATAGCTTTTTTAGTAAAAGCGGTAATCCTCTTCAGATTTCTTTCCTTTAGCGAAAACAGGTACTAATGGAGGTCTTTCGTTAACGGGAACTTTCGGAAAGCAAGGTTGTGCGAGGATTATTCTTCGCCTTTCAATTTACAAAAATGCTCTGCTTTCTGAGAGCCAGGGAAACCTGTATGCCTCTTTGCATTTTCCTCTGGCCGGTCTCTTGCAGTCCAGACCCCAATTTTCTTGTCACTTTCAACTATCAGAACAAGTCCCCCGCCACCTTTCATCTCTCAGACTTCTTACTTTTCCCCTTTTCTCTGCCCTAGCCACGTTGGCGCCCTGCTCTTCCTAGATCTCACTCACCCAGCTCCCACCCCAGGGTTTTCGTCCTGGCTGTTCCCTCTGCATTCCTTAATTAAGAAGACTGTTTACTTCCTCTCCTCCCTCCAGGGAATAGAATCCCACCTTCTCACTGAGGCCCTTTCTGATCATCCTGTGTAGTACTTGCTCTCCTCCACGTCCCACCATCTACCCTACCTGCTCTCCTATATCTTTTTTTTCACAGCACGCATCACCTAACATTTTATATTATTATGTTTACTGTCAGTCTCTCCCAAACGTAAGCTTCACAAGGGCAGAGATTCTTGTCAATTTTGTCCGCTGATATATTCCCGGTGTCTGGAACGGCCTTCGATCCACAACAGGCAAGCAATAACCCTCAGTGGAACAAAAGAAAGCAACAAATGAACCCTTTATAAGGGTTCCCTCCATACACCCAGGTCAGCCCAGAGGAATGCCTCCACGTCCTGCCAAGCCAGAGAAGTGAGATCTGCTCCTCCACACCTCTGCCCCTTTTCTGGGTCTTCCAGGTTCAGGACAGGGAGGAGGGAGACTAGGGAATGGGAACAGAAGCTTGTCACTTGATAGGGGCTGTTTGTTATTCTTTCTAGAACCCCAATGCTCTGTCACGGGAGTTCACAACCTTACTGGTCAGTTCTCACATGGCTGTCTTTTTTAGTAAGCCCTGCATGGATACGTCCAGAAGTTCTCTCTCTTCTGCAGTTGGGACAAATTGTTTGCGAGTCAATAGGTTTAGACAGGAATTACTTATTAGGCTTTTTAAAATTGCAGTCTTCCTATCTTCGCAACCCCTGAACTTGAATGGCCCTCCCTCCGTATGACTTCATCTTCTGGCATTTCTATGACCAGAAGGATTGGCGGGGGAGGGGGGACAAAATTTGAATGGAAATATTAAAAAATGCCTTTCGCATGGACAATCTCATTTCATCTCCACAATTAACAAATTAACATTCTGTGTTAAGTATGACAAATCAGTTGGACAACACAAATGGCTGACCGGGGTGAGTTAATGACATGGGTCCCTGTATTAGTTACCTATTGCTGCATAACAAACCACTACACAGAATTAGGGATTCCCTTCACTCTCCTTTTGGGGGTTTCCTTCATATCTTCTGGCTCCCAGGACCTCCTCTTTCCAGTTCTGCTGGCCAGAAAGCTAAGGTTCTCTTGGAATTTCCTATGCTTTCTATCTCTCATGCGCTTCTGTGCAATTGGGGCTGCTCCAAAGGCAGCATTGAGGGAAGAGAGAGAAAAAAATAACGGGGATTCCCCTCATGCTCTTTGCACAACAGGGGTCCCTTTTCCCACTTCCTCTGTCCAGGGGACAGGTGTTCTTTCAGGGTCTCATTTCCCCATGTCACTGTACTACCACAGTGCAGCACTGTGACTCTCACTGGCCTCAGGTCGGAGGAGGGAGAAGGAAAAACAGTTTTCACCACTTTCTCCAACTTGCAAAGCCTCTTTTGCATATTTTATCCAGAGGTTTTAGTAGTAGTCCGTGGGGGACACAGGCTGCAGTGGACTTACTCCATTTTGGCCAGATCTGGGATGGAACGTACCAATCTGAGAGATGACAACAGGTTTCAATTTGCCTTTCTCTTATGAGGAGTGTGAAAAAGACATTTGTATTTACTTCCCGTGAATTATCGTTCATATATTTTGCCAAATTTTCTTTTTTTTAAAAAAAATGTTTGTTTTGAGAGAGAGATGGAGAGACAGAATCCCAAGCACACAGCACGCTGCCAGCACAGAGCCTGATGTGGGGCTCAAACTCACAAACCGTGACATCATGACCTGAGCCGAAAGCAAGAACCAGATGCTTAACCGACTGAGCCACCCGGGTGCCCATATTTTGTCCAACTTTCTACTGGATAGAGAAGGTTTACATAATGGTAAAAAGAGTCCTTTTCTTAAATATGAATGTCAAGACTTTTTCTCAGCTTGCCATATCTTTTGACTTTCTTTATGCTGTTTTATTTGCTTGTGTTTTTGTTTTGTCTTGTTTTGTTTGGCAATGCAGATCTTTTCCATTTCTAATCCGTGAATTTTACCAAGGCTTTTTTTTTTTTTTTTTACTACTTAGTATTTCCAGGTTGTATCATACTTAGAAAGACCTTTACCATTCTTAGATTATTTTGAAAATGCTTCCATGGTTTCCTCTAAATATTTCATGATTTCACATTTTTCCTTTAAAAGGAAATTTTTTTGGGGGGGCACCTGGGTGGTTCAGTCAGTTGAGTGTCCTACTTCAGCTCAGGGCATGATCTCACAGTTGGTGAGTTCAAGCCCCACTTTGGGCCCTGTGCTGACAGCTCAGAGTCTGGAGCCTGTTTCGGATTCTATGTCTCCCTCCCCCTCTGCCCGTCCCCCCGCTCACGCTCTGTGGCTGTCTCTCAAAAATAAATAAACGTTAAAATAAATAAATAAAAGGAAATTTGTTTGGGTGTGAGTTAAGCAGAATGGATCCAGCTTTACCATATATCTTGTTAGCTACACATTTACCCAACTTGATTTACTTAATCATACATCTTTCCCTTACTAAATGTCATCATTATCATATCATTATCATATACTAAATTTCCTTCTGTATTTATGGACTTTGGCAATATATCCTTTTCTTTCTTAAAACTCTCCAATACAGGGGCGCCTGGGTGGCTTAGTCGGTTAAGCATCCGACTTCGGCTCAGGTCACGATCTCGCGGTCCGTGAGGTCGAGCCCCGCGTCAGGCTCTGTGCTGACAGCTCAGAGCCTGGAACCTGTTTCAGATTCTGTGTCTCCGTCTCTCTCTGACCCTCCCCCGTTCACGCTCTGTCTCTGTCTGTCTCAAAAATAAATAAACGTCAAAAAAAAAAAAAAAACAACAAAAACAACTCTCCAGTACAGTGAGAAAAGGCCAGCCCACCTCGACAGTTTTTGAATCCCTTATTCCCATCATAACTGTCCAATGCAGCAGCCGCTTAAAGCCTCACCTTCAGTAAACTGCTCATTCCAGGTGACCACAGGTGATATAACTTTTCCCACTGTGTGCCCTAGATTTGTAGTATCCGACTTTCCTCCAGTGACATTGTCTTCAAACCCAGCCGGGTCAGACCCGGTCCCAGAGTTCCATCTTGAGCGCCCGATGCCTGCGACCACCCCTAATACCAAATACAGCAAAACCTTGGATTGCAAATAACGTATCTTGTGAGTGTGGCACAAGACAAGCATCTGAACTTGATAAGTGAGCAATGTCTTGTAATACGAGTAGGACGTGATGCCGAACGTCGCATGATCACAACTGAGCCAATGGTTCTTGAGATTTGCTTTGATCCAGGAACGCTTTGGATTCTAAGCATGTTTCCGGAACAAATCACGCTTGCAAACCAAGGTTTTGCTGCATGTGCGTGCCGGGGTCAGATCCACCCACAGCCACTGCCTGAATGCGGAGAGTGAACACCTTAAAATGGGACTCTGTGATGTCAGAGTCGGATCCAAATCTGCCACAAGTGCTACTGCTTCTTGGCACCCAGGGAGCTCAAGAAGACACTGGGACTTGCACGAAGAAACCCACCACCTTCCTCTCCAGTGGGAGGGCCAGGAGCCCTAGGAAGATGGTTTCCTAATTTCCACTACCTGACTTCAAGTGGGCGCGTCTAACTAAAGAGCCCGGTGTTATCTCTAGGCTTCCAACCACTAGACCTAGAACATCTTCACGTAAACCCTGCCCACTTCTTATGGAGTTTCTTCCTAGACATTTACCTTTCTCATTACGTGTGTAAATGAGAACTTTTCTTCCGGTATAGCTTTGTTTGCTGTTGCCTATCATGTGAACGTTAGTTTTTGTATAATAGTTTTATGACCCAAATAAAATCTTTTAGAGTTTATAGTAGTTTAGTTCTTACAGATTCCCAAGTTTACAGACACATAATCTGGAAATAACTACAATTTTCCTTCTTTCTTTTCTTGTTTCTGACTTTAAGGAAATGCTTCTGGTGTTTACTCAGCAAGTAGGAGGCTCACTTTGGGTTTGAGACAAAAAGAATCCATGAATTCTTATCTTATTGGAAGTGTTTTTACGTATCAAGGAAGAATGCTGAAAGTTTACCAAAAAATGCCTTTTCATCATCTGTGGAGATGTTCATGTGCCTTTTTTCTTAGCAATAATGAATTTTATGAATAGGTTTCCTTATTTAGCTTTTATTCTGAAGGAAATAGAGAACCACTGAGGAATTCTGAGCAGATGAGTGACGTTATGTGACTCGCATCTGAACAGGATCACTCAGGTAGATTCCCGTGTTGAGGACACACAGCAGGAACACAGGTTGGAAGCAGACTATTGTAGTAATTGAGGCAAGAGAGGATTGCCCCAGAGTGGGAGCAGTACAGTGATGAGAAGCAGATGGTTTCTAGAAATATTCTAAAGGAAGAGTCCTCAGGAACGGCAGACATGTTGGATGTGAAGTATGAGAGAACAAAAAGTCAGGTGACAGCTCTATCGTTAACCGAGGTAGGGAAGACTGTGGGAGGAATGCGTTTGGAGAAGACTCCGGACCCCCGTGTTGGACACATTAAGATGCTTTTTGGAAAGCTGAGTTGGAATACAGGCCAGCAGTCAGGAGAGAGGGCATGGCTGGAGGGATGCATTTGCAGATTATTAGCACAGAGATGATGTCTGAAAATGCAGGCCTGAATGGGTCCACTAGAGGTGAGGAGCCATTAAGGAAGAGGACCAAGGACTGAGCCCCGGTCCTCAGCTCTAACAGTGAGAGTTCGAAACGAAGGAAAAAACAGCAAAGGATATTTGGAAGGACTGGTAAGTGAGATGGGGGGTAAGCTAGGAGAGTAGGAAAGGGGGTGTCTCAGAAGCAGGTGAAGAACATGAATGAAGAAGGAGCTGTGCCACATTCTGAGAGCAGGTAAGGTAAGATGAGAAGTGGGAACATGAAATAATATGACAGCACTAAGACGAACACATTTGGCCTGCCAATTATGGTAAATGTGCCTGAATCACTTGCAAATAAACAAAAAATGTCCAAATTGGATTAATTAAAACTCGGCTCTATACTCTACGTTAGAGACACCCTAAAATAATTTTTAAGGTTTTAAAATGGAAGGATGGGCAAAGGCACACCAGGCAAATATAAACACAAATAAAGCCAACGTCATGATTTTAATATGGTTGGGTTCAGAGCAAAAAGCATCAAAAAAGACAAACAAGGGGAATTTGGAAGGCTTATGTGTAGAATTCCCAGTGAGATAACACACTTGTGAATATAGATGTGCCAAATAACACCATCGTCCCTGCCTTGGGCGGGGCTTTGCTCCTGCTGTTCCCTCTGCCTGGAACACGCTTCCCTAGCGCACCGCCAGCCCCTTCACTCCTCCAAGACTATTCACAATGTCATTTTCTCAGTGAGGCCCACTCTCATCTCCCTATTCAGAATTGTAACCTAGTCTCTTTAATCCCTTCAAACTCTTTTGCTGCTTTCCTTCCTGCTCCCCGCGGCTCCTGCTGAGTTCGCTTTGGTGTCTGTTCTCCCTTGGACTATTTCCAGTTTTCCTTCAATTCTTTGATGCCTTTTTTTCCCTTTCACTTCTCTTCCAAGTGCCACCAGCTCATGTTTTGGCTCCTGTCTCTCTTTCTCTCCTGTGAGCCGCTTGCAGGAGGCATTGTTGGTAGGGTCCAGGTCCCTGGATGGCAGCTTTTCTCACGGCTCAGTATCGAGCGGGTGAACTGGCTTGGCCTTTACTTTCCTTCAGCCCCAAAACAGGCCCCTGGAGAACCGCTCATGGTGTGGTCCTCCCCCGTTCACCTGCAGACTGCTTCCTACCCCTGCGTGGTGGGTCTGTGTGTGTCCTCGTGCAGCCCCGCCCCCTTGCTTCTACCTTCACCCCTGTGCGTGGCTCCTCTGCCTGGGACTGGGCTCTGGGCACCCCCTACCCTGAACCCTCTACCGCGGAGCGCCCCCGGCCCTCTCTGAGACCTGCGGCCCACCCTAAGTGTGCTTGCTCCGCTTCGGCCAGTGTCCCCAATTCCTGCCACCGCCCTGGGTGCACTCCCGTCTGTTTTGTGTGGTTCTGAATTTCAGGGGTCTCCCGGTTTTGCCAAACATGAGCGTTTTTGCCAGTCTGGGCTGCTGTAACAAAAATACCACAGACGAGTCACTTAAACAAAATAACCATTTTTAAATTTTTTCCACGTTGTTGTTGTTGTTTTTTAATGTTTTCCACTTTGATATCTAGGAATGAAACACAGAAATTTATGTCCATATACGAAAACACCTATCTCATCCCCCTAGAAATATGTAAACTATTTCCATCCTCCATTTAACTACTGAATACAAACCCCTATTTGCTAGAGTAGACAAAATATCATAGAGATATTCTTAATATCCTGGGGAAAATGTTGTTTTATTTCCACCGTGTTTTTACTGGAAACCTGTAATACAGAGTAATGACCGTTTGACATCTGCCAAATAACCAAGGACATAATTTGGCTCCCAGAGTTATTTCAATTTCCTGTCTTAGCAGGGAACAGGCTAAATGGCTAATGGGTCTTTTCTGTGTCTTGTCTGTATTGAATACATTGCCGGAATAAAGCCACTGAAGTAATAGAATTCCTCTATGAAGTTGCTCACCTGAAGAGAACTGCTCATCCTAAATATCAGATTTGGATTGAGATGGGTATCTTCCACTATCAAAATCTGTATCATTACTGTCAAGAACTACAAAGGGCATGACATTTTACCATACTTGTGAGCCAATAAGTTAACCTGCCATGGTTTCACGGATGCCAACAGAAGACAAGAAACTCCTGGGTCAGATATGGAAGACTTTATCATTCATTGCACAGCAGGCAGTGTGAGCTCTTTGTGTCAGTTGCCCAGAGAGGCAGGGGTGGGGGTGGGGTATGTGGGACAGCTCAGGTGAATTCTGCACACTCACTGGGCTTGCACCATAGCTCAGAAACTCTGAGTTTAAGGAACCCTGGTCTGTTAACCCGGATCTGTTAACAAGCCTACTTGACCTTTACCTCTGAGGGAAGCATTATCTTTATAACCCTGGACACAAAACAAACCTGCCCTCCGCTCCACACAGAGACGCTAGCTCTAGCTTCAAGGCTATTTCTTATACAAACATCTTTCAAATGATAATTTGGAACAAAGACTTTCAGTGCCTTTACTCAGAAGATGTGCAGATATACAAATGACCCATGTGGAAGTATTTCCCAACAACTAGGATCGGTCTTGCTACCAACACAACTCATGAGTTTCTCAACCCAAGTACAGTTCATCCTTACGCAACATGGAAGACAGGGGCACCAGCTCCCAAGAAGTCAAAAACCTGTGTGTAACTTTTGACTCCCCCCCCAAACTTAGCCTACTACTGAACAGAAGCCTTACTGATAGCATAAACAGTCAATTAACACATATTTTGTATGTTATATGGATTATATACTGTATTCTTATGATAAAGTAAGCTAGAGAAAATAAAATGTTAAGAGAATCATGAGAAAGAGAAAATACATTTACGGTATTGTACTGTAAAAAATCCACGTATAAGTGGAGCCTCACAGTTCAAACTTGTGTTAAGGGTCGGTTGTATATTCTACAGCCTACACAGGTAGCAGAACTTCAGAGTTAATAAGACTTTTTAAGAGGACAAAGGATTACTGGATTTCCTTTTCATAGGTCTTTTATTTAAAAAAAAGGTTTTTTTAATGTTTATTTTATTTTTGAGAAAGATAGACACAGCATGATTGGGAAAGGGGCAGAGAGAGGAGACGCAGAATCTGAAGCAAGCTCCAGGCTGCGAGCTATCAGCACAGAGCCCAATGCGGGGCTTGAACTCACGGAACTGTGAGGTCGCCACCTGAGCTGAAGTCGGCGCTTGACTGACTGAGCCACCCAGGCGCCCCCGTATGTCTTTTAATTAAAAAAAAAACAACAACAAAGGGGCGCCTGGGTGGCTCAGTCAGTTAAGCATCCGGCTTCAGCTCAGGTCATGATCTCACAGCTCATGAGTTCAAGCCCTGCGTCCAGCTCTGTGCTGACAGCTCAGAGAGCCTGGAACCTGCTTCAGATTCTGTGTCTCCCTCTCTCTTTGACCCTCCCCCACTCACGCTTGGTCTCTCTCTCTCTCTCTCTCTCTCTCAAAAATAAATAAACTTAAAAAAAAATTTTTTTTAAAGTTAGATAACACAGATACTTAGTACAAAAGTAAAAACTGTAGGACAGTAGACAGAGAAAAGTAGGTCTCTCTCCCTAACCCCAATCACTCAGTTTCTCTCCCCAGAGGAAACCTACCTTCCTTCCTTCCTTCCTTCCTTCCTTCCTTCCTTCCTTCCTTCCTTCCTTTCTTCCTTCCTTCTTTCCTTCCTTCCTTCCTTCATTCCTTTCTTCCTTCTTTCCTTCCTTCCTATCCCTCCCCCCACACACATACATAAGAGTTAGGGTGCATCTGTGTGTGTGTGTGTGTGTGTGTGTGTGTGTGCACGCATGTATACTCATGCCTTTCCCCTACGTGGAATTCTTGTCTACTCCTCCACGTATCCCTACCCGCCAGAAACAATCAAAATTAAGGCAGATGAAAAAGGTTAATGGGCACTGAGGAGGGCACTTGTGGGGATGAGCACTGGGTGTTGTATGGAAACCGATTTGACAAATTATATTAAAAAAAAAAAGGCAGATGAAAAATTCTACAACCAAAACCACTGCGATTTCATGCAGTGACTTTCAGATTCCTCCGTTCCTTTCTTCACGCACTTGCCACCGATGACCGCTCCCTGAGCTGACACACGTGTAGCGGAGCAAGGCATCTACACACCTAATTATAAGATAAAGAATAATGGGATTCGGAGAAATAAATGAACCATAGGAGGTCAGAGGAGGAATGAAATGCTTGGAGCTAGAAGGATTCATGGGAGGGCTGGCAGCGGGCATGACGTTCAAGCTGGCCTTGAGGAAAGGAGCCGTGGTCCTGTGGATATGTGTGCACTGAGTGGGGAGTGGGGAGTATCGAAGCGGGCAGGTATTCAGGAAGAAGGAAGCGTGAACAGATGTGCAGAGGCAGGAAAGCAAAGCATGCACTAGGGAAACAGGGAGCGGTCCGAGGAGCTGGGGAGAGGGTGGGGAAGAGTCATGAGGAAGGACAGCAAAGGAGGAGGAACCATCCACGGTGAGGGCCTCACATACGATGCTGCTGACAATTACAGTCTCCTTGGGCAGGCGCGCAGCAACACGGCCCTTTCAGCCCCAGCACAAAACAGGAATGAAACTGAACCCACATGTCACAGCCCCCATGTCCTTTATGACACCTTGATGCTGGCATCTACTTCCCTCCTTCACAGCAAACAAAGCATTGGGAGCCTAGCTCGAGCTTCCAAGCCCCCGGGTCTAATTGTTGCTCAGAACTCATGTCAGATGTTGCTGCTCAACACCCTGGAGGGCCCTGACTGTCACTTCAAGTCTCTTCGTGTATCCTGGACAGAAATAATCCCTCCATCTGACTTCTTCCAACATACCCTACAGATATTACTCTGCTGTTTAAGGGCTGTCCAGTAAACCTAAGACCATGGGTGAAAACGAACTGGGACTTTTCAAAATATAGCCCTTTAATCTATACGATGAAATATAAAATGGCAATGTTTTAATGGCCTTTGACTTGATCTGACATCGTAATTTTGCTTTATTTTGTCCCCACAGTTTGCTGAGCTCCGATAGCTTCTCTTTGAGTAGTCCAGTGCGTGAGAGGTAAGTATTTTTATATAGTAAATCCTTAACGTATAGACAAAAAACCATAAGCAAGAAATAGGGTTGTCCTAGCGTGGGTGTCCCCAGAAGCCGGCCTTGAGACGAAGATTGGGAGGAGAGCCAAGGAGCACAGGTAGGGGAGAAAAGAAGAGAGACTGGGAGGGAGGGCGTGTCATCACACAGGTCACTCCTGTGGGTGAGAGGGGTGGACCCTACTGGGCAACTCCTGGGCCAGTGGAAAACATACCTCACAATTTCCTGCCTGAGGACTGCTGGCCGGAGAAGTTAGTTCTCTGGTACCGTGGCCTCACTCTCTGTGGCAAGCCAGCGTGCCTACCCCCAGAGGTGCCCTCAGGCAAGGGGATGCAGATGTTGGCCACCGGAAATGGGGGGAGGTGGACGCTCCTGGGGGGACAGGGCTGGGCTTGCCTGCATCTACTACATGGGTCAGTACAGGACCAAGAGTGTCCATTGGCTTGTATTCCCCATTCACAGATGCCCCCAGATTTGAGCTAATAGTCTGCGAGAGTACAGAAGTAGGTATAGAGATATACACCCAGGATTGAAAGATGTCTATCAAGTAACTTTCAATTTGTGTCCCATTAACAGAACCCAATAGTAATGGTTATATATACTGAATTTAGTGTTTTTTCATAAATCCTTTCTTTACCTTCTAATTAGTATAATTATATTGCCTTGTATTTTTGTGTTAAACACATATTTTATTAAATATGGGTACTTCAAGTGTTTACTTAACAATTAAGTCTATTTTAATCACCTGCTTTAACATTTCTTTTTCAGGGACGCCTGGGTGGCTCACTCAGTTAAGTGACTGACTTCAGCTCAGGTCATGATCTCACGGTTCATGGGTTCGAGCCCCGCGTCAGGCTCTGTGCTGACCGCTTGCTCAGAGCCTGGAGCCTGCTTCGGATTCTGTCTCCTTCTCTCTCTGCCCCTCCCCCGCTTGTGCTCTGTCCCACTCTGTCTCTCAAAAATAAATAAATGTAGGGGCGCCTGGGTGGCTTGGTCGGTTAAGCGTCTGACTTCAGCTCAGGTCATGATCTCACTGTCTGTGAGTTCGAGCCCCATGTCGGGCTCTGTGCTGACAGCTCAGAGCCTGGAGCCTGTTTCAGATTCTGTGTCTCCCTCTCTCTCTGCCCCTCCCCTGTTCATGCTCTGTCTCTCTCTGTCTCAAAAATAAATAAACGTTAAAAAAAATTTTTTTAATAAATAAATAAATGTAATAAAAAAAAACCCTTTTCTTTTTTAAGGCATTGCGAGCCTCAAAGACAGAAAACAACCCAAGCCTCTGTCACCATTGGAAAGTCTCCAGTTAAACACCATAGAACGTGGAGAAATTAGGGGCGAAATTTAGAAGAAAAATGAAGGACTCAGGAGATGAAATGTCAAGGCCCTTAGCTCTCACCTGATTAATTAGGGGGCGGGGCAGCAGGGTTGTGTGCATCGCACCTGCCCTGGGTGGTGTTGTCTTGGGCTTCCAGGCACTCAGTGGCTGACAAGTGGAGAATGACTCTTGGAGTCTACTTTGTAGACCCAACCTGACAGTTCCAACTGATCCATGGGCCTCTCTTACGTCTTGCTTTTTATCTCTCATCTTAAAGAAAACAAATTGGAAGCAAAAAAAAAAAAAAAAAAAGGAACTATTGTTGGATGATAAGTCAGAAAGTTGCCATTTGCCTCCTAGAGCTAGTGGGCCTTAGTACGTGTTCTGAATACAGTATAAAATTATCACGGGCAGCCAAATGTCCATCGATGGATGAATGGAGAAAGAAGATGTGGTATACACACACACACACACACACACACACACACACACACACACACAATGGAGTATTACTCAGCAATAAAAAAGAATGAAATCTTGCCATTGGCAACTACATGGATGGAACTAGAAGGTATTATGCTAAGCAAAATTAGAGAAAGACAAATATCATATGACTTCACTCGTATGAGGACTTTAAGACACAGAACAGATGAACACAAGGGAAGGGAAGCAAAAATAATATAAAAACAGGGAGGGGGACAAAACATAAGAGACTCTTAAATATGGAGAACAAACAGAGGGTTACTGGAGGCGTTGTAGGAGGGGGGGTGGGCTCAATGGTTAAGGGGCATTAAGGAATCTACTCCTGAAATCATTGTTGCACGATATGCTAACTTGGATGTAAATTTAAAAAATAAAATAAAATAAATAAAAATAAAAAAATATATCACAGGCAGCAATTAATGAATAATCATGAAATCCCCAGAGTAGAATCAATCAGGTTTTTCTGGAAGCCTCGAGAGGGCTTATATTTATCTTTGTGGTTTTTTCAAATACAAGCTGATTAAAATGAGGTATCTTATTTTTCTAATTAAATTACAGTTTAAAAATTATTAATGTGACCTTTGTGAACACAAGCTCTAAATTATTCCCGGGAAAAATGTGCCTTCTCTAAAATCAAATGTTTCTTTTTAAAAAAATTTTTTTTTTCAACGTTTATTTATTTTTGGGACAGAGAGAGACAGAGCATGAACGGGGGAGGGGCAGAGAGAGAGGGAGACACAGAATCGGAAACAGGCTCCAGGCTCCGAGCCATCAGCCCAGAGCCCGACGCGGGGCTCGAACTCACGGACCACGAGATCGTGACCTGGCTGAAGTCGGACGCTTAACCGACTGCGCCACCCAGGCGCCCCTAAAATCAAATGTTTCAATAATCATCGACTCACTAGACCATAAGCTCATTTATGGATAACTCATTTATAAGGATAACATTCCAACTAGCACTACAATCAAGGAGATGAATAATTGAGAGATAAATACATTTTATCACAAGCAAGTAGTAATAGATGATCTTTGTTGAAATTATGCAATTTGTATTAATTTTCTTTGATCAAAATTTACAAAAAATTAAGAGAAGCTTTTTTGAGATATGTTCATAGAATGTTAAAAATAACACCAATTGGATATTTATATTACCCATTAAAGCATTTGTCATTTTTACAGGGGTTTTAACTGTCAAAATCAAAACAATTTCATGTATTATTGGATATCCAGTCTGTTCAATGGGATATGGATAGGATAAAGTGACAAATCTCTTTTTGTACCTTAGAATTTCTGAAAAATTAAATGCTTA
Organism: Lynx canadensis; assembly: GCF_007474595.2. Taxonomy (NCBI): domain Eukaryota; kingdom Metazoa; phylum Chordata; class Mammalia; order Carnivora; family Felidae; genus Lynx; species Lynx canadensis. The sequence goes on along the minus strand of NC_044311.2, from coordinate 1,086,436 downwards.
TTAAACCTGAATTGTGTATTTAATTTTTTTTAATTTTTTTTAACGTTTATTTATTTTTGAGACAGAGAGAGACAGAGCATGAACGGGGAAGGGTCAGAGAGAGAGAGAGACACAGAATCTGAAACAGGCTCCAGGCTCTGAGCTGTCAGCACAGAGCCTGACGCGGAGCTCGAACTCACGGACCACGAGATCATAACCTGAGCCGAAGTCGGACGCTTAACCGACCGAGCCACGCAGGTGCCCCTGTGTATTTAATTTTTTAACGTTTATTTCTTTTTGAGAGAGAGAGAGTGAGAACAGGGGAGGGGCAGAGAGAGAGGGAGACACAGAAGCCAAAGCAGGCTCCAGCCTCCGAGCTGTCAGCACAGAGCCCGACGTGGGGCTGGAACTCACAAACCGCGAGATCATGACCTGAGTTGAAGTCGGATGCCACCCAGATGTCCCTTGAATTGTATAGTTAAAGGATGAAAATATTTAGCTCACAGGTACCCAGAGAGCAGTTGCTTGGCACATAGTATGAAACAGTGGTCAAAGACCTGCCTCCCAGGGTGCACTGGGCAGGAGTTGTAGGGCCTCTGCAGGGTGGGGTAGTTTTCTTCACAGGTGCATGCATGGGTGTGTGCATGCGTGCGTGAGTGAGGGTGGCCGCACGATGGCACCGTCAAGTGGAGGGGTAAGAAAGGTTACTCTCAACAACTATGTTAGGCATCTGCCTATAGGACCTGTTGCCTCTTTAACAAATTACCCCAGACATAGCAACTTAAAACAGTAACATATTTATTATCCACCAGTTTCTGAGAGCCAGCGATGTGGGAGTGGCTTAGCTGGGTGGTTCTGGCTCAAGATGCCTCCTGAGGTTGCAGTCAAGATGTCAGCTGGGGCTGCAGTCATCTGAAGGTGTGCCTAGGGCTGAAGGATCTGCCCCCCTAGGTGGCTCTCTCTCGTGGCTGCTGGTAGGACATACCTCAGTTCCTCACACATGGACCTCATCATTGGACTCTGTATCTGTGCTGGTGACGTGGCAGCTGGCTCCCCGAAGAGGACAGGATCAGAGAGAGTAATCAGGAAGTTGTGATGCCCTTTTAATAACCTAATCACCATAGTCACACCACCATTTCTGCATCCTTCTATTTATTAGAAGCAAGTCTCTAAGTCCAGCCCATTGTCAAGGGAGGGGAATTAGGTTCCGTCTTTGGAATGGCAGGGACCAAGAACTTGACATTTTATTTATTTATTTATTTATTTATTTATTTATTTATTTATTTATGTTTAAGTTTATTTATTTGTTTTGAGAGAGACAGAGACGGTGTGAATGGGGGAGGGGGCAGAGTTAGAGGGAGAGAGAGAGAATTCCAAGCAGGCTCCGCACCATCAGCATAGAGTCCGGGATGGGCCTCGAGCTCTCGAAACTGTGAGATTATGACCTGAGCTGAAACTGAGAGTCAGCCACTTAACCAACTGAGCCACCCAGGTGCCCCTGAACTTGACATTTTATTAAAAATTCTTTCTTTTTTTAACGTTTTATTTATTTTTGAGACAGAGAGAGACAGAGCATGAACGGGGAAGGGGCAGAGAGAGAGGGAGACACAGAACGGAAGCAGGCTCCAGGCTCTGAGCCATCAGCCCAGAGCCCGACGCAGGGCTCGAACTCATGGACCACGAGATGGTGACCTGAGCCGAAGTCGGACGCTCAACTGACTGAGCCACCCAGGTGCCCCTGAACTTGACATTTTAAATCGGCACAGTGCAGCAAGTCCAAGGATCAGATGATTCAGCCACCTTACCCTCACATTCCAGAGCTTTCTCCCATCTGTACCTTTCTGGGTGTTTGTGGTATATTCCCAGCGCTAACGTTTAATACATGCATGCTAATGCCACACAGCTAAAATAAGTTGAGGAATCAGTTTGTGATGAAAATGCTGTATAGACAATCCTGTTTTTTTCCAGAAGGTACAATCTAACACATCAGAACACTGTCAACTATGAGCCTGTTTGGATGGCAGCCCAGTTCATTCTGAGAACTTCTCCAGCATTATTTTGTCATATCAACATAACCAGTTGTTTTTGGAGGCATGTCCTCAGCCTAAACTTGTCCTAAGTTGGGGCCACAGAAGTGCTTGCTGTGCCAAAGAGAGGAGGACACTGAGGAGGCCTGAAAATGACGTTTCTGGACAGTCACTCCAAAATGAACCACTTCACAACGATTTGCTGGAGGAACAAATACTTCAATGCATCAGTCATTAGACGCATTTATATTCAATGGGCTTAAATTTCACAGTACCTCTTAGTAGCGGTGGTGAGCTCTGAGGGGATGGGGGGAAACGGTGAGAAGTGTACCCTCAGCTAATTGTGTGGAAAGACTGCACTTGAAGCAGCTCCATTCAGCCTACTCCACGTTGGTGCTGTTTCCAAGCCAGCGCAAAGCATGGTCAGGAGAAGACACCCGATCAACGCTGACTGCATGAACAAGCCAGCTGGCTCGGGGGGAGGCATCACCCCCCGGTCGTGGAGAACTTGCCATCCCTGCCTGGCACCGGATCTTCTCTCTTTCCCCGCGCGAGAGTTTACGCAGAGTGGGTGACTATCCCAGGCGGCCAGAAGAGTCTGGAAGGTCTGCTTCCAAAACTCCCATTCTCTCACTATACAGCAACAGAGTAGATGCACGCACACCCAAATAAAACGGTGCCTTCTTTCACTTGCAGAATTCTGCCAGACAGGACTCTTTTAAAACCGGCTTTTCCCCGGTCACATTACATTGATAATTAACGTTCATAATAGTGACCTTGAAGGTCTGTCAGACGCTGAGGAACCTAATGAATAATTAAGAGAATGAAATGGTTTTCAAGAGGATTTCATGCTTCGTGCGTTTTGCATTCCAAGACGTTTAGATGGTCGCGGTTGATTGTCTAATTCCCCAGTCACACAAGGGAACAAGAGGATTTACTGTGTTTCAATGGTTCTGCCGTGATAAGTTATTCGGGAGTATATCACCCCAAACCTGAGGCATGTTACAAATCGTCGGCCAGCTCTAGCATAGCCGTGCGAGCTGCAGCCACAGGGAGGTGCTGGATTGGAACCACTCACAAGCCATTGTTTTCCTTCTAGATTAAAAAAAAAAAAATTGTTGGAGGGGCACCTGGCTGGCACAGTTAAGCATCCTACTCTTGATCTCGGCTCAGGTCATGATCTCACAGTTCGTGACTTCAAGCCCCGCATCGGGCTCTGCGCTGATGGAGTGAAGCCTGCTCGGGAGTCTGTCCCTCCTCCCTCTCCCGCTTATGCGCATGCGTGTGTGTTCTCTCCTCTCTGTCTCTCTGTCTCCCTCTCTCTCTCTCTGAAATAAATAAATAAACTTAAAAAATTTTTGGAATTAAGGATAATTATCAATAAAATCATATACCAAAATACTGTTCTTGTAATTAAGGAACCATCTGTTGCCCTTATCCATTTTTAACATGTTTAAAGAATCTGATACAGGATTGATATAAAAAAATTAGCTGGAAAAATTAAACTACTCCAGGTGGCCCCTCATATCCCAGTGAAGCCTTACTCTTTTCTCTTGCTGCTCCTGATATCTGCAGATACATTGCCCCACTTGGAGAGAATTCAAAATCACAAAAATTTACTGCGGAAAAAAAAAAAAAATCAAGTCCGACCCTCATCTTTGGCCGTTGAAAACAAAGATCCCAAAGGTGGTCTGACTTGCCGCGAATTACACAACAAGTCATCGAGGCCCGGGAAGAACCCACATTTCTCAATTCCCGAGGAAAGATCAGAGCCACATCGAAGCCAGCGGCTACGAATGCGCACGCTCAGCTATCACAGCCAAAGACACCAAAAAAGCACTGGGAAATGGTACTTCAATCAGCGCTTTTGACCACTAAGACTGAAGTCCCAGGGTGCCTGGGTGGCTCAGTTGGCTAAGTGTCTGACTCCCGATTTCGGCTCAGGTCATGACCTCGCGGTTCGTGGAGTCTGAGCCCCGTGCCTGCCCACTACGCACTGTCAGAGTGGGGCCTGCTTGGGGTCCTCTCTCTGTCCCTCTCTCTGCCCCTCTTCGGCTCTCTCTTACTCTCAAAATAAATAAACATTTAAAAAGAAAGATTGAACTCAGGTGTGATCTATTTTAAATATCTCAAATCGAAAGGATTTAAGTAGTTTTAAGCAGAAAATTAGAGCACGCGTGGTATTTCTCATCTTTAGAGTCTCTGAGCCTCAGAGACATGCACTTTAGTAATCTGCATCTTTTCAGGCTCTGGTTCATCTTCAGAATGGAGGCCACGACCAGAAAAGAGCGTGGGCAGCTGGAGCTAATTCTGCAGAGCTATGCCAAGTGCGGGAAAAGGGATTACTTGGTGCAATCGTTAGATCCTTACCACACGCATACACACAGCTGAAGCATCGAGAATAAACTGTATTCATGCCACTTTATTCCTAAAGATTTCAACATGCATCTCCTAAGAATAAGGACATTCTTCGTGTTGGTGAGAAATGATATTTAGAAACCAAGATCTCCAGGGCCACCTGGGTGGCTCAGTTGGTTAAGCGTCTTTCACTCAGGTCATGATCTCCCGGTTCGTGGGTTCCAGCCCCGCATCAGGCTCTGCACTGTCAGCTTGGGATCCTCTGTCTCCCTCTCTCTCTCTGCCCCCTCCTGCTCACATGCTCTCTCTCTCTCTCTCTCTCTCTCTCTCTCTCTCAAAAATAAATAAACCATTAAAAAAAAAAAAAGGGGCACCTGGGTGGCGCAGTCGGTTAAGCGTCCGACTTCAGCCAGGTCACGATCTCACGGTCCGGGAGTTCGAGCCCCGCGTCAGGCTCTGGGCTGATGGCTCAGAGCCTGGAGCCTGTTTCCGATTCTGTGTCTCCCTCTCTCTCTGCTCCTCCCCCGTTCATGCTCTGTCTCTCTCTGTCCCAAAAATAAATAAAAAAAACGTTGAAAAAAAAAAATTAAAAAAAAAAAAAAAAAAAAGAAACCAAGATCTGGGGGCAAGATGTGTTCACTGACACTAGGGTATTATTACATCTTGGCCTTTTCAGTGGACAGGAAAGACATACACTTTTGAAGGTGAGTTCATATGGACATTCTCAATTCAAATTTAAACTTACAGTGTTTTATTTTAACTTCTTTGATTTAATATTTGCTTTGCATCTTTTTTCTTACACTGAAAGTCTTGGTGGGTATAATATTTATTTCCCCCTAATTCAGAGTTACATGTTTTCTCCTAGTTCAGAATTGTCATACTATAACAACAAATTTTTTTAATTTAAATTTTCGTTAGTTAATATACACGGCAATATTGGTTTCAGGAGTAGAATTCAGTGATTCGTCACTTACATTCAACACCTGGTGCTCATCACAACAAGTGCCCTCCTCAATACCCAGCACCCACCTAGCCCATCTCCCACCCACCTCCTTCTATCAAGCCTCAGTTTGTTCTGTATCATTGAGAGTTTCTCGCGGTTTGTTTCCCTTCTCTTCCCCACTTCCAATATGTTCATCCATTTTGTTTCTTAAATTCCACATATGAGTAAAATCACATGGTATTTGTCTTTCTCTGATTGACTCACTTTGCTTGACATAATACATTCTAGCTCCATCCATGTCATTGCATCTTTTTGATGGCTGAGTAATATTCCATTGTATATATATCTTCTTTATCCATTCATCAGTCAGTGGACCTTTGGGCTCCTTCCACAGTTTGGCTATTGTTGATAATGCTGCTATAAACATTGGGGTACATGTACCCTTTCAAATCTGTATTTTTGTATCCTTTGGGTAAACACCTAGTGGTGCAATTGCTGGGCTATAGGGTAGTTCTATTTTTGGTTTCTTGAGGAACCTCCATATTGTTCTCCAGAGTGGCTGCACCAGTTTTCATTCCCACCAACAGTGCAGGAAGCTTTCTCCAAATCCTCACCAACACCTGTTGTTTCTTATGTTATTAATTTTAGCCTTTTTAACAACAAATTTTTGACTGAAGTTTAAGATCTGTTTCTAGTCACCTATCTTTGGATCATATCCCACAAAGGGTGTATAATCAGAGCACTGAAGTGATTCTGTTCTTTGTGTAGCTATGTTGCCACATTGAAAATAAAGTTAGGTTCATTTGTTCCAATTTGTTTTCTGGTTTAGGAATTTATTCTAGTCTTTTTTATTCCAAAAATTTTTAAGTCTATTTATTTATTTTTGAGAGAGGGGGGAGAGGGAGAGAGAGAGAGAGAGAGAGGCCAGAGAGAGAGGGAGAGAGTCCCAAGCAGGCTCCATGCTGTCAGTGCAGAACTGGATGTAGGTCTCGATCCCACCAACTATGAGATCGTGACCTGAGCCCAAATCAAGAGTCCAATGATACTTAACCGACTGAGCCACCTAGGTACCCCCATTTTAATTTTTTAAATACGCAAAACATTTACATGATCCCAAAGTACAAACTGGGTGAACGGGTAACCAAACTCACTGAAGTTTCACTTCCAACCTTCCCCCTTCCTTCATCTCTCCACCTCCTAGAGCAAACAGTTTTATTGCTTCTTTTTGAAAACAGAAGCACATATGTAAGTATATTCTTATTCCGCCTTTTATTCTCAAACACAAAGTACACAGTACATGCTCTGTGTACTACTATGGGCTAAAGCTAAAAATATATTCTGGAAATTATCTCAGTTCATAGACATTTGCCTTCGTATTTTTATGACTGCCGCATCTCTAATTTGTGTATGTATTGCCGTTTATTTGCCCACTGCCCCATGGGTGAACATTTAGGTGATTTCTGGCATTTTGCTACTGCAGACAATGTTGTATTGCACAACCTTGTGCAAATTTATGGACGTGTACTTTCAGGATAGCTTCCTAAAAGTGGGGCTGCTGGGTCAAAGGTTAATACGTATGTGATTTTGCTAAACTTTGTCAAATCCCCTTGCATAAGGTCTGTTCTGTTTCGTGCTTTCCTCTCAATAGAAAATGTCATCAAACTTTTAGGTTCAGGAAAGTTTTAATGTGCCTTTCTCTTTTATAAGGGAACATGAGCATCATTTCATACGTGTAAGGGACGACTCACATTTCTTTTTCTCTCTTTTCTCACATTTCTCTCTGTCCATGACTCTTGTCTATACTTGTGTCCAATTGGGGGTTTCTCCATCTTTAAGGGTTCTCTGTATACTTGCCCTCATCTGTGAGATAACTTGCAAATGCTCTCTCCTGGTTTGTCATTGCCTTTTGACTTGGCTTACTAGGGTGCTTTGTTTTGTTTGTTTTGGTAGTAAATGTTATCAATCTTTTCCCCATTTTGTTCCTGGATTTTGAAAGGCCTTTTTCACTTCCAGGTTATAAAGTAATTCACCATGGGATACTTCTTTGGTTTCACAGTTGCATTCGGATCTCCGATCCATTTGGAGTTTATTTCAATGTGAGGATTAGATGCGCTTTTAAACTTTTCCAAGGGGCTATTTGTCCCAACATCATTTATCAAAAAGCCTATCTTCTCCTCAGACAGAAATAGCTTGATTGATTATTTGTCACTGGAACAAACACCTAGGCAGCAATGAGGTCCACAAAAAGACACTTTTACTCTACTGTGGAACAGATCTGCTCCCTCGCTGTTTGGAACAGAGAGGAACAATGCTCACAACAGGCTCTGTCCTACCAATGCCACTGTAAAAAAACCCTCCTAAGCCCTCTTCACTTATGCCCTTTTGCCCTTTGAATAAGCCACGTGTTCCCGGCCAGAGCCTGGCTGATGCCAACAGCATCAGAAATAAATACCAACCTACCAGCAAAAAAGGTGGGCAGCGTGGCTCTACTCTGTCATCCCCATTTACAGAGTTTACAGAGTAAGGCCGAAAACAATGCGATCACACCACAGTTAGAAATCCAGAGGAATATGATCTATCTTGATTATCTTCCTTAGTCACTATGGAAACCTCTGGTCTAATTTGTGATTCGTTTCACCAATTAAGCCCATCCTCAAACACCTAAGGTTGAACTGCTCCTAGGATGTTAAAGAAAGTTTTCCCTGCCTCTGAAGACAGTTTCACTGAAAGCATTCCTAAATGTTTTGAGACGGTATTCTCTCTGGGGTGGTTGCTTTCAAGTCAGACAGGAGCATGTGCAGGCTTTGGTATGTTTGCTTAAAAACCAAAACCCTACCCCCATTACTTAACAGCCAGACCCCAAGGGCTACTTCCTGGGTACATTTCTTTACTCTGCTATTTCTGTACTTAATTTCTTCACATTTAAAAAGGCTCCAGCAAGAACTTTTAAGTGTCTCCGACTATTATAAGTTGCTTAGTTGACCAGTGGAAAACTTCCATAGGAAGTTTATTAGTCTACTGCCGAGTCATGTTCCAAGTTTGACTTAGCTGTGTTTCAGTGAATACTGACCTTGGGAATAAACGCTAACTGTCTCACTATGACATGATGTAAAAACAAAAGGTTCCAGGAGTTCTATTTCTCATGTTTGTATGAGGGGCACTTCCTAATCTTTTATTTTGAGCAGAAGTGACAGAGAGGGGGAGAGAGCAAACAGAGAGTGCTCCTGTCTGGTGCTCTCCCGCTCTTTCCATACTCTCATTTTACAGCAGGTGTCACTTTGATTCTCAGTCAGACTTTGAGTTAAAGGGTTAATATAATAATGTCATGGTAGAAGGGACCTTAGAAGTCATCTAATCCAGCCCCATATTTTACAGGGAGGAAACTGCAGCCCCAAAGGAATGTTGTTCAGGGAGCCATGGTTGTGCCGGGTCACAGGTATCCACTTTCTTTACATCTGAAAGGGTAAATAGGTGTTGGTCACCTCTGGGGGTACAAGTCTGAAAGGTAAAGACTAGTTTGTTATAAAAGGTGGGAAAGAGGGAAAGCATTTTTGCTTCCCAAAGGACAAAATTCTCTTCCACCTTCCAACTGGTGCTGAGGTATCACCACAGGTTTCCTTACAATGGGTGTAAGAATTCTACCATTAGAACACCATTCTCTCAACTACTGGGGCCAGTCCAGGAGACTGGACTACACAGTATTCAAAGCATTCAAACCGCCCAGTGTCTAATTCCAAACTACTTTTCAGCCATATCCCCTTGGGCTTTGGAAGGAGACAGTCTGAAGACTTTTGGATGCTGATGCAATCACTGACCAGCAGTGTGACGACATGTGTATAGACTTAACTTTTCTGGGTCTTGGTTTCTTCATTTGAAAATGAGGATAATACTAGTTCAGAAATCAGAGGTTTAGAAAGGTATTAAAATATCTTAATACACAAAGAGCGGTAGGTAATACACAAACATGAAAGCTGCCTGAGGTCACTTGCAGCTAACAAGAGACTGACCAAAAAACTTACAAGGAAAAACTGGGGAATGAGATGTCCACGAGGGGTTTTGCAAAGATCCAACACGTTCTTGGGAACATACAGGTCACAGGCATGCACAGGGCAGTGTGCAACTCTCACCTCTCCCCGAGCTTGAGGTTCTATACAAACAGGAAGTGAAGACTAAGACCAGCATAGAAAATGTCTGCCCTGACACATGCACGAAGGCCCTCACGAAAAGCTGGGAGACTTACTGGATCCAGGAATACAAGGAAATCGGTAATTATTGCTTATTACTAAGCTACTTTGGGAGCAGGTGCTTTGGAAGCCACATATCACAATCCAGATTTTGCAGAATTCGATCAGGAAAGTCATGAAACCCAACAAACAGCAGCAGTGACAACAGTGAACAGCAGGAACTATCGCAAACCCTGGGAAGGGAGGGAAGAATCTGATTTCCAGAGCTCCCGTGTTATTATTACATAAAGTGTCCAGTTTTCAACAAAAAATTATGTCATCCAAACACACACACACACACACACACACACACACACACACACACACACAGGAAACACGGTCAATAGAAACTGTGCCTGAGGAAGGTGAGATGTTCAACTTACTAGATAGACTTTAAACCAACTATTATAAATATATTCAAAGAAGTAAAGGAAACTAAAGATGTTTCACCAAATATAAAATATCAATAAAGAAATAGAAATTATAAAAAAGAATCAAATAGAACTTCTGGAGTTGTAAAGTACAACTGAAATGAAAAAATCACCAGATAGACTCAAAATGAGTAAAGATGAACAGAGTGTCAGAGATCTGAGGGAAAATACCAATATTATCTAAATATACATAACTGAAGTCTCAGAAGGAGAGAACAGAAAGGGGCAGAAAGATTATTTTTTAAAATATGGCAAAAACATCACAAATTCGATGAAAGCACTAATCTGCACAAAATAATGCAACAAACTTCAATTACAACAAACTCAAAAAGGTTCACATACAGACACATCAACTAAACTGTCAAAAGCCAAGGAGAGAATCCAAAAACAGCAAGAGAGAAGAAACTCATATACAAGAGGTCTTCAGTAACATTAGCAGTTGACTTCTCATCAGAAACCATGGAAGCCAAAAGGCAGTATGATAATATATTCAAAATGCTAAAAGAAAGATTATCTACCAATTCTTTTTTCCTAAGTTTATTTATTTATTTATTTATTTATTCTGAGAGAGAGAGAGAGAGAGAGAGAGAGAGAGAGAGAGAGAATGCAAGTGGGAGACGGGCAGAGAGAGAAGGCAAGGGAGAATCCCAAGCAGGATCAGCATCGTCGGCGCAGACCCCGACATGGGGCTGGAACTCACAAACCATGGTCATGTCCTGAGCCAAAACCAAGAGTCAGACGCTTCACTGACTGAGCCACCCAGGCGCCCCATCTACCAATTCTATATCCAGCAAAACTACCCTTTAAGGATGAAGGAGAAATTAGGGGTGCCTGCATGGCTTAGTTGGTTAAGCGTCCAACTTCGGCTCAGGTCATGATGTCACGGTTTGTGAGTTCAAGCCCTGTGTCGGGCTTTGTGCTGACAGCTCAGAGCCTGGAGCCTGCTGCAGATTCTGTGTCCCCCTCTCTCTCTGCTTGTGCCCTGTCTCTCCAAAATGAATAAATGTTAAAAAAAAATTTTTTTTAAAAGAATGAAGGAGAAATTAAGACTTTCCTAGATAAACAAAAACAGAGAGAATTAACCATTAGCAAGCCTACCTTATAAGAAATGTTAAAGAGAACCCTCAGGCTGAAATGAAAGGACACTAAGCAGAAACTTGAATCCATATGAAGAAATAAAGCATACCAGTAAAGGTAAACACATATGTAAACATAAAAGATAATATAAATGTACTTTTGTTCGTAACTCCTTTATTTTCCTATCTGATTTAAAAGACAATTGCTGAAGCATTAATTATAAAGCTGTTGATAGAATTATAATATGTAAGGAAGTAATGTGTTTGACAATAATAGTGCAATGAAGGAAGAGTGAATGGAGCTAGTTTGGAGCAAAGTTTTGTATACTATTGAAATCAAGTTAGTATTAATCCATACAAGATAGTTTTAACTGTAGTTTTAATTCCCAGGCAATCTCTAAGAAAAATAGCCCCAAAATACAGTAAAAGAAACAAGGGAATTAAAATGATATACTATAAAATACCTATTTAACACAAAAGAAGGCCATAATGGAGAACAAAAACCATGTCACTTATGCAGGGGACAAACAACGAATAAAGTGGTAGATGCAAATCCTACCTTATCAATAATTGCACTAAGTGCAAATGGAATACACATCCCAATCAAAAGGCATAAACTGGGAGAATGGATACAAAAACAAGACTCAACTAGATTGAAAGATACAAAAGGGGGAAAGTAAAAGGATGCAAAAATACATACTGTGCCAACAATACCCAAAAGAGAGCTGTTGTGGCTATACTAATATCAGGCAAACTGGATTTTAAGCCAAAAGTTGTTACCAGTGAAAAAGAATTAAACTTTATAATGATAAAGGTTTCAATCCCTCAGGAAGATATAACACTTATAAACATACATGTAGTTAACAACAGAACCACGGAATGCAGAACTGAAGGGAAAAATAGAAAATTTAACAATTATAATTGGAGACTTCAATATCTCACTTTCAATGATAAATAGAGTAACGAGGCAGAAGATTAACAAGGAAATAGAAGACTTGAGCAGCGCTACAAATCAATGAGACCTGACAGAAATCTATAGAACACTCCGCCCAACGAAAGCTTTCTTCTCAAGTGCACATGAAACATTCCTCAAGGATTATCATATGTCAGGCCATAAAATAAGCCTCAATACATTTAAAAGAATTTAAAACATATGAGTAATGTTTTCTGATAACAAGTAATAAAACTGGAAATCAATAGGGGCACCTGGGTGGCTCAGTCAGTTGAGCGTCGGACTTTGGCTCAGGTCATGATTTCGCAGTTCCGTGATTTCAAGCCCCACATTGGGCTCTGTGCTGACAGCTCAGAGCCTGGAGCCTGCTTCAGATTCTGTGTCTCTCTCTCTCTCTGCCCCTTCCCTACTCATGCTCTGTCTCTCTCTGTCTCTCAAAAATGAATAAACGTTAACAAAAATTAAAAAAAAAAACCCTGGAAATCAATAATAAAAGAAAAATTGGTAAATTCTCAAATATGTGGAAAGTAAGCAACACACTCCTAAATAAACAACAGGCAAAAGAAAAAAATCACAAGAGCAATCAGAAAATAATCTGACCTTAATGAAAATGAAAAAACGAGACAGTAAAATTTATGGAATAAATTTTCCACTTTAATAAAGTAAAAAAATAATAATAATACAGGCAAACTAAACCAAAAGCAAACAGAATGAAGGAAATAATAAATGTTGGAGAGGAAACAAATAAATAGAAAAATAATAGAAACTATAAAAGAAACCAAAAGTTGGCTCTTTGAAAAGATCAGCAAAACTGACAAACCATTACCAAGACTGTACAAGAAAAAAGAAAGACTCAAATTACTAATATCAAGAATAAAAGAGGAGTTATCATTGTGTACCATTCAAAAATAAAAAAGAGAATATGAGAATACTATAAACATTTACATGATGACAAGTTAGATAACTTAGATGAAATGAACAAATTACTAAAAAGACAAAAACTCAAGAAGATATTAAAAAAATTTTACTATACCAGTAACAAGAGATTAAATTAATAATTTTTTAAAATTTCCTTAAAAAAAGCCCAAGCTCAGATGGCTTCACAAGTGAATTTTACCAAGCCTTTAAAGAAGTTTTAGTACCAATCCTTTACCCTCCAAAAAATATGAGCAAGAATAACTCTCAAATAGATGATTACCATGATACCAGAATCAGACAAAAATAATTACAAGAAAACTAGAATGTAAATGTAAAAACTGAATGTAAATGTAAAAATCTCCAACAGAATAGTAGTATGCCAAATGCAGTGACACACAAAAAGGAATATGCACCATGAGCAAATGGGATTTATCCCAGGATGAAAAGTTGGTTTAACAAATATAAAGTCAATCAATGTAATATACAATATTAATAGATTAAAGTTAAGACTCACATAATAATCTCAATAGATGCAGGAAAAACACTGGGCAAAAGCCAACACCCTTTTCAAATAAAAACACTTCACAAACTAGGAATACAAAAGGATTTCCTTGACCTGATAAAGTACATCTAAGACCTGATAAAGAACATCTAAGACCTGAGTAGCTCAGTTGGTTGAGTGTCTGACTTCAGCTCGGGTCATGATTTCATGGTTCATGGGTTTGAGTTCCACATCAGGTTTGCTGCTGTCAGCCAGGAGCCTGCTTTGGAGCCTCTGTCTGCCTCTCTCTCTGCCCATCCCCCATTTGAGTGCACATGCGCTCTCTCTCTCTCTCTCTCTCTCTCTCAAAAATAAATAAACATTAAAAAAAAAAAGAACATCTAAGAAACATTCACAGCTAATATCTAATATTACACTCAATGGTGACACACTGAATTATTTCATCCTTAGATCAGGAAAAGATAAGGAAGTCTACTCTTACAATTTTTAGTCAAAATTGTATAGGAAGCTTTTTGTTTTTTAAATTTTACTTATTTTTGAGAAAGAGAGTTTGATACAGGGCTGGAGCTCACTAATCATGAGATCATGACCTGAGCTGAAGTCAGATGCTCAACTGACTGAGCCACCCAGGTGCCCCAAAATTGTATAAAGTTCTAACCAAGGCAATTAGGCAACCAAAAGAAATAAGAGACATCCATATTGAAATTGAGGAAGTAAAAGTATCTATAGTCACAGATAACATGACCTTGTATATTGAAAATCTTGCAAAATCTACAGTAAACCTATTAGGATTATACTAGGGGTGCTTGGGTGGCTCATTTTATTGAGTGTCTGACTTCAGCTCAGGTCATGGTCTCAGGGTTCATGAGTTTGAGCCCATGTAGGGCTTTGCACTGAGAGCACGGAGCTTGCTTCGGATTCTCTGTCTCCCTCTTTTTCTCTGCCCCTCCCCCACTAGGTCTTTTTCACTCTCTCTCTCTCTCTTTCTCTCTCTCTCCCTTTCTCTCTCTCTCAAAAATAAAGAAACATTAAAAAAAATTAATACTAGTTAGTAGGATGCAACGTTTCAGGATACAAGACTAATATACAAAAATCAATTGTATTTCTATACTTCACCAATGAACAATCTCAAAAGGAAAACAAGAAAACAATTTCATAAACAACTTAATTAAAAAATAAAATACTTGGGCGCCTGGGTGGCGCAGTCGGTTAAGCGTCCGACTTCAGCCAGGTCACGATCTCGCGGTCCGTGAGTTCGAGCCCCGCGTCGGGCTCTGGGCTGATGGCTCGGAGCCTGGAGCCTGTTTCCGATTCTGTGTCTCCCTCTCTCTCTGCCCCTCCCCCGTTCATGCTCTGTCTCTCTCTGTCCCAAAAATAAATAAACGTTGAAAAAAAAAATTAAAAAAAAATACTTAAAATTAACTTAATAAAAGAAAGTCAGTACTTGAACACTACAAATTACAAAATATCTTTGAAGAAAATTAAAGATCTAAATAAATAGAAACATCTCACTTTTACACTTTACTCCCTAAATTGATCTCAGATTCAAATAATTCCTCTTAAAATTCCAGCTGCTCTTTTCACTTGTATTTGACAAGTGATTCTAAAATTCATATGGAAATGCAATGAACCCTAATGAGTCAAAACTATCTTGAAAAAGAACAAGGTTGGAGGACTCATATTTCCAGATTTCCAAACTTATTACAAAGCTACAGTATTCAAATCAATGTGGCACTGGCATAAGGATAGACAAGTCAACAAAATAGGCTTGAGAGTTACCCTTACATGCCTTTATTCTTATGGTTAATTGACTTTTGGCAAGGGAGCTAATAAGAAAAGAACAGGTCAATAATGGTGTACAGACAATTGGATACCTACCTGCAAAAGAATGAAGTTGGATCCCTACCTCATACCATATACAAAAATTAACTAAACATGGGTCAAAGACATAAATAGAAGAGCTAAAAATACAAAGCTTTTAGGATAAAATTTCATGACCTTGGATTAGACAATAGTTTCTTAAATATGACATCAAAATCACAAGCAACCAAGGGAAAAATAGATAAATTTGTATTCATAAAAATTCAAAACGTTTTTGCTGAAAATGATACCATCAATGATACGATCTCAGAATAAAAGAGAAAATATTTGCAAGTCATTTCTGATAAGAGACTTATATCTAGAATTTTATAAAGAATTCTTGCAACCCAATGTAAAAAGACTATTAACTCAATTAAAAAATAGACAAAAGATTTGAGCAGATATTTCTTCATAGAAGATATACAAATAGCTAACAAGCACATGAAACGATGCTCCACATCATTACTACTTAGGGAAATGCTAATCTCACATCCAGTAGGGTAGCTACAATCAAAAAGGACTATCAACACTAACAAGTGTTTTCAAGGATGTAGAGCAATTGGAACCCTCCTACACGGCTGGTAGGAATGTAAAATGTTGTATCTACCTTGGAAAATGTTTTTGTTATTCTTCAAAGTGTCCAATGCAGAGTTACTATCTGACCCAAAAATTCTACTTCTAGGTATACACCCGAGAGGACTGAAAGAATATGTCCACACAAAAATGTGTATGTAAATGTTTGTAGCAACATAATTCATAATAGACAAAAATTAGAAAACAACCCAAATGTCCATCAACTGGTAAACGGATAAGTAAAATGTGGTATTTCCATACAGTGGAATATTATTTGGCCATAAGAAGGAATCAAGTATTGATACATGACAAAACATTGATATTCTAAGTTAACGAAGCCAGACACACAAGGTCAAATATTTTGAGAGACAGAAAACAGACGGCTAGTTGCCTAAAGCTGGCGGGAGGGAGCGATGCTAATGTTGTCTTTGGGGGATGATGAAAATGTTCTGAAACTAGATAGTAGTGATAAACTCATGACACTATGAGTATACTAAACGGTATTGAAGTGGACAATTTTAAAGGGTGAACTTTATGGCATGTGGATTATACGTCAATAAATCTACTTTAAACATTCATTCCCGGGCGCCTGGGTGGCGCAGTCGGTTAAGCGTCCGACTTCAGCCAGGTCGCGATCTTGCGGTCCGTGAGTTCGAGCCCCGCGTCGGGCTCTGGGCTGATGGCTCGGAGCCTGGAGCCTGTTTCCGATTCTGTGTCTCCCTCTCTCTCTGCCCCTCCCCCGTTCATGCTCTGTCTCTCTCTGTCCCAAAAATAAATAAACGTTGAAAAAAAAAAAATTCATTCCCTATATTAAAGGATCCAATGCTGATGTCTGCCTAGGAGACTAGTCCCTTGTCCATCCCACTTTGAGTTAATCATGAACCCTGTTTTCTGTTGTACACACACATACCCTTACAAGGACCCTCTAATCCGTATAGATTATCCTCACTTGAAGATAGAGAATTTCACGAGACCAGTGGGGTTCAGAGGTGAGAAAGAAAATGTAGAATCCATCCACTATGATAAAACCTGCGTAGGAGGCAGGGAGGTGTTAGGAAGGTCTTCGGTCGGTAAAAGGCTAATTATGGGTACAAGATAAGACAAATAACAGGGAGTTGAAAGAAAACTGCATTGAAAATTAAGGAAAGACATGGAATTACTAAGTAAAACCATCAAGGATATGAAGTCTGGTGTCCTTTTGGAAAAGAAGTAACAGGAAATTAAGCTTAAAAAAACAAGTGGCAGTAACTTTAACTTTTTCAATGTAAATCATAGAGAATCACAGAAAAGAATGCAATCAGAAATTGTTTTGCAGAAGTTTAAGAAAACTTCAGTGAAAAGCCTGTCATCAAAGAATTTCTGGGTAGGTATTAGAGCAGAGCTTAGGGAAGAGTACACATGCAAGAATTAAAGTCTTGGATCATTGTTTTCTAAGTTTTAAGCTGTTTTGAGCATTTCCCCACAGCCCTAAATAATTATCTTAAGCCAGCTGTGTTCCGTTTGTGTTAATTCAGCTTCTTTTATTTCCCATTTGACAAATTGTGTACATTAAGTTGTGAATATTAACATTAGTGTAATAAACGAGCAATTTACCATCTCTGAAAGAAGTCAACAGCCTGAAAGGCACTCATGGATGTATATTTATAACAAACACCTGTGTTAATTTCCTTTCACAAGGAGCACAATAGCGCCCTCCTTGAGGCAGCACCTTTTGATAAAGTGAATAAGAAAGTGCTCATCACATCATTTATTTCTTGTTCTTCTCATGCGCCAGAAAGCATGTGTTCCTTTCAATTAATATTCTGTTCCTTGTACAAAAGTTGTTTGACAGTAAATGTATTTTTGGAGGGCAGTAAATTAGGTGAAATAATGAATGTGAAATTTGGATGAGGTTTAGGGTAAAAACACTATTCATGACACCTTTCAAAAGATTTTATTCTGTAAAAGGGGCAGCCTTGGCAAAGATGGTGTAGGCGAGATGATGAATTCCTTGAGAGCAGAGTGTTTCTTTTGTTCAGCTTTGTGCAAACAGGTTTATTGAAGTCTTAACCCATTGAGTTAGAAACATGAAAAACATGTTTTTTTCACTTTTTATCATCATACTTCATCCATTCTATGTCTAATCTTCCTTGCCTGAGCTTAATAACATCAGGGGCAGATGATATCTTGTTCCAGCCCCTTTTGGTGACTCATACTACTCCAATCAAGTTCAAAACTTAATGTCAGATCTGACTCAAATCACTTCTTCCCTCTCACAGCACAGTCTAGAGCTGGTTGCTGTAAGACTGCTTCATATCTCTCTTCTGGTACTACTCCTCTGGAGTTGAAAGGGAGGCAGGAGGGATGAGGAAGGCGGCATTTCTTAGAAAATAAGCTTTTTTTTTTTTTTTTAAAGAAGATCTTTATTTATGGAAAGACATCCCATGTCTTTGGGTCAGAAGATTTAATATTGTTAAGATAGCAGTATCCCCAAATTGATCTATAGATTCAGTGTAATCTCAGTCAGAATCCCAGCTGCTGGGTTTTTTTTTTTTTTTTTTTTTTTTTTTTTTTTTTGCAGAAACTGATAGGCTGATGCTAAAATGTATATGGAAATGCAAGGGATCCATAATAGCCAACAGTCTTGAGAAGGAAGAGCAAAGTTGGAAGGCTCACACTTGCTGATTTCCAAACTTTCTGCAAACATGCAAGCATCAGGAGGGTGTGGTTCTGACACACAGACAGACATCTAGATCAACAGAATAGAATTGGGAGCCCAGAAATAATCCATTACATTTATACTCAATTGATTTTCAACAAGAATGCCAAGACAATTCAATGGGGAAAGAACAGTCTTTTCAATGAACGGTGCTCAGGCAACTGGAAATGTAATCATTCTGGGGTGATGAAAACTTTCTATAAGTAGGCAATGGTGATGGTTGTACAACTCCATGAATATACTAAAAACCACTGAATACTACACTTTAAATGGGAGACTTTTATGGCTTGTGACTTATATCTCAACAAAACTACTTAAGAAGGATTAAATAGTTGGAAAAAATAGTTGGGTATGTATATAATGTAGAGTCAAATAAGGGCATGTTACCAAGGTGAAAAGTATAACAGGAAAGGATTTATATACTTGATTATAAATTACTTTTATAATTTCTCTATTAAAATGCTATTAATAAACTTTGTTTCACCAGACACAGTATTAATAATATCCTTAATATATAGGGCACCTGGGTGGTTCAGTCAGTGAAGCATCTGACTCCTGATCATGATCATGGCCAGATCACGATCTCACAGTTCGTGGGTTTGAGCCCCACATCGGGCTCTGTGCTGACAATGCAGAGCTTGCTTGGGATTCTCTCTTTCCCTCTCTCTCTCGACCCCTCCATTATTCTCTCTCTCTCTCTCTCTCTCTCTCTCTCTCTCTCTCTCAAAAAATAAATAAATAAACTTAAAAAAAGATTTAAAAAATAAAATTTAAAAAATTTTTAAATATATAAAAATGGTTAAAATCAGTAAGAAAATTATCAATACTTTAACAGAAATGTAGATAAAGAAAATGACCAATTTACAAGATAAGAAATAGAACTGGCCAACAAACACATATAAAAATATTAATATTTACTGATAGTTCAAGAAATGCTGATTAAAGCACAACAAAATGCCTCTCTCACCCAATGCATTGGTGAAGAGTTTTAAAAAGTATAATACCCATGGCTGGTGAATATATGGAAAAGTAGGATTCTCATACCCTTCTGGTGGGAGTGTAACTTGGAATAATGGGGTTGAAGGCAATGTGGCAATATAAATCAAATGCTTAGAAACGTTAATATTTTGAGCAATTCCCTTTCTAGAATTACATTCCAAGAAATAATGCAAGAGGTATTCAAAAGAATATGTACAGGGTTATGTGTCCTTGTGAATTTTTGTGAAAAACTAGAAACAATCCAAGTGCCTAACAATAAGAGATGAGACCTAGCCATTACAATTGTTTGGGGGAGGATACTAGAGTGAACATTGGTACCCAGAATCTGTTCTCTCTTCATTCCTAGAATCCCACGAAGCCCCACTACTCAGGAAAAGCTGATCTACCAACCCCTCGGACAGAACTTGGCTGAATGCATGATACCTAGGTAATCATGACAATACAGGTCAGTGAGATGCAAAGAACAGTTTACCAGGGTCTTTGGTGCAGCTTCTAGAAGCATCAACTCTTTCCCCGGCCTTTCGCACGTTTGGACAGGAGCCCAGACCTTTGCAGTCATCTCCAACGTCTCTGAAGACGCAGCTGACACCAGGAAAGGGCAGAGAAGAGAGGATTACAGGGAAATGGAGCCGGAGCCACCAGATTTAGTCAGCCCTGAAGCCCCTCTTCTGGGCTTAAAGCTATGACTCTATACATTTGATTATCGTTTGAGCTGGATTGAGAGGGTTTTTTTGCAATTTGCCACCATAGGTCACACGTGTAGGTTTACTCTGCCTCTTATTCACACCCCAAAGCAGGAGGGGGGGGGTACAAATAACAACTGGCTTTCACTTTATTCGTGTCTTTAGAATACTCAGTGTGGGTCTCCTTTCTCCACCCCTGAACAACATCTCAGGCAAGCACTATAGATTTTTGGATGGGGATAGAATTCATAGGGTGTGTGGGTTTACCGGGATGAATCTCTAACTGAAAGTTAACATTGTCTACATCAGGAAATTTTGGGACGGAGGTCGCTTGGGTTGAGGTCTGCAACAAACTACCAGTGCTTCTCAGGAGAGAGCCGACAGTGTCGTGGCAGCCAGGACATCTGGCCAACGTCAGTCAGGTGAGAACCGGTAACACAAATGCTGCCGGCCAGGTGAACACTCTCTACCATTTTCCTTATATTCTTCTGTTCCCCTGCTCTGAGTATGGAAGAGCCAAAAGATGGAGAGGGCGGATGACCATGCTCACCGAAATCCCGCTGCCAGGACAGGCAGGGACTACTCAGAATGGGTGCCTTCCATAAGCAACCAGTGCACAGGACTGATGGGAAAAAAACTGGCCCGGCCTCTGACTTCACTCCATGGGCGTAGCGCTTGGATTTTTCTTCCCGATGTCTACAAACTCACAAAAGGCAGTTTGCTCTAAGCAAAACAATTCAGTGAATTACAGCCCGAGGCACCAGGGATGATGGATGTTACTTTGGCCACACTGACTTTTATATTTTTTTAGATTAACTCCATGAGGCACAGTGATCACAGACTCTGTAATGCCTGTTTGAATTAGAAAAATCTTCCAACAATCATTTTCTTTTTACCAGTCAGTATACAGCGACCAGAGAGACATTTTTTTTTTTTAAATCTCATGCAACGATTCCGATAAAAGGAAAGGGCTTTCAGTCTCTACGGGTAACAGTTAGAGCCTAAAGGGCAAGGCCTTCCTTTCCATCTTTTTATCAGCATTTTTGTAAACAAAACCTTAGATGGGAATATACTCCTCATCCAAAAATAAATGAAACTTTCCATTCTGAGAATGATGAGGTGCAACTCACAGAAGCGTGACAATCGTGAGGATTCCTTCTCCTCCTGCTCTTCTCCAAGGAGTTCCACTGACTTTTTGCAACTTCCGGTTTTTATTTTATTTTAATTATTTTTCTTTTTTAAAAATGGTTATTCTATTTTTGAGAGAGTGCGCGCGCGTGCGCGTCCAGGGGAGGGGCAGAGAGAGAGGGACAGAGGATCCTCAACCGGCTCTGCGGACTCGGCAAGATCACAACCTGAGCCAAAGTCAGACGCTTAACTGACGGAGCCACCCAGGCGCCCGTATTTTAATTTTTAAAACTCAGGACAGAGATGCCCAGACATAAAGTCTAGAAATAGAAGTAATCCCAACGATCCACAAGCCTGAAGACGGCGGGGGGGGGGGGGGGGGGGGGAGCAATAAAGCCATAAACTGTGCATTTCCCAAACTGTGTCCATAAAGCAGAGGACTCGATTGCCATTGGCCCATGTTGGATCCAAAATGGGAGTTGTTTTGTAGGAGCATGCAGTAGGTTTTGGTGGTTTCGAGCTTCTCTGTATCCATTTCTCTTTCTTATCCGCCCCTTCGTTACCTTCATTATGATTACCTTCCAGCCACTGCATAAGGTCTCGTGGGACTATCGCTGAAGTTCTCCTCCTTCCACTACCCCCTCTGCCCAGCTAAAGGGAAAGTAGCTGACCCAAGTCAAAGCAATTTCTTTGCTCCCTCCTTAAATCCGAACCTTGAGCTGAGGAATAAAGAAACTGAAAACTAGTTTCATTCCATCCGACTGGTAGGACTGGTGGATTCTGCTTGCTACAAGTGGCTGCTGAGGATGTCTTTCCGGCTCTGACCTCATTAGAGGCTGACCTC
Organism: Lynx canadensis; assembly: GCF_007474595.2. NCBI lineage: Eukaryota > Metazoa > Chordata > Mammalia > Carnivora > Felidae > Lynx > Lynx canadensis. Next base: position 1,064,242 of record NC_044311.2, on the reverse strand, counting down.
ATTACCCAGTCTCCCTTGAACCCTATTGCCCTTGGGTTCCTTTAGGTCCATTTTTCTTCCTGCTTAAGACGGCTCAAGGGAGTTACTGTGATTGAAGCCAAAGAACCGAACTGATACAGAGAGTGTCAGTGCCTCACAAATCCCATCTTTGAAAGCAGCTATGTTTTTATTTACTGTGTGGAAACATTGAAAGCTTTCAACACATTACATAGCCCTTAGCTCTTTCCTGTAAGATGTGTATTCAATCTGAGTAGTCTGATGTTTCTTCCTAGGGTTATAAATAAGTATTTTGTATTTGTATTTTGAGTTTTCTTCCGTCTCCTTTGCCTACCACTCCCCTTTTCATCCAGGCAAAAGCATACAACTGTTGCTATTTAAATAGTCCTTGGAAATAATATGAAATAATTAACAATAGTACAACTTATTTTGGAAATATTAGTTTTAAAACTTCCCTTTTGAGAATTTGATCAAGGCTAATATATCTTAAATAAAGGTGTATTTTTAAAGCCCATGGGAAAGGATAGGTCATCAAGGCACACGAAGCTAATACACAAGCTAATAAACTATTCAAACAGCTCTAAGGTCACAAAGTCAGTCATCAAAGAAAGGGCAATAGCACAGATCAATACATTGTGATGTCTTTTGACAATGGACATGAACATCTATAGGAAATTGCAATCACATGGATGAATGTTGTATGAAAGAAGCCAGATACCAAAGCTCACATTCTTTATGAAGCTGTTTATGCAAAGTTAAGACCAGGCAAAATGAAACTATGGTGTTAAAACTTAAGAGAGGAGTTAACTTTAGAGATTTGGAGCAATGATTGAGTGGCATACAAGGGAGGTTTTGGGAACGTGGAAATGTTCCATTTCTTGACCCTTGTGATAACAACATGAATGTTCACTGTATAATAAAGCTTTGGGCTAGTTGTTTGTTTTGTGTACTTTTCTATATGTATATTTTGCTGGAAAAAGGGTTTTAAAATGAAAAGGCAATGTCCTTTTTGTTTTTTGTGGGGTTTTTTTTTTGTTTTTTTTTTTTTGGTTTTAAAGAAAAATCTTGGCCTTCTAGCATGGTGATTCTTAGGGCAGTTTATTACAGAAAAGGCAAGACACTTCTCTTTATTTACTTCTCTTCTGCCTCCCTTTTCATTTACCTTTCCTTCTATCAACACCTTCTAAACACATATTGCTTCTGCTCAAGAACAGAGTATGAGTCACTAGTAAAATCCATAGGATCTACTGTTGGACCATAGCTCCAACTCTGAGAATTCAATTTACTAGCTTAACGTTTATTATTTTGTTCAAATTGTTATAGGTAAAGTTGGGTAATGGTCTCTTTGTGAGCAACGTAGGAAACTGATTGCTATGAGAAATTTTTACTTTTATATTTCCCAACTCAGGGATATTTAATTATACAAGTATAAAGAGATTCTAGTATGTGCTTTTAGTGTTACATATTTAACCGTTTTTTTTTGTTTTTCAATACATTTAAAAATTTATATCAATGTAATTTTAAGTCATTTATATTTTAAAGAAGCCATAATTTAAAACAACACTGTGTTTCTTTCATAGACTCAATGTTTTTTAATTCAAATCCTGATATGTTATTCACAGTGCAAACACTGGTTTTGAATTAAACCTGTATTTTGAGCACTGACGAATAATTCAAAAGGAAATATTTAACATCTCTTTGTTTTCTTTCTTTCAAGAGAAAAAAAGGTCTTACACTTGAGTAAAGGCTAAATTGCAGTGATAATTCAAACTATTAAAGGAAAAGCTTAAGAACTGAAGTTGCATGGAGGCTGAAATATCTTATTTGGGGTTTAGGAGGTCAAACTGGTAACTAAACCTGGCAATCAATATTCTGTAAGTTGTAAAAATGGCTAAACATTTATGCAAGATACCTAAATTCTCTTTTGCTTTGGAATTCAACTGAAATCCTGTATATTTTACCTAGAGTGATAATTGCTTTGTTTTCATTTTTTTTTGACCAAATAAATTACCGTTATGCTGACGAGATAGGAGGAGAAAAAAAAAAGAAAGAGGTTATAGCTGCATATCTTTATATCTATTTATATATCCATCTGTCATGGATATTAGTCTGTTTATCTATCTATCATAATCAAAGCATATTTTTAGCTGATTTTTAAATGAAATTCTGGGGCCTAAATCTGGAGATTTAGATTGGGAGATTTGTAGTTAAGAGCCTAAACTTTCTAGCCTAAACTTTGGTGGTATTTTTCATAATGTTTCTATGACTGGACCAACTTGATTTCCAAGTTTCCAATTAGGGTGAAAAATAATCCATTTGATCCAGTCCTCAGAAGTGGAACTGGATAAAAAGAGTGGATTCAGCATTCTTATAATTAAATGGCCCAAGTGAATAGCTGATTTACAAATTTGGTTGATAACTGAGGTCTCAGCTGTTCTAATTTACTGATTAGAGCATTACTTGGATGGGTTGACTGGCAATGGGAACAGAGCCCCTGCTGGTGACAGTTGCCTTATGGCTTTAAATTACACTTTTGGCTGGTAGCTCGGTGGTTATTACCCTACATTAAGAAGGCCAACAAAGCTAGTCTTGTCAATTTCATAACAGCTACATTACTCTTTTCAACTGGAAGCAAATCTACACCATTGCCAGAAACACAACCCCGAGATCGCCTTAGCTATGGGAGGAGGGGGCATATGGTGGGACAGCCATTTATCAACCCATCACCACCTCATGGGACAGTCACCACCAACATAGGGCATATGATACAAAGAGAGAAAAGTACTCTTGGCTCTTGCTACCGGTTCTCTGTAGAGTTGTGGTAGGTAACAGAACCTCTCTATTCCCTGATTTCCCATTTGTTTCATGGAAATAATATTAACTGTTAAGAATGATGGAAAGATCAATCAGCTTAATCAGGTAGCATTTTTAATTCCTTGCAGGTGGTACTTACACCTGAGCTGTAACTCCGTCAACAAGCAGGGTTTATTTGGTCCTCACAGTATATAGATTACAGCATAGTTCTAAGTACTTCTGGGAATTATAAAGGAAGTGGAGAACATATCTCTATTCTCCAGGAACTATTATACTTCAGGTGAGATAGGATCACCCCCAGTGAAAACTGGCAAGCACATTAACAGAAATATAGCCAACTGCAGCTGCTGACAAGTACCCTGATGTTCCTGCAATGGTCTGTGACCAGATTGCTATGTGGAGAACTGGACGCTCTGCTGGATGCCAGGAAGGAAAACAAGGCTTATAGGATGGGTTCGCTAAGAGGGTATAATCGTTTTGGTAGATCATTTCAGCATAATCACATGCTACACTGTAATTTTTGTTTGAAAGGTTTTATTGCACAGAAAAACTGTTTATGATAAAAAATGATAGACTCAATCTGGTAAAACTACATGTGTTGATTATCATTAAAATGATCACTTTTAATATACAACATCCCCCCCCCCCCCAACAAGAATTGCACACATGCACGTAAACGATGGTTTAAATGTTATTTTGGGAGACTGGTGAGTTAATGCAAAAGTAGCAGATAGCAATATACATACTGGATATGCTACTGAACTTGAAAGATATTTCATAATAATCCATTTCCCCTGCGGCAAGTGAAGAAATTAGTTGACCCTTGAACAAGTGGGGGTTAGGGGTACTGACCCCCTGCACAGTTAAAATTCATGTACAACTTTTGGCTCCCCCCCAAATTCAACTACAAATAACCTATTGTTGGTCAGAAGCCTTACTGATAATATAAACAGTTATATAGATAACATGTATTTTGTGCGTCACACGGATTATATACTTTGTTCCTAGAAAAAGTAAGCTAGAGAAAAGAAAATGTTAAGAAAATCATAGGGAAAACATGTTTATAGCACTCTACTGTATTTATTGAAAAAAATCTGCATATAAGTGGGCCCACTCAGTTCAAGCCTATATTGTTTTAAGGGTCAAAGGTACATTAAATCCGAGGCTATACTTAGAGGGGAGGATAGCTAAGCAATACCTTCAAATCTCAAAGGAGAAGAGTTATGCAAAGAAATGTCCTAAATTTGGCTATTAAGTGTATATGCATCGGCACAGCTAAAAAAAAGTCTTCATAAATTGATCTGTAGTATCTTGATATTAAAACAAAATAAAAATCCAGAGCCGGTTACATTATCTAACTGAAATTCTTAAAGCTCAAATATCTGTCACGGAGCTATAGGTGTTTTTTTCTGTTGCATGCCTACCTGGATTGCCTATTCCATTACTCTTTCCTAGAGTGTCCCTTTTTCTCCTGCAAAATTTCCTCAATCATCTGGATTGTGCTTATGTGGGGGTGTTCACTTTGTGGTAATTATTATGACTTGTGCTGTATACCTCAACTTAAAAGAAAACAAGCCTTATTTGAGACTCACTTCCATGAATCATTACTATACCTGCTTGATTTAATAATCAGATCTCTACCTTTTAAGTGTTTAAATATGCTTATGTATACCTTGACCATTACACAAAGTTGTTATAATTTTGTCATCTGTTTCTTGTGTAGTTTTAGTTTACTTGGGTTTATTCATTTTCTTGGGAAACCTCAATTTCTTCACCTGCCACCTCCTTTGTAACTCGCCTATGTTACGGTATAGTAGGCAATGGAGTGTTGATAAACCGGATCTTAAACAAACAAACAAACAAACAAACAAAAAACAAAAAAGCCCTGATTTCAAATGATTGCCAATTTCTGTGGCATAAATAGTCCCCAATTTCAAAGTTCCAAGGTTTCACATCCAGCTCAAAAATTCCTGAATATTTAACAATAGACTCACCAACTGATAAGAGCCGGCTGGCTCCAGCCATGTACGTAAGCAATAAGGTTACTGCTGGTTTTGCAATGACTTAGAACAGCCTTTCCACTAACTGCTCATTCACTCATACCACCACAAAATTCTTCCAGCTGTGGGCATAGACAATCAACGTATTTCAGTGTAGAATCAATGATGGGTAAAAACTGTTCCCTCTGTGCATCCCCGCAGAGCTGAAGCTAAATAAGCCAATTTGCTGAATTACTTAGAACCAAGTATTTATTGCATCACAAACAGATATTTTCCACTTGTCAGAAAATGTAACAGAGCCAAGATACCAGTTGCTGTTTGCTTTCTGCCACAAGTGCCGACTAAATGGAATGGATATTCAATAAGCTGTATTAAACTGAAGGATGCATTTGCAAAATGGTGAGGGGGGTGAATAAAGAGGCAACATTAATGTCAGAGGCAATTATGGGTATGAACACTTCTTGCTACTGTATAAGCCTGCCCCTGCTACACATGCTCGGGGCATAAATAAAGACTACGTAGAAGGGTTTTGCTCTCAGAAGTTCAAACACATAAAGGCAACTGACATTTTCAATGTCAACATTTTGGAGGGCATTCTCCTGATTTATGAGGATGCTTAATATTTCAGCATGCGCCGATAAGAAAAAAACAACCAGAAGGAAAACAAGGGTTAAAAGATCTGAAATATGGTAGGGAAAAATGTTTTAAGAAACACTGATTCTACTGAAAATAAAAACCTAGGTTTCTTCTATTATAATCAAGTGACACGGAAGGTGGAGGAAAGAAACACCGTTAAACTTCGCTCCCCAAATCGCATGACTTCAAATTTCCTGGGGCCAGGGGAAGCCATGACTGGAAATTGAATGCTAGCCCCTGTGGCATTTTCCTTTCCCCTCTTTTCCCTGTCTCCACCTTCACTGGCACTGGAATCTGAAACTGGACAATCATGCCCAATGACTTCTTTTCTCTGAGTCTGGGCTTTCTAAGGAGTCATAAAAATATGAGAAGGACATCAGAATCGGAGGCGGTACTAGTTTGGGGATTATGTTCCGGCTCATAACTCTCTGATTTTTGATCAAATGTTGATGGGGAGATTTGGCCCTGCTGCACTTCTGGATACTGCCCTACACATCTCCTTCCTAGTGCTGGAACCACTATGAACCATGGTGACAGAGGAGACAGCATCTTGCAGGTCTCACTCTATCTCACTCGTGATCTTTCTCTCTCTTATACATGCATGCATGTGCTAATCTTACCTCGCACATCTGTCCTCTCCCTACCTTTCAGATTCCTTTCCTCATTTGTAGTGCTGCATGCTGAGAGTAGATTTCCTAAGGAAAGTTTTCCCACCGTGACTTGGCTTCTATAATCATAGTGTAAAACCCACCAAGTTATAACCTTTTCACTTGTCAACACCTAAGCCAAATGCCATGCTTATCATTAAATACAAATGAAAACAAGTGTCACAATTTGGCTTCTGCAGGAAGCAGTGTCTGAGACAGGGTTTAATGTTCCAGGAGTGCCCTGGTGATCAACATCCATGGAAAGGAGGAGGTCAGTGAGACCGGGAAGAAGTCGAGCTATGATGCAGGCTTGACCACAGCCACAAGGAGTTCTGGAGTTTAACAGGCTCAGCTGAATCATCCCATTTTGGGTAGAAATGGTTGGTCCTTTGTAGTCCTACCTCCAGCCATCATTAGATGGGACTTTTACTTAGAGTGGCATGACCTTGGTGAGGTGGCTCTTTGTAGGTAGAGTGTTCCCTGAAAGGACTGAAAGCTGTTCCACTGAAACTCTCACAGCAGCTGGGATAAGAAGCCCTTCCTTGAAAGGGGGTTTAAGCACCACACCTTCATATCCACCCCTGCAAGTCTCCTTACCCTGAAAAATGTCTACCATTGTTCACCCATCATATGTCCTTCGTAAGAGCACAAGAGACTACTGAGCAGTATGTCAAAAACTATCTGTGGTACCATCTGTCCCGGAGCCATTAGATAGCCATCAGCAATAAACAAACAGCACCCCTGACCCAAACCTCTTTCCTTACACAAATATTAACTCAAAATGAATCATGGACTTAATGCAACATGAAAACCATGAAACTTTTAGAAAAGGACAAAGGAGAAAATCTTGGGAGCTCAGGTTAGGCAAAGAGTTCTTAGACAACATCAAAGCATAAGCCCTCAAAACAATCAATACATTGGATTTCATTAAATTAAAATCTCTGTTCTGAAAAAGCCCATGTGAGGAGGATGAGAAGACAAACTGCATACGAGAGAAAATATTTGCAGACCATACATCTGACAAAGGACCAGCATCTAGAGAACATAATAAGTTCTTAAAACTCAACAGTTAGAAAATGGGCAAGACACATGAACAGACATTTCATTGAAAAGGATACATGGATGGCAGATAAGCATGGGAAAAGTTGCTCAGCATCACTAGTCATCAGGGAAATGCAAATTAAAACCACAAGGGGACATCACTATACACCTATCAGAATGGCTAAAATAAAAACAGAGATACCACCAAATGCTGGTGAGGGTGTGCAGAAACTAGATCAATTACGTTTTGCTGGTGGGAACAAAAAATGGTACAGACACTCTGGAAGAGTCTGGCAGCTTCTTAAAAAACTAAACATGCAACTGTGACTTGGCAATTGCATTGTCATTTATCCCAGAAAAATGAAAACTTCAGTTCACACAAAAACCTGTGCATGAATTTTTATGGTAGATTTATTTGTAAGGTTCAAACTGGAAATAACCCAGATGTCCTTCAATAGGTGAATGGTTAAACAAGCGGTGGTATATCCAACCATGGAATAGTATTCAGCTATAAAAAGGAGCAAACTACTAACACATTTGACAACTTCAATAAATCTCCAGGGAGTTATGCCGAGAGAAACAAGTCAATCTCAAAAGGCTACCTATTGTATGATTCCATTTACAGAAGTTTCTTGAAGGGACCAAACCATAGAGGCAAGTTAGTTGTTAACCAGAAGTTAAGGATGGAGGGGTGTGGTGTGTGTGCAGGAGGGAAGTGGGTGTGGCTACAAAACGGCAACACAAGGGACCCTTGTGATGATGGAAATGTCCTATGTCTTTTTTACGTCAGTGTTAATATCCTGGTTGTGATGTTGAACTACAGTTTTGCATCATGTTACCGCAAGGGAAAACTGTAAAAGATGCATGGGATCGCGCCAGATTCTTTCCACTGCATGTAAACCTGCAATTACCTCAAAACAAAAAGTGAAAAAAACGGTGAAAAAAGTCTTGAACTCAATAAATCAACTACTTAATTTCCTCTATGAAATAGCAGCGTCACACATTGGTGAGGTAAAGCGTTATTCCCGTGGGATGCAGAGGTGATTCAATTGCCTATTGCTATATAACAAACGACCTCAAAATACAGTGGCTTGAAACAACCATTATTTTGTTTTTACCGTTCTCTGTCAGGAACTTGAGCTCGTCTGGGCAGATATTTTAATCCACGTGTCGTCGGTTGGTGTCATTCACTTGGGGGCATTCAGTAGCAGAGGCTGGGCCAGAAATCTTAAGAAGTCTGGTGCCGCATGGTCAGCAGAGTTTCCTCACAGCGTGGTGGTCACGGGGTAGTCGGACTTTCGAGAGGAATTAACACGAATTGGTAAACACTGAAGCCACAGATCTCTTAAGTCCCAGACTCGGAAATTACAGCATCATTTCCGAAACATTTTACTGGTCCCGACAAATCTCAGCTCAGACCGAAGGGGAGAGAAAATAGCCTCCAACTTTCAGTGTGAGAAGGAGTAAAGAATTTATGACCATCTTACTCCACCCTTGGGGGAGATTAATTCTTCAAAAAAAAAAATGTTTCTATGTAGGACGTTTTCAAAAATTATATATTCACGTAAAAAAAATTTTTTTTAGCTTTTACTCATTTTTGAGAGACAGAGAGAGGCAGAGTATGAGCGGGGAAGGGGCAGAGAGAGAGGGAGACACAGAATCTGAAGCAGGCTCCAGCCTCTCAGCTGCCAGCACAAAGTGCGACGTGGGGCTCGAACTCATGAACTGCGAGATCATGACCTGAGCCGAAGTCGGACGCTCAACTGACTGAGCCACACAGGCACCCCTATTCATGTTTTTAAAAATAAATATTGAGTTGTTCAAGTTTCTTTTTTTCTTAAAGGGTTTTGACACCATTATTTTAATTTAATTTAATTTAATTTAATTTAATTTAATTTAATTTAATTTAATTTAATTTTATTTTATTTTATTCAAGTTTCTTATTTTATCCTGTCAGTTTTTGGTAAGTTATGTTCTCTAACTTAAGATAAAATCTTGTCTATTTTATCTAAGTTGTCAAATTCATTGGCATAAAGCTGTTTGTAATACTGCCTCATTATCATCCTAATGTTGGTAGGATCTGTAGTCACATCCTCTTTCCCAAATCTGTAGCCTTCATTTCTATTTTTGTTTTTTTTTTCTTGATTAGTTAGCTAGGAGTTTACCAATTTTATTAATCTCAAAGAACCAACTTTTGGCTCATACTTCACGGATTTTGCTTTTTTTACATATCGGTATGTTCTGGAGAGCTTTCCAAATTAGTGAATACAGATTTACCTCATTTTTATTAATTGCTGTCAAGGCATTTCATATTATGGGGGTATCAGAATTTATTTAATCATGGGCATTCTTATTTCGTTTTCTTTTTCTTCTCTTTCTTTTCTTCTTCTTCTCCTTCTTCTTACTATTAAAATACTGAAACATCCTTTTATGTATCTCTATACGCACATGAGAGGGGCTGGGCTTCCAGAAATTAAATTGTTTGGTCAGAAGGTATATTCATTTTACATTTTTTAAACAGGTCACTTCCAAACTGTTTTCCAAACAGCTGTATCAATTGGCACTCCCATGGACTGGGTGGAAGTATTCCCCATCGAGCCAGGTTCTTGACAATATTTAGTACCATGAACCTTTTTTAGTTATGTCATCATGGTTTGAATTTCCATTCTCTTGATCCCAGATGAGTATAGGCATCTTGTGTCTGTGCATGACTTGAGAGTTTTTTGAGAAGGATTTTAAAAATCTATTTTATATTTTTTTATCATTTAATTTTTCTTTATATATTGAAGACATTAAACCCAGGTCTGTTTCAACTTTTTGCATTGTGTTTCATTGTGTGTCTTTTTTTTTTTTCCACACAGAAACTTTAAATTTTGATATGGTTATATTACTTGCTCTTTTCCTTTATGGCCTGGCATTTGTATCTTGCTAAAGAAGGCCTTTTATCTGCTTTTGAAGAGTTCAACCGACATTCATTGGCTACTCAGAGTCTCTTGTCTCTGGAGGGCAATTCTACCGCTGAGTTCTAGAATCCCTCCCTTAGGTGACCATGGCCCGCTTCCGCCACCCCACCATGGTAGAGCTCTTGATCCCTAGTCCTTCATACCAAATTTTGACATCTGTAACATCTTGCTCCCTCATCCATCCCCTCCCTCTACACACACCTTGAAAACAACTTGGGACCATAGGACACCAGAAGGAATATAGAAAATCATCCAGTTTCAAACTCTCATTTCATAGATAAGGAGTATACAATCTAGACCTTGCTGTCCAACATGGTAGCCATTGGCTACATGTGGGTTTTTAAGTTTAAGTTAATTAAAGTAAAAAACTCAGTCACACAAACCAAATTTTAAATGCTCTATAGCTACACGTGCCTCATGGCTACTTTACTGGACAGTAAGATTTAGACTGTTTCCATCACTGCAGAAAGTTCTAGTGGCTGCTCTAGAGCTTTGTTATTTAAAGGGCCGTGTGCTGACCCATATAGCAAGACCAGAGGCATCACTGGGAGCTGATTAGAAACAAAGAATCGCGGGGTGCCTGGGTGGCCAGTCGGTTAAGCTTCTGACTTCAGCCCAGGTGATGATCTCACAGCTTGTGAGTTCAAGCCCTGCATCAGGCTCTGTGCTGACAGCTCAGAGCCTCCAGCCTGCTTCAGATTCTGTGTCTCCCTCTCTCTGTTCCTCCCCCACTTGCGCTCTCTCTCTCAAAAATAAATAAACATTACAAAAAAGAGAGAGAATCTCAATTAATAATCAGGCCACATACCAGACCTACAGAATTGGAATCTGCAATTAAAAAATATCCCCCAGGAAGTCTGCATGCAGGTTAGAGTCTAAGAAGCCCTAATCATGTGATTTTTTTCCCTTAAGGTCAAAACAGCTGATGTTCAGGCCCTTCCCTTGACCCAGGCACCATTTCCCTTACTATCCTATGTCCTTCTTATTATCTCCCTACCATACTGACTTTCTCACTTTGTTTAATTACAGCACTTTATAAACATGTATAAGTCAGCAAGGCCATTGGGGCCCTCGGAAAACCCTCCATGCCTCAGCCTCACTCTGGTTTGCTAGTGCCTGCTTGGCAGACTTTGGAGAAAGATCCAGGTTCCTGTGATAGCATTTTAAGGAGGAAAAAAAAAATCCCTGCTAGGGGGTGGGGTGGGCTAGAAATTAAAGCCCACCTTGGAACCAGTGGGGCACCAGTCATCAACCTGTATGGTACATTTAGTCGTGGTGATATAATGGCTGCATTTAGTTTTTCAGATGCCACAGCTGGGGAATAGCATTCAGAACAGGCCACGTACTTGCCTTAAAAATGTCACACCTGGGGCGCCTGGGTGGCGCAGTCGGTTAAGCGTCCGACTTCAGCCAGGTCACGATCTCGCGGTCCGTGAGTTCGAGCCCCGCATCAGGCTCTGGGCTGACGGCTCAGAGCCTGGAGCCTGTTTCCGATTCTGTGTCTCCCTCTCTTTCTGCCCCTCCCCCGTTCATGCTCTGTCTCTCTCTGTCCCAAAAATAAATAAACGTTGAAAAAAAAAAATAAAAAAAAAAAAATGTCACACCTGACTATCTGATTGGACAAAGCAGGGGCTGGTGATCTAACATAAACATGCTTGCTCAAGGTTAAGTGGTTAGTGGGTCACCAAAAGGAAGTGGATTTGGAAATAGGGCCCCAGGTTGTCCTGGAACGTTGGGAGATCTGCTCTCAGACATTTTCAATACATTGTTTCTCAGCTCCTAAAACAGAGCGGACACACAGCAAGCACACAGTAAGTAGATAAGGATGGATGAAAAATTCTCTACCCACAGGTCTTCCAACTGGACTAAGAATTAAATTTACATGAGACAGATTGGCAGGAGAAAAAAAATCCAACATTTTATTACAGAGGCCAAATCATGAAATTGAGGCCTAAAGAAATGACCAAAGCAGGAAGGTTTTATACTTTCCAGACGGAGACAATAGATCTGTGAAGAATTGACAGGATATAGAAAACCTAACTTTGGAAGCTTCAATTAGTAAGGAATTCTAAACAGAATGTGGGCTGGGGTAGTAAATTAGTAAAAAGTAGCAAGGGTTGTTTATAAAGCCTTCTTGGCTCTACATTTCTGGTGATAAGGATGGCTCCTTATCTCCTGATACAAAGAGGGTACCTTTCACGTGCCGATTGATTTCCTGTTTTCAGGGGACAGAGAAGGGTCTGAGTGTCCTTCCTACACAGGTGGTCTCTTAAGTAACGTATTTGAAATAATCAATACGCCAAAGTAGCACACTTGGGGCAGCCTGCCCTCGGCCCCTGCAATACGGAGAGGTGTAATCACAATCCCAGGCAGTATCTGATGGCTACAGGCTTGAAAACAGCTCAAGCATGTTTACATCTACGTTAGTGATTCCCCCTCAACAGCTCTACTGACTCTACACCCCTCCAGTGTGTCCAGAGCGCGGGGCTGAGCGGAGTTGCTGGTTCTGGCAGCGCCTAGACCGGTCCCTGCACGGCAGTGATTCCCGACGGAGGGTCCCGAGTCACCCTTTCCCCTTACCTACCCACCTGGAGGGAAGGGCCGGCGGAAGGCCAGAGTCCCCTCCATTTCTGCAGTTCCATGCGCCTTTGCAGCATCTATCGGATACTATCTTGGCTCTTCCAGGGAAGGTGACGCGCCTCAGTCCCAAGGCACTGACAGAATGCCTGCCCAGTGCCCAGCGCGGACAGTTAATACCAGCGTTTGATGCATTCACAAAGTCATTACTGAAAGCGGTTACTACCAAACGCGGCCAGGCGAGCCTCACCAGCGCTTCTGTTGACAGCCCCGCCCAGCGCCCATCCCGGGTCACACCGGACCGGGGGACGCATGCGCAGCTGGTGGGTGTAGGCGGGGATGGCCGGGCGCGCGCTCGCGCGCGGCCGCGTCGTGTGAGTGGGAGGGCGACGCATGCGCGGGCGGCGGTGGCCTTAAGGGCGGCGGCAGCGCCGGGTGTCTCAGTCGGCCAGTCAGCCGGCTGGGAGGCGCGGTCCGGCGCTCGCGCGGCGACGACGACGGCTATGGCGGCGGAGGAGGAGGAGGTGGACTCGGCGGACACCTGCGAGAGGTGAGTGCGGCGGGGACTTCGTGGGGTTCGGGAACGCGCCCCCCACGATGGCCGGGACCGGGCCGGGCGGCATCGCAGAGGACTCGCACCCCGCCTGGTCTCTCCGTCGTCCGGCCCGGCGTGAGACCGCGCTGCGCCCCGAGGAGACGCCCCGGCCTAGCTGTGCCCCTGGAGCGCGCCCATCGGCGCCGACCCGGCTGCGCCGGAGCCCGCTGGACCCCCCGCACCGAGAGGCCGCCGCGATGCGGCGTTAGCGTCCCTGCGGGGCTGGCGGCGGGGTGGCCCGGCACCCACACAACCGGGCCCGTCGGCCTGGGTGTCTCCTCTGACCCCGCCTGCCCGAGGGCGGCCGGCGGGCGGTGACCGGCCGTCCCCGCACCTGCCTCGCGCCGCGGGAAACGACTGTGGCTCTCCGCTCGCTTGGGACTGCCGTTCCGCCTGGAGGTGCGGTCGGGACTGAGCCTCCGGAGCCGGGAGGAAGGGGCGGTGCTTCCCTGGGGCCGTCGGAGGAGCACCCACGGTTTCCCGAGGAGCTGCGGGAGGTGGCGGGGGTCGGGGGCCGAGGGGAGGAGCCCAGCGAGGGAGGGCGGCTTGGGGGCGTGGCTACATGGCTGGGTTTCCGGAAGCGTTTAATTCGTCGATACTTAGGAGAAAGTTAACAGGTAGCGAGGTCAAAATTAACAGCCTTTCTTTTTTTTTTTTTTTTAAGTTTATTTATTTTTGAGACAGAGTGAGACAGAGCATGAACGGGGGAGGGGCAGAGAGAGGGAGACACAGAATCCGAAACAGGCTCCAGGCTCCGAGCTGTCAGCACGGAGCCCGGCGCGGGGCCCGAACTCACAAAACCACAAGATCCTGACCTGAGCCGAAGTCGGACGCTCAACCGACTGAGCCACCCGGGCGCCCCCGGAATGAACAACCTTTCAAGCAGGGGTCTTTGCTTCTGAGTGTCGTGGCCTTGCCGGAGGCGTGCGTGCGCGCGTCCGAGGACGTGCGTCTGTAGAAAACTTCGTGGAAGTGGAGGGAGGGCAGATGTCCAGCGTGAAACCCGATCAGTGAGCATACTAGGTTTTCCACCTGTAACGAAGTTCATGCCCTTGACGGCAATTAATTCGCGGAAAAATTAAATTACGAATATTATCGCCGTCTATTTCGAGGGTAGTACTTTCTTTTGGAAAATAAACTTTTGTGCTTACCTATATATATATATATATATATATATATATATATATATATATATTTTTTTTTTTATTTTACTTATTTATTTATTTTGAGAGAATGAGAGAGAGCGCAGGGGAGGGGCAAAGGCGGGGGGTGGAGAGAGAGAACCCCAGGCCGGCTCTGGCTGTCAGCACAGAGCTGGACACACGGCTGGAGCCCACGAACCCTGAGATCCCGACCTGAGCCAGGAGTCCGAGGCTTAACCAACTGAGCCCCCCGGGGCTCCATCCCTATATATATTTACTATTTTGATAGCAGATGTCTAGACAAAGTTGCATGCGACACGTAACCTGAAAGAAGATCACGTGGAGTACCGTGAAGACAGGTGCACTTGGAAGGATGCGGGGTGGGGGGCAGTTTTGAATATTAGAAACTGGGTTCTTCCCAGGGAGTTTGTTTACAGTATCAGTGGGCCCGTTGTTTTGGTTTGTTGAAGAACTTCCTGTTGAGGTAAGATGCGGAATGCCCTCACGTGGACACGAGTAGGAGCCTGATTGGTAGCTTGATCCCCTGTAGTTTGTTGCAACATTTCTTGCTCCTTCTGAAACTGTGTTTAGGTGGACTTTCTGGTCTCCGTGTTGTGGTGGGGCCTGAGGCTCTGGGACACGACTGTGAAAGGAATTGGCGGCTGGGGCGATGTCCGCAGATCAGTGGGCACAGACTCTGAAGAATCGTAGGGAGCTGACCGGCCGCAGTCCCACACAGAGGCGGGCCTCCTGGGTACTCCTGGCGCTGTACTTGAGCAGGGTCCAGTGTCCAGACTAGGGTGGCCTTCTGAACTTTGCCAAGCAGGCGCTCAACCACCTGCTCCTGCTAGGCGTTGCCTGAACGTGCTCGTATTCAAGCTAAGGTCAGCCCTGTGTGCGCAGTATTACTGTTCGTTTTTCATTTGGAACTGCACCTGAGAGGGGGACCGGCACCCCATTAGCAAGCGGCAGAGCTGGGTTGGAGCCCAGGTGTCTTGACTTAGTTTAAACCAGGTCTCTGCTGCCTCTCAGTGGCACTGGGACTCAGGCAGGAGCTTGGTTCTTGTTTCTTTTGCTCTACTGACACTTTATTTAATCCTTGCAGTGACGCCTCGAACTGTCCCAAGAGCCAGTGTTGGTTGCCGGGAAAACACAAATCTTGGATGGAGTTTTCTAAGGCATTTCAGGTTTAGATGGAGAATGGACAGTAACAAAGGAAACAATCATAAAATGGTTTAGGAAGGCTTTTTTGGCGCTTAACGATTCTTGGTTTTTTTCTGTGACTTACATAGGTAGCCATGCCTGGACACCCTTTGGCTTTCAACATCTCACCCCTTTCCTTGCGATGTAGTTGAGAAAGCTAAACGTAGCAGGAGCGGGGTGGACTTCTGCGAATGGCTGCACGGGTCTCGCACAGAATGATTATGTGTCAGTGGAGTGGCGTTGAGGGGAAAACCGCCCCGGAGTGGCTCGGCTGCAGGGTGGACAGAACAGGTGGTTTGCAGCGGTGTGTTGGCACCGCCCTGTGCCGGCAACTTTTGGCAGCTTGAAATCAGCCATGGTGGCAGTAGTCACACCACGGAAACCATCACATGCTGTAAACACAGGATTGTTTTTTCTCCCTCTCTCCTCCAGTGGGTTTACCAGCCTCCTGTTGGATTTACATCAGAATTTGACTGTAGTTCTTTGCCGTGCAGATAGGATAGTGGATTTCTCTATCTTTTAAAACGCTGCTAAGATCAGTGACTTCTCTCCGTTGCCATCTCCCTTTCCCAAATCCTTGCCACCCAGCTTCTTAAAAGTCATAACATTTCTGCATGACACATCCCAGTGGGTTTTTATGTTTCTGGGTACTTAATCTTTCTGGGGTCTTGAGTTTTCAGTGTTTGAAATTCTTACCAGACCTTGTAGCTCTTAAGACATTTTGCTTTGTGCCTTACCTCAGACCAGTAGTCACTTTTATTAGGTTCTTTTCTTTTCCCCGTTCTTTATTTAAAAAAAAACATTTTATTGTTTATTTATTTTTGAGAGACACAGAGGCAGAGCATGAGCGGGGGAGGGGCGGAGAGAAAGGGAGACACGGAATCTGAGCTGTCAGCACAGAGCCCGACGTGGGGCTCGAACTCACAAACCACGAGATCGTGACCCGAGCCGAAGTCAGATGTTCAGCGAACTGAGTCAGCCAGGCGCTCCTTTCCCGTTCTTTAAATGTCATAATTTTCCAAGACCGTCCTTCATCTTTCATCTTTTGTCTTGTAGTTCCACTCATCCTTGACGTGTCTCTTTTGTGGAGAGAACCGAGATGTCAGCCTCATGCTGGTGCCCTCTTCCGTGTTCTAGTGATGTTTCTAACTGTGTGCCAGATGCTTGCAACTCATTCCTTAAATGTAACGTGTCCAGAGTAGGATCTCATTTTCACCTTTCTTCCTCTGAACTAAACAATACCGAAAGTCCGGTTCTTCTCCTTGACTTCCTTATTTTCCTTAGGGCGCTTCCGTGCTCCTGGTCATCCGGATTCAGAACTGTGGCCTGGTCTTTGCCCCCTTCCATCCATCTTCTTTGCCCTGAATACCAGATCTACCAAGCCCAGCTGATTCCAAGTACATCCGCTTTCCTTTTCCAGTGTCACTGGGGAACCACCTGGCCCCAATCCTTCTTACTCCCTTTCCCGGATCATAGCAGGCTTTAGCAACACGTTTTGTTCCTATGCTTTCAACATAGCTTATTTCATTAGTTACTTTTATCTCTCCAACAGACACCGTCTTGTTTGCCGTGTAGCCACACACAGGGGCTTTATTACAACTACTCAGCCTGACTTCAAGCCCTTTGCAACAGTGTGGCTCTTTCTTATCTGTCTTTGGAGTCTTATTTCCTCCTGTTGGGCTGGGCTCTCCTCTTTCGTTGTTTCCTAAACATGTTCCTTACCTCTGTTTCCTCCCTTGGCTTGGTTCACACTGTTGTCTGTGACCCAAAACAGATTGTAGTCTCCCTTCCCTAAAGGTCTGTGGTGTTTTCCTTGATGGTGCTTCTACCCTGTTTTCTAGTATAGTTATTTGTATATTTGTTTTGTCAGCTCATTGAGGACAAACCTTTGTCACACTCAGATGTCTGGTAGAGCCTGATGGGGTTTTGTAAATAGTAAGCTTCAATTAATGTTTATTGAATTAAACACTTCAATATTATGAACTTATGCCGACACAAACATTAAGAAGAAAACCCTAGTAATTGATTTTATATTTTGCAGATTTATAACTTGATGTTTTACATCTTAAGATGTTCAAAGAACATCAAAAGATACATTCATAAGAATTCAAAGTTTGAATTTGACTAGGATAACAATAAGATCCTGAACTTGAGTTATATTGAGGAGGTTGGGAATATGGTTCTATTTCTTGACCTTGGATGAACCAACTCATACTTCATTGTTTTGCCTGTTCTCCAAAATGCCAGTCACAGACCAGCAAATGGAGATTTTAGTGCTGTGACAAAGAATTTAACAAAAGATTGTAAAGTCCCAGGATGGTCCACTTAATAAAAACAACACTGGATAGTACGTTTGAGAATTACAGATGACTCTGAATGGAGTCACCTGTAATTCCCCACCCCTGATTGTGAATCATAAAGAATTGTGTGGAAAGATGATTTTATTAAAGTTATTATTGGGGCGCCTGGGTGGCTCAGTCGGCTGAGCAGCTGACTTGGGCTCAGGCCATGACCCTGCAGTTCACGAGTTTAAGCCCTGAGTCAGGCTCTTTGCCGACGGCTCGGAGCCTGGAGCCTGCTTCAGATTCTGTGTCTCCCTCTCTCTCTGCCCCTCCCCCACTGGCACTCTATCTCTCAAAAATAAATAAACACTAAAAAAAATTGTCTAAATTATTATTCAGTTTGGTCTAGGATTTTTAGTTTATTTATCTAGTAGATAAACTTATTTTAAAGCTTTTTAAAAATTTTTTAAATGTTTTTTATTTATTTTTGAGAGAGAGAGACAGACAGACAGAACATGAGTGAGGGAGGGGCAGAGAGAGGGAGATGTAGACTCTGAAGCAGGCTCCCGGCTCTGAGGCCTCAGCCCAGAGCCCAGCGCGGGGCTCCAGTTTGTGAACTCCAAGATCATGACTTGAGCTGAAGTCAGTCACTCAGCCAACTGAGCCACCCAGGTGCCCCTCGATAAACTTATTTTAGAACTAACATGAAATGTCACTTAGATTTGTTAAGCAGCGTAAATCTAAAAGTACACCTGTAGTTCTATTTAAGTATGTTTGGTGCTGTGTCTGACTCCAGAATGGTGTTTACTGTGTGAAAAAAGGTAGGAAACAATTGGGGGAAAGTATCACCAGCACCTGACTATGTCTAAAATACTGATTGTCCAGCTCTAGGTCGGTCTTTAAAAGTTAGATGTTAAAAATATAGGGGGTAAAAAGTTAAAGAATGTGAATTAATATATTAAAATATGTCAGAGGGGCTTGGATGGTCATTGATCTAATGGTTAGTGATAATTTGAATCATGTAAGTATTATTTATTTAAAATGAAAGGGCGTGTTAGTCGCCTAAGTTACGGTTATATGAGACCTAATTCTTTTTGTTTCCTCTTTTCCAAGAATAGGATTTAGGAAACCATTACCCAGGAAAGAAGGCCTTTATTTGCAGAAGGGTCGTAATGTCCAACTTGAAAGTTTTTAATCATTCACTGGGTGAGGAATTATTTTAGAGGAATATATATATTCACACCTCAAATTTGGATATTTGCAAAAGAAGCAAAACCTCATAGTTTCTCTAAATGAGGTACCACACTGTGCTTTAGAGTAGGATAGAGAGCGGTAATAAACAGCTTTTCTGTCTGGACAGCACCAGTATAGAGATGGAAAGTCATATTAACCAAAATTGTAATATAATGAAATCCTCTTTACTTATAACCTAATTAGAACTGTTATTTAAGTGGCCAACAGTGTGTGGAAATTGGCCAGCCTTCTGTATGTTTTCTTCAGAAAACGTTGAAACCTGTTTCACAATATTTATAGATTGTGCAATTCAGGTTTGGTAATACTATAGATAGATGTCTTAGAGAACAAAACAGGGATTACCAGGAAACTTAAATGTGGATGGCAATAGGGTATAAATACTTTGTTAATGATATTTGAAAAAGTAGGTAGAAAGTTAAGGTAAAAAATGTAGTGTTTTATCTCTCAAACTCAGGATACTTAAAATCAGATTCTTAAGTTAATAAACTCTATTGATATGTTAAGCATATATTTGTCTTAGAGTTGCCACCTCTCCTGCAGTCTTTCAAATTCTTTTTTTCCCTTCCTTCCTTCCTTCCTTCCTTCCTTCCTTCCTTCCTTCCTTTTTTAACTCAGAAGTCTGCTCACTAAAAAGATTCTCTGTGTTTATTACAGAGATTATAAAGCAAGATTTGTTTTATTTGGCTTTTGATTTGATGTTTAGGGCTGGGATCTCCAGTCTTGCTAATAGGCGTGTAGAAAATGTTTTGGTGCACGTTGGTAAGTCTTCCTGTTGTCCTAGATAGGTGTTAGCCCCATCGTGAATGACTGTTTCTTTATATCGTGACTGACCTTTGGGTTGCTTCTGAAGTTAGGGCCTCAGCCAGTGGATGAATGGTGTTTATCAATGATCTGCTTAAATAAAACAGGGAAGTGTTGCTTTTCTGTTTATTTTCTGAAGCTATGAGAAGGCAGCCTGTATCTTGGTTACCGTTTTGTTTGTTTTCTTGTTTACTGTTTATATCTGGGCCACATGAGTTTCATATTTACTTTGGATTTTGTGACCTCAGAAGAATTGCTGGGTATCTGACAGGCTTCAGCCTTGTGTCCTTAGTGCCAGTTTCACACACCAAGCCTACGATGCAGAACAACACTGGAGGACACAGGAGATCTTGTGGAAGGGGCAGAGGGTCTCTTAGAAGATGAGGTTTATACCCGGAAGGCAGAAGGTGAAGTTGGATGAGTGTCTTGGAGGGTTGAAGCAATAGAGGTGGCCAGCTCAAGACTGGGAACTGGGAATGAAGAGTGATCAAGAAAAGGACAGAAAAGAGAGACCCCAGCTTTGTACTCTTTAGAAATGTTCCTTTGAGGGGCGCCTGGGTGGCGCAGTCGGTTAAGCGTCCGACTTCAGCCAGGTCACGATCTCGCGGTCTGTGAGTTCGAGCCCCGCGTCAGGCTCTGGGCTGATGGCTCAGAGCCTGGAGCCTGTTTCCAATTCTGTGTCTCCCTCTCTCTCTGCCCCTCCCCTGTTCATGCTCTGTCTCTCTCTGTCCCAAAAATAAATGTTGAAAAAAAAAAATTAAAAAAAAAAAAAAGAAATGTTCCTTTGAGCCTATTATGTGTGTTGGAGTCAATCACGTGGAGTATCTCTAAGAAAGAAGGCAGTTTCTATAAAACATATTATCATCTGGTTTAGGCAAAACTGATTGGACAGAAATACTATCAAGGCTTAGGAGAGGAGAGGTGTCTTTACAGTTCCAATGAGTAAAAATAAAATATTTTACTATGCTTTGTTAAATATAGATTTTTCAGTTTAAATGTACTTCAGAAAAATTCACTTAAAAACAATTAGCTGCTTCGATGAAAAGGTTGCCTTGAAAACCTGAAGAGGATTGGTGGCTCCTGTGGTTGAAAAGCCCTGAGTTTTAGTGTGATGCACTAGACTTGCAAACGTAAAAATGCTGTTTTGCCTTTTCTCTTTGAGTTAAGCCCATCATCAGGAGGCAAAGATGGGTGGACCAGATCTGTCCTTTGAAAGCTGGAGTAGGCATAATTCCTATATTGCAGGCTGGTGTATAACATTTTAAACTCGAGGACCTGTACGTAGCAGGTATTCAGAGAATGTAAATTTTTCAAAAAGACTGTAACATGGGGCACCTGGGTAGCGCAGTAGGTTGAACATCCAACTCTTGATTTCAGCTCAGTTCGTGATCTCACGGTTCATGGGATCAAGCCCTGGGTCAGGGTCTGTGCTGGGGGTGGAGCCTGCTTGGCATTCTCTCTCTTCCTCTCTGCCCTTCCCCCCACTCCTGCGTGCACATCTGTGCGCTCGCTCTCTCTCTCTCTCTCTCTCAAAATAAATAAACTTACAAAAAAAAAAAGAAACAAAGACTGCATTTGTGTTTTCTTTGCCCCAACGTGTCTGTGATGTCTTTTGGAGCACTAGTAGATTATAGTTCATTTCACTTTATTTGTTTGTTTGTTTGTTGAGTACCAACCTCTGATTCTGGCAAGGAACTATGCTATGGTTTGAGGGATATATAAGAACAATGATGAGATTGAGTTATAAGTAGCTTCCTTTTGGTACTAGCTCATATTTTTGCGGCCTAACAGACTTTGATGACCATTCCTGGTCAAGGACAGAAGAGCTTCAGCTTAATAATGGTTTACTTTTTAAATTTTAAGCTCTAAATATCAGGAGATTCTTTTAACTGCCCGTTAACTGCTTTTTTTTGCCAACAATTGACAAATTGTTGAATGATTGAAAAACTCATTGCTAAAACTTTGAATTGTTTTTCCTTGATAATTTGTAAATAGCCTTATATATTTATAGACTAATGATGTTTTCTATTATGTTTATACCTTGTTAACAAGTTCTATGTATCATTTGTGGGAGATGCCTAGGGGTCATGTCATCTTACCCTGTTAATGTAGAAGGTTTGAAACTAGCACAGAGAACATTTGGAGTGGAGCCTGGTTAGAATGTAGGCTACTGTGTGTCTTCTTCGCCTTGCAGGTCTAAGGAATGTGCCTTTGTCCTGTGACTTTGTCCTGTAGGTCATGACAATTCCTCACGCATTTTAAGGAAGATAGTCACCTGAGAAAAAAGAGCTTTTGAAGTCCGACAGAATTGAATTTAAATTTCTACTTGTGTCACTTCCTTACTACCCTAATACCCTTGGATGTCGTGCTTAACATTTCTGAACCTTACTTTTAACATCTGCAAAATGGGGATAACTTGGACCGAAAATACCCTGGATTCTGAGTGACTTAATCATTATGCAGGCATTTATTGAGCGGCTATTACACATAATGCCCAGAGAGATTCTATAGGACAGGGAAATGTAGCATGGACCTACAAAGCTTAGAAAAAGCTGGATTTCTCTACTCACACCTATTCCTAGTTGTGCGTTCTGTGTGGTTATTAGTGGTACCTGAGTCAGAAACCTGGAAATCCTCTATTACTCCTTCTTTGTATCCAACCAGTTATCAAATCCAGGCTGTTTTCCTTTTTTTAGTATAAAATTTTATTATGATGAAATGCTTACATCTTAAGTGTTTATTTGCTGGATTGTGACATATGCATACATCTGTGTAATTCAACCACCTGTTTAGAGAATGTCACTGCCATCTCAGAAAATTCTCTTATATTCAAGTGATCCACTTGTAATTCACTGTAGCTAATACATTTCAGGTGAAGCAATAACTTCATTTATAACAGCAATGTATGGTAATCTACATTGGTGAACACAGAGTCCTTACCTTCAAGGATCTTACAGCTGGGCGAGCATATTGATGAGTAAATATGAACGTTATAACACAACTTGAGAAGGAAGAGAATAGAGTTTGTGTATTGGGTGTTAATCCTGCCATCTTGATCTCGTCCTGTTTGGGTATGTGGGCAAAGGGGAAATGAAATCGAATCAGAGGGTGGTAACAGGTATAATGGATCATGACAAGAAGGGGAGATACATGTTGTAAGGCTATTCAGGCCCAGGAAGCAAGAGAACAGGGGATATTGTGTGGCCAGAAACAGAATAAGAAATGGCAACAATGACACTAGAATATCAAGTAAAAGGCTGGAGCAGGGCTGAGCTTCCTATTGTAGGTAGCTAGAAGTAGCCTTCCCTTGGAGGTAAGGAGTGATGCAATATGACCATTCTTTGTCAATTTCCATCTTCAAAGTTCTTCTGAACCTTATTTAAAACTCTCATTTTAGGAATTACTGATTAACATCACATAATTTTAGTGAATTGTTCTGTTGTCATCAGTATAATGTCAACTACCATTTATTGAATGTTTCAGTATTTTATCTTGGGGGCGCCTGGATGGCTCAGTCGGTTAAATGTCCGACTTTGACTCAGGTCATTATTTCGCAGTTGGCAAGTTCAGGCCCCGCGTCAGACTCTGTGCTAATAGCTTAGAGCCTGGAGCCTGCTTCCGATTCTCTCTCTCTCTCTCTCTCTCTCTCTCTCTCTCTCCCTCCCTCCCTCTCTCTCTCTCTCTCTCTCTGCCCCTCCCCCACTCATGCTGTCTCTCTCTCTCAAAATAAACAAACATTAAAAATAAGTAAGTAAGTAAATAAATAAATAAATAAATAAATAAATATTTTATCTTGGAATGTACTCCATGCTTTACATCTGTGGTAGTGGTCCCCAAAGGTAATGGTCTCAAAAGACGTGTCCATTTTCTAATCCTTGGCACCTGTGAATGTTACTTTATATGGGAAAGATTCTGCAGACTTTTAATTTAACTAATTACAATTACTTTGAAAACTGCGATGATCCTGGGATGTCTGGGTGGGCCCTAAATGCAATCACTAGTGATTCTATAAGTGAAAGGCAGAGGGAGATTGATTACAGACAGGGAGAAGGACGTCACACAGAAGGCAGTGTGGTAATGGATGGGGACAACTGGAGTGACCCTGCCTTAGGATAAAGAATACCGTAGTCACCAGAACCCAGAAGAGGCAAGGATTTTCTGATAGAGCCTCTATTGGGAGTGTGGCCCTGAATAAATTTCTGTTGTTTTAGGCTATGAAGTTTGTAATTTGTTATAGCAGCCGTTGGAAACAATGCCCTTGTTACTTGAGAACACACATCATGCACTTCCTTATGTGCTTGTGCTCATGCCCTTCATGGGGGATGCCTCAATTACCACTCTAAATCCTGTTTACCTAGAAGATGTAGCTCAAAAGTAACTCTCTGATGCCCTCAAGGAGAACTAATCACTCTTACCTCTGTTTGATAATTGATATGTCCCAAGTGATTAAAATAGTTCCTCACAGATAGTTAAGTGCTCAGTAAGTACTTGTGGAATGAATTCATTCCATCGTGTATTATAGTTGCTGGGTCACCTGTTTCCTCCATTAGATTCCACCCTCCCCCTTTGATATAGCATTGTATAAGTTTATCAACAAATCAACTGTGTTGATTTGACACTATTTATATACCATTTATATACTGCAGTCTGGTTACACTTTAGCTAACACCTCTTACAACATTACTTAAGTGCCATTTCTTTTGAGGTTGCGACATTTAAGATTTGGTCTCTTAGTTTTGAAGCGTGCATGTTACAGATCATAGTCCGTGTGCTATGCTTTCGATCTCCAGAACTTAGGCCTCTTCTAGTTGTACCTTCTAGTTTGTATCCTTCAGCCTGTTTTATTTTTAAATATTCCTTGGCCTCATCTTCTTGGTGCCATAGCCTTGGCTTAGGCCCATACCTCTCATCTGGAAGCTGCAGTGGTTTGTCTTTCTTCCTTCTCGGATTCATTTTCTCTTTAATCGGGAAGCTCTTCACTTTGGATATCCCTGGTCAGGAGCTAGCTCTCACTAACTGTCACAGAACTGCTGACGCTTTGCGTTTTCCCAGATTGTTAGGATGAGCTTGTGGTCTGCTGCTGCCAGGCCGGGAGTTAACGGTTCGTCCTCTCCTTCGTTAGCTACTAGCAAAGCCTGTCTTTTCTCGTGTCCCCACACCTTGCCTTACTGGTTGCCTCAGGCTTGCTTCTGTCCCCCCTGCCAGATACCTGGGTCATTCTTTTCATCTACTGTTCATTGGACCCTGAAGCTTTTTCATCAACAGTTAACCAGGTCACTCTGGGCCAGCCATGTGTACCTGTAGGTTCACAGGCTGAAGTCGAATGTCTGCTGCCCAGTACTTTACCACAATGCTTTGTATGTATCAGGTGGGTTGTGCCACAGGTAGACAGCTTCACCGTCGTATGGACGATAAGTTTCCTGTTCTGCTTTTCTTCAGATGTGACAGCTGGGAGTTGAGAAGAGCATTAACATCTCTCTTTGCATTTTGTTTTTGATGCTCTAGGTCAGGATGGCTAACTGGTTGGCTTCCCACCTGGTGCCCTACATCTACATCACACCTTAAAGAAGCTGAAGAGAAAATTTTAAAATGTAAGGTTTTCTTCCTGTAAGTTAACTGAGCTGTTTGCTGAACTAGATCTCATAGGTCACATTGCCCAGAAACTGGAGATAAGGTTCTGTGTGTGGTCTGTTTTTCCCTTTACCATGTTATTAACAAGTGCAGAAACGCTGGGAAGCAGGGGTTCTCAAACTTTTTGGTCTTGGGTCCCTATTATACTCTTTAAGAAAAAAAAAATTTTAATGTTTATTATTTTTTTTTCTTAAAATTTTAATGTTTTTATTTATTTTTGAGACAGAGAGAGACAGAGCATGAGCAGGGGAGGGGGAGAGAGAGAGGGAGACACAGAATCCGAAGCAGGCTCCAGGCTCTGAGCTGTCAGCACAGAGCCTGACACGGGGCTCGAACTCATGGATTGTGAGATCATGACCTGAGCTGAAGTCGGACGCTTAACCAACTGAGCCACCCAGGTGCCCCTTTAATGTTTATTTTTAAGAGAGACAGCGTGCAAGCAGGGGAGGGGCAGAGGGAGAGGGAGACACAGAATCCGAAGCAGGCTCCAGGCTCCGAGCCATCAGCACAGAGCCCGACGTGGGGCTTGAACCCACGAATGGTGAGATCATTACCTGAACCGCAGTTGGACGCTGAACCAACTGAGTCACCCAGGCGCCCCCCCTACTGTACTCTTAAATTAATTAAAGGACTTAAATTAGTAAGGACCTTAAGGAGCTTTGTTTATCAGTTATAGCTATCAATGTTTACCAACTAGAAATTAAAATGGAATTACTTGAAATATGTTAATTTATTCATTTTAAAGTAATAGTAAGAAACCTATTACAGATTCATGTTTTCTAAAAATAACTACTTCCCAAGCAGAAATGTAGCGAGAAAAGTAGCATTGTGTGCAAACCTCTTTAACGTTTGGCTTAATAGAAGGTTAACCGGATTGTCGGATCTGCTTCTGCATTAAGACTGTTGGTAATCACATCCATGTGATCTCTGGAAACTCCACTGCATACCCATCAAAGAATGAGAGTAAAAAATTAGTTTTGTCATGAAAACAGTTTTGACCTCCTAGATCTCCGGGAAGGGTCTCAGGGACTCCCCAGAGATCCTGGCTATGCCTGATCTCATGCTCTCGGTGTTCCAGAACACATGGCCTTGTGTGGTGAAGCACTTACTGGACTGGAACAAGGATTCCTGGTCCAGGCCCAGACCTGCAGTCTGGTGGTGTCAGGATCTTGGATAAGCCACCGTCAGTTTCCCATTTGTTGCCTGTGAAACGAAGGGGCAGGATGATCCTTAAGTTCCTTCTGGTGCTAGTTTCGTAGGATTCCTTAATTCTGCGTTTCAGCGGTGTGGAAACCTGTTTTTAAAATTTCTTACGAGCACTGAAATTTGCCCAAACTTGCACTGTTGGGGCAGGGCAGTCCTGGTATCTCTGGGTATATACTTCCTGGCAGTGGTGCTCACTGGTTCCCTACTGATTCCCTACCGAGAGAGTCTGGGGGTGCAAAAAGGAATGAGAATCGGGCCCTGGTTCAGTGTCAGATGGGAAAACAAGTGGGGTGAGCTACCCAATAGCGGTTACGGTTGGTGTCGATGGGAATACGCAGACATCTGTGTTCAAAATGCTGCCGTGGTTTGCTTTGGTACCGATGCTGGATCATGTCCTTTTCTAAACCGACGGCATTTCCCCCCACTTGGAGGCCTGGGCTCCATTACTATTCTGAATGAATGCTGAGTTTCCTCTTTACTGCTACTGTGTGGTACAAAACCTGACATTATTTGTTTGGCTGAAGGGCAGAAACTCCCAGTTCTCTGGTGTTTGTCCACTACGGGTGAATACGGGCAAGTAGGTGGTATATCTAAAGTGTCAATAATTCAGTTGATAATTTAACAGAAAGGAATTTCAAATTGGTTTTGTCTTTAGTCAATTTGGGGGAGGTTTAAAGTGTTGAGTCCCACAGCACTGAAGGCAAGTAAAAGTTTTTATCTACAAAACTGTGATTCTTTGCATTATTGTTGGACTTGAACCAAAACTTCATGCCAAGACTTCCTGCCATACCCTGTCACCTCTTTTCTACTAAACTTTGAAATGACTTAAGATTCCGGTTATGTGTTTAATACAGATACTGTTAGTCCTTCCCTAAATTCCTGGTCACTTTTTAGGGAAAAATGTTTCTTTTGAGTCTGACTTCAGTCTTCAGTGATTAATCTTCCAGTGTTAGACAAATTCAAGGTATTCTTTTGCTATAGTCTGCACAGTTAGAGACCTCCAAACAGTGGGTCCATGAGCACTAAGTTCCTCTCCAATTCTAGAAGCCTCAGACCCTCACTTGGTAGATGTGAAAAGAAGTCCAAAGAACTAACATGACTTGCGAAAAGACCTCGGCAGCAGGTACTTTGAGACTTCCCTGAGATAGATCTTCCCACTTAGATGAGAATTACTTGCTTCAGTAAGATGTATGCTTTTTTTTTTTTTTTTTGGAATGACCTAATAAAGGCTAAAATCCTTTGAATTGATACCAGTCTAGAAGATTATTAATTTCTGATTGCTCTGAGAATGCTCCTCTTCTCAGGAGAAGTAGGGAGACTAAGCAGAATTTCTTTTTTATGTTTTCATTAGGTGTCCCCTGCACATACAAGAAAGAACCTGTTTGTATATCGAATGGGAATAAGATATGGACACTGAAGTTCTCTCACAATATTTCAAACAAGACTCCACTTGTCCTCCTCCATGGTTTTGGAGGAGGTCTTGGACTCTGGGCACTGAATTATGGAGATCTTTGCAACGATAGACCCATCTATGCCTTTGACCTGTTGGGCTTTGGACGAAGTAGCAGGCCCAGGTTTGACAGTGATGCGGAAGAAGTGGAGAATCAGTTTGTGGAATCCATTGAAGAGTGGAGATGTGCCCTGGGATTGGACAAAATGATCTTGCTTGGACACAACCTGGGTGGGTTCTTGGCTGCTGCTTACTCGCTGAAGTACCCCTCAAGGTAAGTGATGGTGACAGAACAGAGACAGCCAGCTGCTGGTCTCTGCTAGCCTGTCTTTGGTGGTTGTTGGTGTTTGAGCCTTTCAAGACAGATTCTCTTACAGGATCCTTGAGACCAAATAGGCACAACCAATGGCCAGTTTAGTGACTGAAATAATGATGTCAGTGTTTTCTTGTTACACTTGCTAAACATTGGTAGAAGGCTTGAGGAAAGGACTTTCTGTTTGCCAGACTTGAGAGTGTCTACAATTTAAACCACAAGTAAGAATTGTTTCAGTGGTGGGGTGCCTGGGTGGCTCAGTTGGTTGTGTCCAACTCTTGATTTTGGCTCCGGTCATGATTGCATGGTTTGTGAGTTCAAAGTCCCACATCAGGCTGTGCACTGTAGTGCAGAGCCTGCTTGGGATTCTTTGTTTCCCTCTCTCTCTGCCCCTCCCCTGCTCATGATCTCATGGTGCCTCTCTCTCTCTCTCTGTCTCTCTCTGTCTCTCTCTCTCTCTCTCAAAAATAAATAAATGTTAAAAAAAAAAAAAAAAGAATTGTTTTAGTGGTATTGCTTATTGTTATTGTTATCATTAGATCTCTGGGCCCAACAGGCTTTTACTAACCTTTTTCAGGTTATAATAAAGTGTAACAGGAACCCAAAGGTGAGAAATTAGAAGTCCTGGGGGCCAATGTTATTTTTTGGCTTAGAGCAAATCCTTCAGCCTGGAAGCTTCAGTTTTCTCACCTGTAAACTACAGAAAATATATCTGCATAGTGTATCTGACAGGGTTTTTATTATCTGTGCCCTACCTTTATTGTTACACATTTATTTTTCAGAGTCGTTTTGAATTAATGACTTGAATTTTGCTTCAGAATCTTTGTACTTCTGCTTTCTTTGTTTACCTTATTTTCTTGTGCTATTTCCTATTTGTTTCAGCTCTGAGTGAAGGTCACATTTGAGTGCTAAGAAAATAGAAGAAAAGCTTTTTTTTTTCCTTATCATTCCGAAAGAGACCAAAAAAAATCAACATTTTTATGTTGCCGGTGCATTTTCTCATTAGACTAATTTTTAAATCCAGAATTGCAGCCAACTTTGACGGTGAGGTCCGTGAATGAAACCTAGGATGATGGTCGTTTGTTTTCAGATGGCATGCACGCACCTGTGAGGCCGCCCCGTCACGTGACCTCAGGTGTGCTGCGACACTTGGAAGCGTGGGGCAGCAGCCCTGCGTCCCTGAGGTTTTCTTCCCTCAAACAGTGGCTTTTTCTGTACACGTTCTTTGTCTCAACTTCAGCTTTAATACTTTCCCCCCTTGGAGAGTTTGTAGTCCTGGGTGTGCTAGCCGGTTGTAGTGTTGTCAAATGACAGACCCCTTCTTCCAAAAAAATCCAGCAAATTCTCTGTTTCTAGTTGGCTTTTGGAATTTACTATCTTCTACTGTGTCCTACTCGTAGCGGAAAGTAAGAGAAGAAGTGGATACTTTTCAGGTATAAGATAACAGGGGGCTCTCTGCAGGGGGGCTGGGCTTCCTTTGTTTCTTATCAGGGGTTTATTATGTTTCTCTCGTGGTATTTATTCTTTGGCGATGTGATACAGGACTATGTGGGCTAGACCCTGGCCGTGAATCCTGGCCCTTCATGGCTATTTACTATTTAGGTCGGTCGGTGAGAGTTTCATTTGCAGTTACGAAGTACTCTGAAGAAATCAGTGATTCAAAAGAGAATGAGCACTTTGTTTTCATTTGTTTATTTATTTATTTAAATTTTAATTAGTTAACATACAGTGAAATACTGGTTTCAGGGATAGACTTCCGTGATTCTTCACTTACATGCAACACCCAGTGAAGAATGAGCACCTTAAAACTTTCTATGAAAGGGAACAGCAGCATACTTTGAATGACATGGTGGGCAGCACAAGTCTCTGAAAGCAAGCCAGTGGTTCCTGCTAGTGGGCTGCGTTTTAGAAAATGCGTTTTGAGTGCTTGTGCCTAATGCTAGAAATAAAACTAAAGAAATGTGTCAGGACCGAGAACCACCGAGAGAATGCTTGAAATAATTAGCATGTTTAAATCGAGCGATTGCTACCCAGTATTTGAGAAGAAGTCTAAAGACCATGTTGGCTATTCAAGCCTATATTCTTACCTGTATAACTTACATTCTTAAACACAAGTTAATTTCAAAATAGTGAGGTCCTCTGGATTTTCAGGTATCCCAAATCATGCATGACGTTTAGTCAGACCACTGTGGTTGGGCACATGGTGGTGCCCAGTGTTAAGTTCATGAAACAAGGAGGCCATCAGACTGAGGTGGCTGTAATGCTCTCGTGGCCTACGTAAGCAAATTAAAATCTAAGCCTGTAATTGCCTCAAGGTTACGAAATTGAAGCCTAAAAACAACCAATCACAAATAGCCAACTTGGTTTTAACCTACAGCCAGTCAGATAATTTACTCTCTTTGCTTCCACACATTCTCTACGTAAGTCTTTGCCCCGCTCCTTTTGCTGGAGCATATCTAACCACTCACTGCCTCATTCAAATTTTTGCTCAAATGAACTCTGGACATTTTCAATATGCCTGCTTTATCTTTTAACAGTATTAACTGAGTATGGAACTACCTACTCCCAATGTCTCTTACCCAGCTTTCACTTGATCCAGCTCTTTGAAAAGATTTTCATTTTTTTTAGAGCAGTTTTAGGTTTGCAACCACATTGAGAGGGAGGTACTGACATTTCCTGTATAATTCCCGCCTCTACACTGCACATCGCCTTTCCCACAGGTACCATTTATATTGTGCTGTCACGAGATTAAATCTTTGAGGGCCACCCTGGTGCCACAGGCGGTTGAGCGTCCGACTTTGGCTCAGGCCATGATCTCACGATGTGAGCCGATGATTGGAGCCCCCTGTGGGCTCACTGCCGTCAGCGCAGAGCCCGGACTGGCTATTTCTGTCCCCCTCTCTCTCGGCCCCTCCCCCGTGTTCTCATGTTCTCTCTCTCTCTTCGCTCGCTCGCTCGCTCTCAAAAATGAATAAACATTAAAATATATAAATCTTTGCTTTTCAGAAAGATTTTGCAGGGAGGGGGTTGAGAAGAAGGAAAAAATGATCTAGTTGAGATCAGAGGAGATGCACTTGATTTTCTTCACTCACTGTGCATCTTTTCTTGTGTCTCTGTTTTTTCTCCTAATGGACTCTGAGAGAGTTACCTTTTTCTTTGTTTCCTCCAGTATAACAAATACAATCTTTCTTTTTCTTTCTGAAGTAAAACAATTTTTTCTACGCGTGCAGGAACAAACCCAAAGACAACAGTCCATACCTATTTCTGTTCTCATCTTTTATGGGTGGCCCCATTCTTCCTTTTTTATTTTTATAGGGCAGTTTGAGGTACAGAATGAAAGTGCATAGTTTACTAGTTTAATGTACTTGTTTAGGAAGCGTTCTTTTGCTAGAGAACAGATAAAACCCGATCCATTTTTTTTCCTAATTTTTATTCATTCGGTCAACATAAGATGCTTCATGTCTATGAGCAGCAGAGTGTCTCTGTCCATAAAAGTTGTTTTGTGGCCTAACTTGTGGCGGCAGTCACGTATTTTCCCAATTCTTAATACTGGTTGAAAACTGAGCGATGAGCAGTTGTGATGCTTTATGTAGAAAAGCACCTGGATGATTCCTCCATTGAAATATTGGTAATGAATGAAATACTTTAACATTATATTCCAGCAGGTTGGTTGTGTTTAAAGAATGTTTTTTATATAAGTTTTTTTATGTTTATTTTTGAAAGAGAGAGACAGAGCATGAGCTGGCGAGGGGCAGAGAGAGAGGGAGACTAAAGCAGGCTCCAGGCTCTGAGCCGTCAGCACAGAGCCCGACACGGGGCTTGAACCCAAATACTGCGAGATCACGACCTGAGCTGACGTCGGATGCTTAGCCGACTGAGCCACCCAGGCGCCCCTGACGAATGTTGAGAGACTGTATGTGTTTAGAAGGCTTAAGATGTGCTGGAGAAGAGATACAACTTAACCTGCTGAGGGGTGTGAAGGGGGTGGGCAGGTCCGTGGGAGCTCTCGAGGAGAACCTGGCCCGGTATGACACCTGAAGAAGTGCAGTGTAAGCTGAGGTTGAGTCTCAAGGGGAGAGCATTCTAGGCAGTGGGGAAAGAAATTGCTAGGTGGACAGCTTGGGCCCTTCTGGAAAGGCCATGTGGCTGGTGAGCAGAGGGGTTACAAACCGGTTTGTGGGTTTCTTTAAACGGGGGCACAATTACTATGTCCCATCCCCCAAATGACCTTCGTTCATCTCGGTTCGCTTACCACGATGTGTATGAGAGATGCCATCGTAGTTTCATTTGTAGGTTAATGTGCTGTGTCACAAACAGTAGGGCCACTCGCGGCGTGAGGCGTCATGGGCTGCCATCCCACTACCTTCCTCTTCAGGCTGTGTGATCCCCCGTAAGGTGGGCACGGGAGAGAGTCGAGTGAGCCAAGCGCACTACGCCATAAACACCTTGTCATAAACTACGGAAAAGGCCCGTGTGGAAACTTACTGATTTAGGAAGTGTTTGGCCAAGGGAATAGATACAGTAGAATAGGTTACGACTGGTCTTTTCTTCTGCACGCAATGACTTTCAGGTCTTCTGACCTGCAGCCTTGCCTGGCTCTGTCTCCTGACGGTACGGAGATGGGCTGAGCATTTTCCTGCCAGCCCCACTTGAGAAGAAAGGCTCCTCTACTTGGCCTGAAGTCGGGGGTCTTTCGTGCGTTGTTCTCCTCGGAGCTGCTGCCTTGTCCCTCAGAGGCGGAGCCGGCGGGAAATGCCTTGGGGCTAGCCTTGGGGCCGAGGGTTCTTCCTCTGGCTTTCCCTGCTCCTTTCCTTCTTCTGTAAGTAGGTCCTTTGGTTCCCTTGTGCTCTTTGGTTCTAGGCCTGATCGTCTTCTTGTATCATTTCTGGCTGGTGGCTGACCTTAAAGCCCATGAGAGTCAGGTTTATATCAAATACCCTTGTTGGCATTCAGACTCCCTCCTCCCCGCCTGTTGGAGCAGAGGTCATCCCCTGCTCTGCCCTTGGGCTGTAATGTGCTCACCATCTTCAAATTCAAGACCTACTCCGGTGACCGATTTGAAGAATGCCTCTTCAAGCGTTTCGAAACGGATAGGCTCTTCTCTCCTTCCTGCCCTGCCAGTTCTTTTTCCTGTCGTTTGAATCAGTCTCTCTTTCTTGGCGAAGACGTCTGATAGCGTGACTCACGTATGCCGTCTTGCTAGACTCGTTCCTCAATCCTGGATGTGAGCCAACAATCCCGTCAGGCCGTCCTCTGTGGACTGTCAGAGGGTTGGGTCGACATTACTGTAAGTTTAGATACACATTTAAACCAAATAACTTCTGTCAGGCAAGGAGGTAATCTTGTCACCAGCAGAGCTGGTGACAAGGTAGCCTGGGAACTTGGACTGCTGCGAGGTTGTAATAACCCGTGGTCAGGCTTTCTTGAAGACTCAAAGTTCACTGCCTCACTGCACACGTGGTTCTGGCCACTGACTTCTCACGCCCCCTACAAAAAGTCTTCTCTACTAGCCTTCCCAGTTTTGCCGCTATAACTGGATAACATTTCCTGGCCTTTTATTAACAGCCGCAACCTAAGTATGGTTGGTATCACACATGGAATGGTATCACACTTGTTAAATATTTTTCTGTTCCAAACTACAATTAAAAAGAGCAGCTCGCTGACTCCCACTAATGGGTAGTGGCCTGCAAGGCTCATCTAAGAAATGATAGTGACCAAAACAATCCAGACTTGCACTAAGTGCTGTGCTTACTTTATGAGTATAGTTAATGAAGTTTCTATATACCTACATGCTTTCCTTTCTGAGTGGAAACGTGGAACAGCCTGATACTCCAAGTGTTTGCTGAGCGTCTGCCGTGTGCTAAGCACCATGCTCGGCTGAAGACACAAGACTGAACAATTGTTGGGGCAATTCACGCCCTTCAAAAAAAAAAAAAAAAAAAGTTGGCCTTCTCTAGTGTGTGTACTTTGCATAATTTGTTAAGCTGGCGTTTTTATCTAGGGATGCTATTTTGAAGATCGGTGTGAAACCAGGAAGCCAAAACTAAGGCAGAAACAAGGCAGTCACTTAGCTAGAGATAGACCGGACCTGCCCTCCCTCACAGTTCCCTTCGTCCTCCCCCTTCTTGGGTCAGCAGATCAGTACGAGCCTAGAATAGACGGGGCAGGACCCCCAAAGAAATTCATAACAAAGTTTAATTTACCTTAAAGTTTTTAAGGTAAAATACGTGTTAACGAAGAGTTCATTTTTCTCTTCAGGAGCCGAGTCACAGTGAATACTACGAGCTATTTCCTAATGGGAATCTCTGCTGCTTTCAACTGGGTGACTGTGTCATTAATTCCACTGAAACCTCTGGCATGCCTGCCTCTCCCCGCCCCTCAGGTCTCACTGTGGGCTGTAGTAAGGAATTTAGGAGGAAGTCCATTATCAGCCTCTGCCGTTAAAAAAAAGCAAACAAACTCCTTTTCATCCCCTTCCCATACGCCAGTAGAAAATAGTCTCGTGAAGTATATGGAAATCTCACTTATTACACATCTCCACACAAGATTGGTAGCTCCACTCTACACATCTTTTCAGTGCTCTGAAATCTAGTATTTCAGGGTTCGGACTGGCCTAGAGTTGATACAAGGAAGCTTTACCTTTACTGGTATGTCATCTTACGTTGCTTGGCAGGTTCTTGGGGGAGAGAGAGAACCTTCTGCTCTATGGCCTGTTGGCACGGTTTAGTTTGCTGCAATCGGGAAATGGGGGTTTAGCCCTGCTTCCGCATTAAGTAGCCGTATGTCCCGGCGCAGGTCACACAGTGCACCTCAGTTTCCTTCTCATCTGTGAGATGAAACATTGGGCTGCGTGTTCTCAAGGGCCCTTGGAGCTCTGTGCTCTGGGTCCGTCCTCTAAAGCTTTGTATTTGAGAAAATGCAGTCAAAGGAACGGACTCCATATCAACTCATCCTTCTCTGTGGTGGCAAAAATAATAAAACATTTTACATTGGGAATAATAGCCGTCTGTGCCCATGTTCTGGCTTCTTTACCTTTCTGTTTCAGTCATGACTTAGGGAAGGGACGTAGGAATCGTTGTCCATTTGTCCTTGGGGTGTTTTTGCTCTCATTTGTTGGCTGTTTTGGTTATCGCTGAATATCACGTGAGTCACGAGGACCTTTGTGCCCTGTTCAGGATCTTTATGGCCTGTGACACCGGATGCGGGCACGTGGGAGTACTGCTGGTAATTCTGGTCCTCCCTCGTCAGGAGGAGGTTTCATAAGATGGAACAATTACAGCTGTTAGTGATAGGAAAGGATTTTATGTGAGATGGGGCTGAGAATTTTCTATGTCTTCGGTCATTAAAGAAGAAAATTAGGAAAGGGTTAGGAACAGAATCTGTTCTCCATGTATTGTGATCTCATGGGTAGGGCAGATGTGCTCATGCTTACCAGACTAGGGGAAATTTCAGCCCATTATCTGTGTTTATTTATGGAAAGTTTATTTAAAAGTCCTTTTGAACCCACCTTAAGTGCTAATTTAATGCCTCTTAAATTTTTAGAATGATTGCTTCATAGGAGATCGCTGTTGTTGGTATCTGAAGCTATTTTACGAGGGTAGTATTAATCTTCAGTCATTTCTACAGTGTCAGCCACTGTTGTGACGCTACTCTTGTTGTAGCCTTTATTATCCACGTTTACCTCCAGGAAAAAGGAAGCCCTCTTCCTCCCGTAAACCTCTCAGCTCCTATCACATCTGAAAGTTTACACGCAATAAGATCGTGATGTGCCTGGTCAGCCATTAGTCTTGTCTTTAATAGGAAAGTTTTTGAGGTGGTTGATTCTACCTTTGCTTTATAAACCATGTTAATTCTTCAGAGTCCTGGGGTGAGATTGCCAAATGAAATTGTTTCTGTTCTTCCTCCCTACAGGGTTAATCATCTCATTTTAGTGGAGCCTTGGGGTTTTCCTGAGCGGCCGGACCTTGCCGATCAAGACAGGCCAATCCCAGTGTGGATCAGAGCCTTGGGAGCAGCACTGACTCCCTTTAACCCTTTGGCTGGCCTCAGGATTGCAGGCCCCTTTGGTGAGTGCTTACATCCATATCTTAGGAAAGCAATGTGTTTATATGTTGGTAGTAGAGGAGTATTTACTGATCGCCACTGTTGGTCAGAACCTTAAAAACAGACTGAATCTTTTTCTCCTCATCTGAATTACTAATTTACTAAATTACTTTTTTTCCTCCTTCTCTAAAAAGTACCAGTCCTTTCATAAAGATAATGAAACTGGATTTTCTCAAAGAGGAGATTTATAGATAGATAGGTAGGTAGGTAGGTAGTAATGTTTACAGTATATTATACATATAAACCTACCTACCTACCTACCTAATATACTGTAAACATTACAGGTAATCAGCAGAACTGAGAAGGCAGGAAACGCTGCAGGTGAGCTAGCCCAGGGCACGAGGAGAAGAAGTGAAGCTTGTTGACCTGTTGGTGATATTAGAGAGGCTTTGGCTAGTTGGCAATACGCAGCTGGCAGATCACAAAGCCTGACTTGATTGACCACGGGGCAACTGGGTATGGCCAGATTCCCTTCTTGCCCCATAATGTCAGAGTGTTAAGATAAAATCATCCTTTTCCACCCGAGGTTCTGGGGACTCGTGATCTGTGTTTCTGGTCATATTTTGAAATACAGGGGTTAGTCTCTGATTTAGAGCTGATTCCACCCTCAGCTCCTCTGTCTCCACCCCAAAGCCAAGGGAATTAATTACCTTTCCTCTTTGTCCCCGATGGCGATGGTCTGGACCTCTGCTGCCCTCTCATCGCTTGTATCCGTGAGGAGTGCTGTTAGCCGCAAGTAGCTGAACACCGCAGTGGTCTGAACCACAGGGCCTTTCGTTGTTCCCGTAGCAAGCAGGCTGGAGGCAGGTGGTCAGCATTTGTTGTACTAGCTGGCTCGTTGACGTTGGCCTTGGGGCCTGCAGCTGTGGTTCCTGACCTTTTTTCCTCACGTTGTTTGGCTGCTGTGGCGGGAAGCCTCATCTCACGAAGCAGCGCTCTGAGCAAGAAGAAAGGAAAGAGTGGAAAATGGCCTTCTCCCCATAATGCTCTTTGTCGGGGAAGAAAGTTCCCTTGGAAGGCCCCAGCAGGCCTCCCCAGATGTCTCTGCCCACCCCTAGTTCTTGCGCTGGCAAAGAACAATACGTATCTGTGGCTGATCGATCATGATTCGCTGCCAGGGGCTGGAGTGAGGGGCCCACTTACCTGGGCATGTTGCTGCCTAAGTCATAGACAAGAGTCGGCTTCTGTCAGCAAGACGAGAAGAGAGGGATGGGGGAGGGTGTGGAAATAGCTGCTGCAGAGGTGGCTATAGATTCTGCTCCCCTCTTCCTAAGTATTAGGCCCCTCTTTGCCCTACACCCCTCTTTGGGATAGGGAGAACCACGGGACTGCACAGGGTTTGGGTTGGTGACCACAGCAGTCTTCCTCAGCGCTCTGACAGATAGCCTTTGTGCCCCACCCACAACCCTTTCACCGACCCCCCCCCCCCCCCGACCCCGAGTAGTACAGAGCCACTCCTCTCAGGTGTCCGGTCCTCCTTCGATGGCCTATTCAAAACTGCATTTAGTCTGTACAGTCCTGAAATACAAGTGGATTACGCTTGATCACAGTTCCACATGTAGCAAGTGTGGGAAGAGTAAAGTATGAAAAGAAACTAGGAGACAGTAGTTGGGGAGGGAGGGGGGCTCCTTAGGAGTGGCCCTCTCCCGCCATGCCCTCTGTCTGCCACTATTGCTTGCACATGGTCGGGGTGGGGGGGGGGTCACGTAGAATGTCAACCACATCATCAGAATTCTCCACCGAGCTGTAGAATTCCTTCAGAGGTGGGAAGGAGGGCCGGTGAAGAAGACCTTGCTAGAATAACGGGCAGTGACAGCAGAAAGGGAAACTGGCTAGCCCCTGGGGCCCCGGTAGGGGCAATAGGGACCAGATGGAAGCTTCTGCCCTTCATCCTTTTTCCTCTGGGGGCCTTGGCCCTACTTCTCCCCTCAGGAGTGGATGGCCTTAGCCGGGAGGATTGGAAGTGTCCAAAACCCAGCAGAGACTCAGCTCATTTTTCCACAGAAAGACTTGTATATCCCAGTTTGTTTACTTTATTTAGAGGCTAATGGGTTACAATTGCGGGAGAACTAAAGATTAATAAGTTAACTTGAGCCGTGTTTAATGGAATTTATTTTCCTATGAAGACAAGTCTTAGAAAGTTAACTTGTACGTTTTGAGGTCCTGAAACACACCTGTAAGTCAATGTAGAATACTCTTTACTCCTTATTTCAGTGCTTAGGGAACCTGAGGAGAGCAGCTACTAGGCCCTGTGCTCTTTTCCACCTAAAATATACACTTAAACACACGTGGCTGTGTCTGCGTGTAACGCCCGTTCTGGGAGCAAACACAAAACCTTTCTCGGGTAGTCGGGCAGTTGACTGTGACTCAGAACGTTCACTCCCTGTTACATAGGCTTAAGTCTCGTGCAGCGTTTAAGGCCTGACTTCAAGCGGAAGTATTCTTCAATGTTTGACGATGACACTGTGACAGAGTACATCTACCACTGCAACGTGCAGACTCCAAGGTACGGGTTAGGGTTCCAGTTTACTGTGTCGGCGTGTGACACGTTTCTTCTTTGAAAGCATGTGAGTAGTCGAGATTTTTATCAGTACTTAAATGGCGGATGCTTGTTAACGTGCTCCCCTGCTCGTGGGGAGTCTGCTGCGCAAAAGTGTCCCGGGTTCCGCTGGGAGATGAGGCAGCAGTGTGTGCTGTCTCCCCGCACAGTGTCCTGGGTAAGCCGAGGGGGCCGTGGTCCTGGGCACCTGCAGGAGGGGGTCGGAGGTGGGAGATAAAGCAGCACTGCAGATAAAACCGCGTTTCCGAACCGAGTCTGCGTGTTCTACGCGAAAAGGGCTGCCAGATTAAACAAAAGGAGATAGTTGGCGACACCACGGATCTTTTTAGAGACTTTTGCTCTGCCAAAGGGCATTTGGTCTCACGAACGCCCGGGAGATGCCCTGCAGCGTGGTTCCAGGTCACGTGATGACAACGCTCCTCTTTTGCTGAGCACTTTTTTAATGACCCTGGGCCGGCGGGAGCAGCTCTGCTCTAGTGGGTGAGGAATACGTGAGGGCTGGGAGACAGGGAGGGAGTTGTGCAGGCGTTTTGTCAGTGAGTAGAAGAGGGGAGACGCCACAGGGAGCAAGAGGGCCAAACAAAGGTGTTTCTCTCTCGTTTTTAAATATATGACTTAGCGATGTTAGGTGCAAGGCACCAGTGGACAGAAGAGCCTGAAGATAGTGGGGAGCTAGGAGGAGCCTGGAAGACAGGGCCGCGGAGTTGTAGGGAGAGGGTCAAGCACTCGGCAGGCCGAGGAGAGCCCCGGTTGTCCTGCCTCATGGCATACCAGACTTGCTGGGGGGGGGGGGGGGGGGGGGGGGACCGTCAAAAGTGTGACCCCTGAACTCTGTTTCTAAGACTGATTCGGTGGGCGGGGCTGCATGTTAAATCCTTCAGATGACTCCAGTGTGGGTGGGTCACGGGCCACACTTCGGAACCTGCAGGTGGTACCCCAGCCTTCCAGGGTTCCGACTTGGGTGACATGCCGAGAGGCCAGGTGCAGAGGCAGCCTCCCTCGCTTTTGGCTGAGACCGCGCACGCCTGCTTAGTTAAGGGGCAAGGCCGTGGCCACTGCTGTGCTGAAGTCTCGGTCTTGTTAGTAAAGTGGGTTAGAGCTCTGCCAGGAGTGAGGGAGGCTGGGAGGCTTGGGGTCCCGAAGAGATTGACGACTTTGTGACTCACTGGGCCGTGGGGTCTGGCGGATTAGGACGGCACCCTGTACGGACTGGTCCAGCAGTTTTTAGCGGCCAGTCCCAGGTACCTCACCTGTTTTCCTGCGTGGTCTCCCTGCTTTCCTGTCCCCCTACGTTTCGTGACTGCGTGTGCCGGCACGGTGCCAGTTCGCTGTCTTTCTTACGGTGGAACTTGGATTCTTCACAACGGGCAGTTCAGAGTTCTGCCTGGTACTGCAAGGAAGCCGAAGTGACAGCTGAGCGGATCCGTCCTGGGAGTTTGCAGAGTGTGCTGTGTTCTTTTGTGTGACGGGCGGTCAGGTGTGGCCACAAGAGAAGACACAGGCTCAAGAAAGCAAAGTTTGTTATACTCACAGGACCTAGAAAGGGGTCACTGAATGCCACGAGGCGGGACAGGGGAGCACGAGACTTTGGTCACGTGGCAGAAAACAAGCGTGAAGGGAAAGTGAGGCCAGAACTTTTATTGGGTCCTTCAGGAGAGGCCAGGCCGGCCGCGGCAGACGGTTTAGGACCGGCTAGTGGACCGGCTTCGGTAGGCTCTGAGATCCGGGGCTGGTCTCTCGTTGCCTGGTGCCTGGCCCTGGACGACTGAGGCAGAGGGACGCTGCCTCCTGGGTGGTGGGCAGGACGGAAGAGGCGTGGCACCGGACTGCTAGCTGGCAGGTGACCGGCGTGGTCCCGGGTGAGCCCTTTGCCGTCTCTGAGGGCTGCTCCAGGAGGCGGCCTCTCCCTTGCCAGAAAGGGCTTTTTAAGCAGCAGATGTCCTGACATGCAGGAGAGAAAAGATGTAAACACACAAGGAATACTCACTCTGCATTTCTTCTCATCTTGGTATCTTTACTATTGCAGGTAAAAAGTTGGTGCCGTGCACGTGTTGGAAAGCTATGTTCTACATTTCACAATGAGTTACAGTGAAGAAAACATTTTAACTCTCCCCATAGGGAATTTAATAATTTAACGATCGGCAACTAGGGTTGCGTGTTTGATTTAGAAGAGGGTGACTTTTAGTCAGCTAGAGTTGAGAGAGTCTTGTTGATCTAACAAAAGCGTGTGCCTTCTGCGGGGTTTGTTTCTTACACGTTCTAGTGAGTCATTTTCTGTTTTAAGTGAGGCTTTTCTTCGGGGGAGGTTGAATACGAGGGTTTCGGTAGAGACGGTGGGGGCGCGATGCACGCTCCTCCCCCGAAGTCACATGTGTGCTGTTCTCCTTTTCCTGAAGTGGTGAGACAGCGTTCAGAAATATGACCATTCCCTACGGGTGGGCAAAAAGGCCAATGCTGCAGCGAATTGGCAAAATGCGCGCTGACATTCCGGTTTCGGTGATCTATGGCGCCCGATCCTGCATAGACGGCAATTCCGGCAGCAGCATCCAGTCCTTGCGGCCACATTCGTACGTGAAGACGATAGTAAGTGTGTGGCTCCGTCTGGGCTTCCGCTTCCAGGTGCGGCCCGCTCCGATGTGTCGGCCTGCGGGGAGACTCCGCATCATCCCCGAGCTTTCAGGGCCTCCGTCCGGACCCGATGCCA
The DNA here is from genome assembly GCF_007474595.2 of Lynx canadensis. Classification (NCBI taxonomy): domain Eukaryota; kingdom Metazoa; phylum Chordata; class Mammalia; order Carnivora; family Felidae; genus Lynx; species Lynx canadensis. The sequence goes on along the minus strand of NC_044311.2, from coordinate 1,022,323 downwards.
CGTGCGACGACGGGCAGGGCCTGACGCGCACACCCGTCCAGGCCAGCCTTGCCGGTCCCTAGAGCTGCGGCGTCTCCCAGGCGGGAGGAGGACACTCCGGTGGCCCCTGACCAGCTCCCCCCTCACCCGGCAGCACGTTCTCCCTCGGCTCATTCGATCTGCTGGCGCGGGTCAATTTAGAATGGCTCTTTGCGTGTAAAATTGTAGTAAGGTCCAATAGATCTTTCCCTTTATTCTCAGATTCCTTAGTTGATGGAGACACGTAAAAGTTACTGCAGATCAGTGTTGCTCATCCTCTTACGTTTTACTTCTGTGCGGCTGTTCTCGCTTTCGTTGCTAGGTGCCTTGTTTATGTCATCGTGTTTTTTTAAATGCTTTTGCTCACCGACCTCCTGACGCCTTCCTTTCCCAGGCCATCCTCGGGGCGGGGCATTATGTGTATGCAGATCAACCGGAAGACTTCAACCAGAAGGTCAAGGAGATCTGTGAGACCGTCGACTGAGCATACTGGCGGGGACGTGGGGCAGCCTGCGGACCGATACGGTGCCTCCGCGATAGCGCACAGTCCACCATGCAGAGTAAGGACTACAGCAGAAGACCAAGCGGTCTTCTCGACTGTCCTTCGCACACACTTTCTTTGTGGAGTTGCCTGCACATTTAAATCAGTTAGTGCCTTCTAGAGGAATGGCTTTCCTTTCTCCTACACAAAATCAAAATATTCAAGAGTCTCCAAACCTAAGAGCTTTAATAAAAGGTTATCTGTCCCTCTGCTGTACTGACAGATCGTCACTTTTCACTGAAATGTTATTACTTTCTACCTAACTTCGTTGTGTCTAGTACTTTTTATATTTCAGTCTGTGTTGCCAATTAAAAACGTGACTACTGGGTCTATAATTTTATATCCTGGAAAGGTGCACTTTATTTTCTTTGCTCGTATTTACCATGCCTAAATGACTGATCTAGGTAATCACAGTTTTGTGTAAAAATCGATCAGTTGTTTAGAATCCTCCACTTTGTTTTTGAAATGGAGTGCTGATGAAACAGATTTTGGTTTAAAAAGATGGGAGTTGATCACCAGCATTAATTTCTGTGCTTTTCCTCTGTCCTCTACGTAAGGCTGCAAAGCCATGGTCAACATCTTAAATGTGGCTCATCTGGATGTATCTCAACAACATAATTCCTTGAACTCTTTTATAGCTGGTATGATTGTGTACTTACAGGGAAACACGACATTAATACTTGAGTGATTTAAGTACTGCACAGCCCTAACTAGAAGTCTGTCCTTTCTTCCCCCGTTAATGGTCTTTTCTGTGAGCCAGCTGCAGCAGAAGGAACAGACTTCCTTCTGAGGGGATACTGAGACTGTTACCTTCCAGTAAGCCATCATGCGTTGTCATTAACCTCTAACTCTTGTAGATGGGTGCTAAGACGGGATTACGTTTTAACCACTGAAATAGACAAATAGGTGGTGCTCTCATGTCTCAAGGCACCAGGAGGAGATGGCACTAGGTGGTTGGGGTTCTTTGGTTTTCATTTTTGAGGTTTGTGTTGATGAAATGATGCACATACTTGAAGTTGTATTATAAAAACTGTACAAGGTTGATGGAACTATTTGACCATAACTACCATCAAGTATAACACTTTGTTGCTGTTTTAAAACGAGGAAAACTTTGAAACTGTGAAAATTACCATGTGGTAACTGGCTGCTGAGAAGACGCTCCAGAAGAGAAAGTGGAATAGGACTGTGAGCAACAAGGCATCTTGGCCTTACGTTCCAGTAACATTGCTTGTCTGGGAGAAAGGTGGTTCTATAAATAAAAACGGTGAACTAGAGCAAAGAAAGGTTTAATGGTTTTGACTGTTGCCTTTTTTAAATGGTTAATTAGGAAATCTATAGTTAAGAAACGTAAGGTTGTATCATGTTGATTAACCGCCAGAAAGACCGAATGTTCTGTTTTCAACATTACCTTCCCTACTAAGGAAAAGGCAAATTGTACTGAAGCACAACAGATAGTTTCCAGCGAACAGTTCGTCTCACTTGGCACCTAAACTAGGTTACGGCCAAAGGTAACACGAGAGCCCAGGCACGCTGCCCGAGCTCTCTGCCCGACGAACAAAAGTAGTCCGTACTTTGCAGTTAGTGTCTTTGAGGGCTAGCTCCAAACCTTTAAGTGGTACGGATAATTTGGGGACTGTTTTTGCATTTTTGACACGCTCTGCAGTCTCTCTTAATTGGGCAAATGACAGTTTTCGCTGGTGCAGGAGGATCTCTGTGAAGGAAACTTGGTCCCAACCCTTGGAGGGAAGCTACTAGTTCACTTAGCAAGTGGAGTTTCTGGCCACGACATGCCAGGTGATTCGGGGAAAAGATGTACCCAGATGTCAGGTGGAACTTATTTTCCTGCCTACTGATTTTGCTTTATTTGAAAAATATTGTCAGACTTCTTAAAAGTTGAATCTTCCCTTAGTTTGTACAACATGTAACCTTGTGAAAATTGAGCGAGCAGAGACGGTCACGGTCCTCAAAATTCCTGAGAATACAGTGGGTGCTAAATGTTTTCTTAAAAAATCCTATTACAGTATTTGATCTTTGCTAAATTATGCACAGTGTACTTTAACTGTATTTTACAGAATAAATTTTACTGTGATAGTTGCACAAAGCTGCTGTATTTTTCTCGGGTTTTTGGTGTGGCCCGGCCTGTTTGCACGAGTTACCGTAGGACCATAGGTCCAGTGGGTGTGCGGGAAGGAACACCGGTGGGCGTCGGGAGGGAAGGCTGCTGTGCGGGACCCCGACCGCCACGCACGGCTGTTCCTGGCTTAGTGCCTCCCTTAGTGGGATGTCCGCTTCCTTCTAAAACGAATTTTCAAAACAAAGTTTTCCTGGAGTTGGTTTCAGAATATTATTTAGAAAACACTTTTGAAACGCCTCTGTATATGGGGCGCCTGGGTGGCACAGTTGGTTAAGCATCTGACTTCAGCTCAGGTCATGATCTCACGGTTCATGGGTTCGAGCCCCACGCCGGGCTCTGCGCTGACA